>NC_091151.1:18009683-18359189 GCF_040958095.1 Procambarus clarkii | reverse complement strand
GTGTGTGTGTGTGTTGTGTGTGTGTGTGGTGTGTGTGTGTGTGTGTGTGTGTGTGGTGTGTGTGTGTGGTGTGTGTGTGTGTGTGTGTGTGTGTGTGTGTGTGTGTGTGTGTGTGTGTGTGTGTGTGTGTGTGTGTGTGTGTGTGTGTGTGGTGTGTGTGTGTGTGTGTGTGTGTGTGTGTGTGTGTGTGTGTGTGTGTGTGTGTGTGTGTGACTGTGTGTGTGTGTGTGTGTGTGTGTGTGTACTCACCTATATGTACTCACCTATATGTGCTTGCAGGATCGAGCATTGACTCTTGGATCCCGCCTTTCTAGCTATCGGTTGTTTACAGCAATGACTCCTGTCCCATTTCCCTATCATACCTAGTTTTAAAAGTATGAATAGTATTTGCTTCCACAACCTGTTCCCAAGTGCATTCCATTTTTCTACTACTCTCACGCTAAAAGAAAACTTCCTAACATCTCTGTGACTCATCTGAGTTTCCAGTTTCCACCCATGTCCCCTCGTTCTGTTATTATTACGTGTGAACATTTCATCTATTTCCACTTTGTCAATTCCCCTGAGTATTTTATATGTCCCTATCATATCTCCTCTCTCCCTTCTTTTCTCTAGTGTCGTAAGGTTCAGTTCCTTCAGCCGCTCTTCATATCCCATCCCTCGTAGCTCTGGGACAAGCCTCGTCGCAAACCTCTGAACCTTCTCCAGTTTCTTTATGTGTTTCTTCAGGTGGGGGCTCCATGATGGCGCGGCATACTCTAAGACGGGTCTCACGTAGGCAGTGTAAAGCGCCCTAAAAGCTTCCTCATTTAGGTTTCTGAATGAAGTTCTAATTTTCGCCAGTGTAGAGTACGCTGCTGTCGTTATCCTATTTATATGTGCCTCAGGAGTTAGATTAGGTGTCACATCCACTCCCAGGTCTCTTTCTCGAATCGTTACAGGTAGGCTGTTCACCTTCATTGTGTACTGTCCCTTTGGTCTCCTGTCACCTGATCCCATTTCCATAACTTTACATTTACTGGTGTTAAACTCCAGTAGCCATTTCTCTGACCATCTCTGCAGCCTGTTTAAGTCCTCTTGGAGGATCCTACAATCCTCGTCTGTCACAACTCTTCTCATTAATTTTGCGTCATCTGCAAAACATTGACATGTATGATTCCACTCCTGTAAACATATCATTTACGTAAATTAGAAAGAGGATTGGTCCCAGCACCGATCCTTGAGGTACTCCACTTGTTACTGTTCGCCAGTCCGACTTTTCGCCCCTTACCATTACCCTCTGGCTCCTTCCTGTTAGGTAGTTCTTCACCCATACTAGGGCCTTTCCGCTTACTCCTGCCTGCCTCTCAAGTTTGTATAGCAGTCTCATGTGCGGTACCGTATCAAAGGCCTTTTGGCAGTCAAGAAATATGCAGTCTGCCCAGCCTTCGCTGTCCTGCCTTATCCTTGTTACTTTATCATAGAATTCTAAAAGGTTTGTTAGGCATGATTTCCCTGTCCAGAACCCATGTTGGTGCTTGTTTACAAACCCAATGCTCTCCAGGTGCTCAACAAGTCTTAGCCTAATTATTCTTTCAAGTATTTTGCAGGGGATGCTTGTCAGTGATACGGGTCTGTAGTTAAGTGCCTCCTCCCTATCCCCCTTTTTGAAAATCGGTACGACATTTGCCTCCTTCCAGCAACTGGGCAATTCTCCCGACATAAGTGACTCATTGAAGATCATTGCCAGGCTCTATCATATCTACACTTTTATGTTAATATTTTTTAATTTAAGAAATAAATAAATAGAGAAGGAATTTAATGTTAATAAATGCCATGTTATGGAATGTGGAATAGGAGAACACAGACCCCACACAACCTATATATTATGTGAGAAATCTTTAAATAATTCTGATAAAGAAAGAGATCTAGGGGTGGTTCTAGGTGTGTGTGTGTGTGTGTGTGTGTGTGTGTGTGTGTGTGTGTGTGTGTGTGTGTGTGTGTGTGTGACTGTGTGTGTGTGTGTGTGTGTGTGTGTGTGACTGTGTGTGTGTGTGTGTGTGTGTGTGTGACTGTGTGTGTGTGTGTGTGTGTGTGTGTGTGTGTGTGTGTGTGTGTGTGTGTGTGTGTGTGTGTGTGTGTGTGTGGTGTACTTACCTAGTTGTGCTTGCAGGGGTTGAGCTCTGGCTCTTTAGTCCTGACTCTCAATGGTCAATCAACTAATGTACAAGTTCCTGACCCTACTGGGCTCTATCATATCTACACTTTTATGTTAATATTTATTTAATTTAAGAAATAAATAAATAGAGAAGGAATTTAATGTTAATAAATGCCATGTTATGGAATGTGGAATAGGAGAACACAGACCCCACACAACCTATATATTATGTGAGAAATCTTTAAATAATTCTGATAAAGAAAGAGATCTAGGGGTGGTTCTAGATAGAAAACTATAACCTGAGGACCACATAAAGAATATTGTGCGAGGAGCCTATGCCACGCTTTCTAAATTCAGAATTGCTTTTAAATACATGGATGGCGATATACTAAAGAAATTGTTCACGACTTTTGTTAGGCCAAAGCTAGAGTATGCAGGGGTTGTCTGGTGCCCATATCTTAAGAAGCACATCAACAAACTGGAAAAGGTGCAAAGACATGCTACTAAGTGGCTCCCAGAACTGAAGGGCAAGAGCTACGAGGTTAGAGGCATTAAATATGCCAAAACTAGAAGACAGAAGAAAAAGAGGTGATATGATTACTACATACAAAATAGTAACAGGAATTGACAAAATCGATAGGGAAGATTTCCTGAGACCTGGAACTTTAAGAACAAGAGGACATAGATTTAAACTAGATAAACACAGATTCCGAAGAAATATAAGAAAATTCACTTTCGCAAACAGAGCGGTAGACGGTTGGAACAAGTTAGGTGAGAAGGTGGTGGAGGCCAAGACCGTCAGTAGTTTCAAAGCGTTATATGACAAAGAGTGCTGGGAAGACGGGACACCACGAGCGTAGCTCTCATCCTGTAACTAGGTGGAGAGAGAGAGAGAGAATTCGGGTACTTACTTAGGTAATTACACTTAGGTAATTACTTAAAGCTGTGTATGGAGTCAGCCTCCACCACATTACTTCCTAATGCATTCCATTTGTCTACTACTCTGACACTGAAAAAAAAAATTCTAACGTCTCTATGGCTCATTTGGGCACTCAGTTTCCACCTGTGTCCCCTAGTGCATGTGCCTATTGTGTTAAATAGTCTGTCTTTATCTACCCTATCAATTCCTTTGAGAATCTTGTATGTGGTGATCATGTCACCTCTAACGCTTCTGTCTCCCAGTGACGTGAGGTTTAATTCCCGTAGTCTCTCCTCGTAGCTCATACCCCTCAATTCGGGTACTAGTCTGGTGGCAAACCTTTGAACCTTTTCCAGTTTAGTCTTATGCTTGACTAGATATGGACTCCATGCTGGAGCCGCATACTCCAGGATTGGTCTGACATATATGGTATATAATGTTCTGAAAGATTCATTACACATTTTCTAAAGGCCGTTCCTATGTTAGCCAACTTGGCATATGTCTCTGATGTTATCTTCATATGAACTTCAGGGGACAGGTCTGGCCTGATATCAACCCCCAGGTCTTTCTCTCTGACTCATGAAGTATTTCATCTCCCAGATGGTACCTTGTATCTGGTCTCCTGCTCCCTACACCTATCTTCATTACATTACATTTGCTTGGATTAAACTCTAACAACCATTTGTTTGACCATTCCTGCAGCTTGTCCAGGTCTTCTTGAAGCCTCAAGCTGTCCTCCTATGTCTTACTCCTTCTCATAATTTTGGCGTCGTCAGCAAACATTGAGAGGAACGAGTCTATACCCTCTGGGAGATCATTTACTTATATCAGAAATAGGATAGGTCCGAGTACAGAGCTCTGTGGGACTCCACTGGTGACATCACGCCAATCTGAGGTCACCCCTCACTGTAACTATCTGATTCCTATTGCTTAGGTACTCCCTTATCCAATGGAGTGCCATACCAGTTACTCCTGCCTGTTTCTCCAACTGACGCATCAGCCTTTATTGGGTACTGTGTCAAAGGCTTTCCGACAGTCCAAAAAAATGCAGTCCCCCCATCCTTCTCTTCCTTGCTTAATCTTTGTCACCTGATCGTAGAATTCTACTAAGCCTGTAAGGCAAGATTTACCCTCCCTGAATCCATATTGATGGATTGTCACGAAGTCCCTTCTCTCCAGATGTGTTACTAGGTTTTTTCTCTCGATCTTCTCCATCCCCTTGCATGGTATACAAGTTAAGGACACTGGCCTGTAGTTCAGTGCCTCTTGTCTGTCTCCCTTTTAGTATTTTCGGACTACATTAGCCGTCTTCCGTATTTCTGGTAGATCTCTCGTTTCTTGTGACCTACTATACACTATGGAGAGTGGCAAACAAAGTGCTCCTGCACACTCTTTCAATACCTTTGGTGAGATTCCGTCCGGCCCAACAGCCTTTCTCACGTCAAGCTCCAATAGGTGCCTCTTGACCTCATCTCTTGTAATTTCGAACCCTTCCAAGGTCGCCTGGTTTGCTGCCACCTCTCATAGCGCCATGACCTCTCCTTGTTCTATTGCAAAGACCTCCTGGAACATCTTGTTGAGTTCTTCACACACCTCTTTGTCATTCTCTGTGTACCTGTCCTCATCAATTCTAAGTTTCATCACCTGTTTCTTCACTGTTGTTTTCCTCCTGATGTGACTGTGTACTAGCTTTGGTACGGTCTTGGCTTTATTAGCTATATCATTTTCATACCTTTTCTCAGCTTCTCTTCTCACACTAACATACTCGTTCTTGGTTCTCTGGTATCGCACTCTACTTTCTGGTGTTCTGTTATTACGGAAGTTCCTCCCGCCCTTTTGTTCAGCTCCTTTGCTTTCATACATTCCCTATTAAACCACGGATTCTTCTTTTGCTTCTCGGTGTTTTCCTGTCGGGCCGGGATAAAAATGTTTTTCTGCCTCCTGACACTTTTGGGTGACATAGTCCATCATATGTTTTACAGACTTAGTTCTGAATTCTGTGTCCCATGGTATATCCCTTAGGAATTCATTCATCTTTTCATAATTTCCCTTTCGGTACGCCAGCCCTTTGTTTCCCAGCTCTTTTTTGTGGGAGATAATTCCTAGCTCAACCAGGTACTCAAAGCTCAATACACTATGATCACTCATTCCCACGGGGCTTCCCACTTAACTTCCCTTATATCCGACTCTTTTAGGGTAAATTTCAGATCAAGCAAAGCTGGTTCATCCTCTCCTTTCATTCTTGTCGGTTCCTTGACGTGTTGACTTTAAAAGTTTCTTGTTGCTACGTCCAGCAGCTTAGCTCTCTATGTGTCTGGTCCTCCATATCGGTCTCTGTTCTCCCAATCTATCTTCCCGTGGTTTGTTATACTCAAATTCTATGTCAGTTGAAATATAACCAATCACAGGCAAGTAGGCCTCTGACGTCATGCCAGACAGAGGAGCATCAGCGATGCTCCCAGCAGCCTCAGTTCTCCTCCACAGACTCAGAGTAGGTGGACCTCGGCTGGCCAGTTATACACCTGTTTGCCTCACTCAAGAAATATATACAGATGCGACTACTGTGTCTACATTCAACCCGAACAAGGCAAACGAATACTGGTAGCAGCAGTGGGACCCAGAAATTTTTTCTGGAAACAAAAGTTCAAGTACCCAGCATCGCCTCGTGTTCCAGCCGCCACCGCCGCCACCGCCACCGCCACCGCCATAAGCCGCCATCCTGCCACCCACGCATCAAATATTGTGCCAGACCGGGGTCCTGCCATCAACCACTACTCCAGGCCAACGTCTCAGCAGTAAGGGTCAATAATTTCCTGTTTGAACGTTAATTCATCAGTGAGGAGGAAGGAAGCTTCTGCGCCAACCATTTTTGAATCTCACGCCACCACGTGGGAACCTGCACCCACCACCACCACTGCCGCCCAAGCTGACAGTATCAAGCTTTGTGAGTGTTCAAGCTACTGAAATCGTCGTCAGCCATCGTCGCAAGTATCAACTGATTATTGTGGGTGTTGTACAGTTATTCAAGAGGAATTGGTGAAAAAAAAGACTACAATTGTTTGACTAAGTGTCGCCACCTTGCCTCCCTCCCCGAGCTTCACGCCACCACCGCCAGGAGCGCTGCCGTCGCACCAATTTGTAAACACACCTCACATGTGCTCTTCACACGTCTCGTTACCGTTTTTCGTTTTGGCCACTGTTATAATGCAAATCCTGCAGCCCTGAGTTAAGTAATTATGAGCTAAGATATCGTGTGCTATGATTTAATGAGGTTTAACGTAAATATATCCAAAATATCTTATGAATTAACCTTTCAGTGACTTGTCAAATATTGGAGCCGGTTTAGTACTCCAGGCCCACAGTTTCTCTGAGACATTTCAATATTCCCTGCATTGATTCCATTATTCATTAATTGTTACTAGTGTCATTAGTGAATTCAAAGGTGAGAGAAGTAAAAAATAATTGTTTCTAGCAGTTTATTTTGCATAATAGAAATTTGTTTTGAGATTTCCATAGACAATAGAACAGAAATTTTTTTAAATTTCTCCAGACCTAACTTTGAAATTTATCCTTTAAGCATTTTATTTTAAATTTTTACCATGGCAGTTATATACATTCCTGTGTCCAGTTTATGTGCTACATCCATATTTCTTGCATTGCCACTTGTTGTGTTGAATCTTTTTAATGAAATTTTGCAATTGCATTTCCCAGTTTTTATTCTAAATTGCTGTGCTTAATCTGGTTTAATTAATTTACATACATCTAATTCCAGTCATTTTTTTAATGAAAGATTGCTAAATTTAGTTTACAATTTGCTTGTTCTTAATTATTTTCTTGCCTAGCCCAATTTAATAATTTTATTTCTGCCATTTTTTTACTTAAGCCAAGTTGATATTTTTTTGAGTGTTTATTTTTGTGTATACTATTTCTGATGCCAGGTGCACTTAATTATAATCTGCGTTCAAATATTACTTCCACGGCTGTGACAATGCCTACCACTGTTGAAACCCCTTCAGACTCAACAGGAGCAGTTGCTCATCCCAATGGCCAGAGATCAGCTCAGGAAATGGCTATTCCTCTTTTTGCTGGGGAATCGCGCTTATTAGAATCATGGTTTAGTAAGGTTGAAGCGAAAACTGTTGCACGTTTTTCTAAGCCTACTGATGCCGAATACTTAGCAATTGCACGGTCAGCTGTGGACACAACCAAAGGTGATGCACATTTTGTTGTTGATGAGAAAGCCATTGTTAGCCTCCAGTCTTGGCCCGAATTTAAGGATTTCTTTCGCCGTCGCTTTGTTAATAAAGGAGACCTTGACCCGTATAGGTTAGTTAAGAAAATTGCCAATGCCACCATGCAGCCTGGTGAATCATTTAATGCGTTTACTAGCCGTCTCGATCAGTATCTGTATGCCTTAGTTTCTGCTATGAATAATTCGACTTGGTTAGATAAAGACAATAATCTGTCCCCTGAGGCTATTGCCAAGATGATAGCATTTGGGACTTTAATGCATTTTGCCCCAGAGCATACTAAACCAATCATTGAGCAACAAAATTTTGGTGTTAAACATGAAATTGGTGAAGTGTTTGAGGCTATTAACAATGCCGCCGATAAACTAGCTCCCCGAAGTGCTCAACTGTTGCCACCCTCTGATACTGTAAATGTAGTAACAAGCTCTCAGCATCCTCCCACAAACTCTTGGTCGCAGAAGCGTACCCATGCTCATAGCCCCCAGTCAAATTCGCCGCCTCATAAATTGCCGAAACGCCATAGTCCACAACCATCCACTCCCTCATGTTGGCATTGTGGTAAGAGTAACTACCTCGCAAGGGACTGTTGGTCCGCCCCTAGATCATCACCTCCTAGACAATTCTCTCGGTCCCCTCATCAATCTAATCACTCTAGGCTTCCATATTGCACGTACCATAAACAAGTTGGTCACCACACTGCGATTTGTAGAGCTAGGCAAAGGACATCTCCACCTCGTAACTCCCACGGTCAGTCTTGGCGAGGCACACAGCGTCCAAGACATTATCAGAACTCTCGTAATTACAACTCCCAGCCCAGTTATAATGCAACTTCAAATTATAATGCTCGGTCACAGAATGCTGGAGCTCAGAATGTTCACTCCATGTCGTCGGGAAACCCCCAAGGCCATCCGCTAACCAATTCAAGCTCGCCAATCCTAGTGCCCTCCCTGTGTATTCAGTAGCTACCCAAAATAGATTTGGACACTTGACAGAGGAGGACACTGACTCTAGACCAGTTGTAGATGTTCACGGATCCACAGTAAATTTGACCCAAACAAGACGCAGATATCCCAGACAACATAAGTCAAAAGTAGTAACTTGTCCAGTCTCAAGTGATGGTCCCCTTGTATCAGCCATTGTACATGGTAGAGTTTTAAAAGTTTTTCTTGACTCAGGTGCAAAAATTAATATTGTCAAGCCCTCAGCTCTTAGAGACATTGAAAGTAAGCACCCTACTACTTTAAAACAGTCACACATACCTTTTCTAAAGTGGTATTTTAGGAAATAAAGTGAAAGTTCAGGGTGAAATTGACCTCCCACTCAAGTTCAATGATGTCACATTGTCTATAACATGTTTAGTTGTTGACGTTATTCATTTTCCTGGAGACATTCTCTTAGGTCTGTACACCATGATTGATGAAAATATTGCATTGTTTCCCCATCGTTGGAACATAAGTATCAAAGACCATGTCATACCCTTGTGTAGCATGTATCGACAGGGCCACGAGTTCAACCTTCAATCAGATTACGTTAATTTTGTTGACACCCGCCTTGCAAGCATAGGTTTGTCAGATCATTGTCGTGGTAGCATACCCGAGAAAACAGGCACTCGATTGAAGCATAGTAGTTGTGCAGTTGTTAAGGAGAATGAGTATCGGGACTTTCTGGAAGGGGACGCCCTAACGGATTCTCGCTGTCTCGCTAGCCTGGCAGCTTCCATCTCTGAAGTCAGTGGTTCTAAGGCTACTGACACTGTGCTACACCCTCATTCTCTCACCAGAATAAGAGTTAAGGTTCAGGGAGTACCTGAGTTGTCGGATGTGATTGCAGAAAGTGAAACATGTAAAGTGAATGGTACATTTGTTGAACCCTCCTGGCACACAGTGCAGGATGGTACTGTTACATTATTTATTGCAAACACTAGTAATGCCGACATCCATCTCCAGTCTGGTACCGATGTTGTAGATTTTGCCCATTACTCGTTACCGGTGCGAGTTGTGGATGATGTCTCCATGGATCATACTGTTTGTACACTCACACCAGGAGAACAGGGATCTCAGCCAGAGGTGCAAGCGCAACACCTCAGTCCTACTGATTTTCCTGACTCTGTGGCTGAGCTTTTGGAAATTTTGAACAGGAATAGAGCTGTTGTTGCTCTACCAGGAGAAACATTAGGTCTCACTCCTCTTATTACACATAAAATTCACTTTGAACAAGGAACTATGCCTATTTATGTACCAGCTTACCGTCTTCCCCATTCTCAGAGAGCAGAAGCAGATAGACTTGTAGAGGAAATGTTACAGAGTGATGTAATTGAATCGAGTAATTCGCCATGGAACGCTCCATTGATTCTTGTACCAAAGCGAGATGGGACTTGGAGACCTGTAATCGATTATCGCAAGCTTAACAGAGTAACAATACCTGATCGTTTCCCACTTCCAGTTCTAAATGATTTGTTGCAAAGTATTGGTCGAAACAAAGTATTCTCAACGTTAGATTTGTTGCAGGGATTCTGGCAAATCCCCCTTGATGAGGAAAGTAAACAATTGACAGCCTTTAGTACTTCCAATGGTCATTTTCATTTCAAAAGAATGCCATTTGGTTTGCGTAGTAGTCCAATAACCTTTTCACGGCTCATGACAAATCTATTTCGTAGATTGATAGGAAGTACTCTTCTAGTTTACCTTGATGATCTCATAATCATGTCGCAAGATGTTCAGACTCATTTCCAGAACCTTGAAAAAGTACTTGCAAAGCTTACTGAAGCTAATTTAAAAATAAAGCTTGCAAAATGTTCATTTTTAAAGCAGAAGATTAATTTCCTAGGTCATACAGTTACACCTTCAGGTATTACATTGAATGAATCAAAAATTATTGCTGCCCGTGATTTTCCAACACCTCGTACCGCAGAAGCCGTAAGACAGTTCACAGGTCTTGTAGGATTTTATCGTTCATTTATTGCTGGATTCTCTATTATAGCCGCTCCACTTTACAAGTTGCAAAGAAAAGATGAACCCTTTGTTTGGGGAGAGGCCCAGGATCAGTCATTCAAAAAACTCAAAGCAGCCTTGATTTCGTCACCAGTCCTTAGGTACCCAGATTTTTCTAAACCTTTTACGTTGGTTACAGATGCTAGTGACATAGGTTTAGGTGCTGCATTACTTCAAACAGAAGGTCTCAGAGATCACGCAATAGCTTATGCTAGCCGCATATTATCTAAAGAAGAGAAAAATTATAGTGCAACAGAACGAGAAGCCTTGGCAGTTGTTTGGGCACTTAAACATTTCAAGGATACAATTTATAATTACCCAGTTCATGTTCTTACAGATCACCAACCATTAATTCCCTTGTTCAAAAATAAGAATCCAGTTGAAAAGTTTGCTAGATATTTGCTCACAATTCAAGAATTCAATCCCACATTTGGATATATTCCAGGAAAGCAAAATGTTGTAGCCGATGTGTTTTCTCGACACGTAGCTGCGATTCAGTTAAATTACCCAGCATTAGATGCTACAGTAGTAGAAACGGAACAAAGACAAGACCCCATATGGGCACCCGTCATTAAATTTTTGACTAAGCAAGACACTCGCCCGATTCATAAACCGCCAATACCATTGAAAGAACTAGTTATGTTGGACAATTTACTGTGTAGAGTAGTAAAGCTAGGGATAGCCCCGAGGAAATGTTGTCAGTTAGTTGTTCCAGCTGTCTTGGTACCAACTGTGTTAAAAATTATCCATGATGCTCCTGCAAATGCACATCCAGGAAAGGATCGTACACTCCAACAATGTCGATTGAAGTATTTTTGGCCAAAAATGGCTAAGGAAATTGCTCATTATGTTGACAGATGTTTAACTTGTTTACAGCACAAGGGACATGTTTCGGGACCTAATCCAATTCAGGTGTATCCAGCAACTAAAGCAACTAAAACTAGTCTGGATCCGTTCTTGCTAGCTACAAAAGCTGCTCTCTCTATTTTATTGATGGTGGCCATGTTGTTTCTATATTATTCCCGGCTGGGTCTTCTGTCATTTGGTAAGGGGTTATATATGACTACTACTATAATTTTTTGTCCTCCAATTGCTATGGTACCTGTTATGTAGTCACTGATATCTTCACAACCCTGAACAACCATCTCTTCGAAACTCCAGCCTTTTCTTATCAGCAAAGCTACACCACCTCCTCCTCTTCCTTCTCTCTCTTCCTTCTCAACTCTGGGACCCTCCCAGAGTTGAGGGCCGGGCAAGGCGGGCAGCCCAACCCATGGACCAGCCCAACAGGGGAGTCCACTCTCACTGCATGTAGAGAGCAGATAGATGTGGAGGCAAACATATTGTGTGGTTATTTTTGTTTATGTGTTTAAATGAGATGTCGATATTATGCTGACATGATTGTGGCTCGCGAGGAAATCTAGACCTTTCTTGAGCAACAGAGGTCGTGAGAGAGGGTCGCGCTTTGCTGAGCTCCTGCCAGAGGAGGAAAACCCCTAGGTGTGTACTGTAGAAGAGGAGGTAATCAAGCAGGCTTTTATATGTGAAGCCTGAGGACGACTTAAAATGCTCAGGTCAGGACTAGAAAAAGCCTTGTGAGGCAGTCATATAGCGATTGTGTGGGCGTCATTGTGAGGACCAGGACCTGAGCACCCTCGACACAAACTCTGTGGTAAGCTAATATAACAGTTGTTGCAGTGGTTGCCTTGATCGTGTGCCCAGCGATCATGGCAAGTGTTTATGTATATAGTATAGATATTCTTTAAGGCAGTAAGCTCAAATAAGAGAATAAGAGATAAGAGAACATCTTGGAAGGCGGAGTGATACGTCCACCCTCGCAGAGTGTAAGTGGCTGACTGAGTGAGAGGAGGCTGCCCCCAGCCTGGCGAATCAGGGCGGCGGCCGGCAGCATGTCGAAATGGACCCGCCCAAGATAGGGGAGTACCGTCGCGCCGACGCAGTAGTTTTAAAGAGATGTCGGATGGAGAAATTTTACTTTTTGTGAATACATTTAATTATGTTTTAGTGGGGAAACATTTTTATTGGAACTGCAGGTTTGTTTGGTTAAGAGTTGATGGAAGAACTTGGAGGCCAAGGAAGAAGTTAATGGAGGAAACTTCGAGGCAGGAGAAGTGTATGCTGAAATCTGTGGGAGAGCAGAACTCCATGGTGAGGAGTTGACCTTGAGCAGTGTAAAGGAGCAATGAAGAGGAGTTTCATGTGTCTCCGTGGGATCAGTGGTGAAGCATCACTGGTGTTTGAAGAGGACTTCATTGTGCAGCAGTTTTGGGAGAACTGCAGAAGTGTACTGTTGAATATTTTGGAGGACCTAAAGATATATATGGTAGTGAGCCTCCAAGAGCAGAGCAGAGGTTTATGGTGGACACACAGGAATGTATAAGGGGAGTGTTTGAATGCTTACGGCGTGTGAGACGCAGTGTAAGGTGAGAGATTGATTTCTTCGTGTGTTGAGGAATATTTATGCGGATGTTTCTGGTGTTTCAGGCACAGGCTGAGTTTATATATTTTTGGTGCCTGAGTGTATATTACTGTTATGACGAGATCCCCCCCCCCCTCCCATTTAGTGAGGGAGTAGTAAGTGGTAAGCCTAAGAGTTAGGCAGTTCCAAGTAGCCCGTGCTACTTGGAACTTTTTGTTCCAGGAAGCAAATCTTTAACAACAACACTTAATATGGATGGTTGTTTAAGCCAGGGTATGGTATTGGATTGCTACCAGGTTCTAAAGGCTTAGAGTATTGTTTGATACTATTTTAATGTTTTCATGTCACGTATTGCATTTGTTTTTTGTTTATTAAATGTGCATTGTTAGCTGGCTTTTGACTTGTCCTGGTGAGGCTTCCCAGAAAGCAGGATAGATAGAGAGAGAGAAAGGATCACACCTGCAGACAGGGTGGCAGAAAGTACCAATTCGTAAAAGGGGATTGAGATCATACCAAACGAGGAGAGAGCAGGGAGTCAAGGCGGCTCAAGTAGGGTGTGTACACAGGACAATGAAGCCAGTGTTGGAGCCGCACCCCTGAACGTGTGATGCTGAACCCCTCTCCGAGATCAAGAGACGTACAGGGTGATCTTCTGAGTAAATTTCAAGCACTCCAGTGTTCATTGTTGGTTGACCGACGGTAGCGGGAGTTTGGCTGCTGAGGTCGGTTGACTGTTCTGGCAGAGAGTGGTTGGGGGACAATGTCCACCTGTACACAAGTAACAGTCTTGTACAACAACCAGAGCTCTCATAGCAGGTTTAAGTTCCATAACCCCGAACTCACTCATGGCCAGAACAGAACACTAACACAAGTACACTAACTACATGAGCAATGCACAAACTCCACCATTCACCAACTCCACTACACTAACACTGTGCAACACCAACACCACTACACTAATGCACTAACCGTACTACACACTAACTCAACTACACTAACTACATACGACTTGCACTAACTTCACTGCACACTAACAGAACTGTACTTACTACATTAGACATGCATTTACTTAACTACACATGAAAACAAGTACAATCACTTCATAAGACATGCTCTAACATCACGACACACTAAAACAACTTCAATAACCAAATAAGACATACACTACCTACACTACAGACTAACACAACTACACTAACTATGTAAGATATGATCTAACCTCACTACACAGTAACTCAACAACACTAACTACCTAAGACCTACACCAAGTCCACTACACACTAATACATCAACTCTAACTACATAAGACATGCACTAACTCCATCACATAGAAACACAACTATGCTACCCACATAAGACATGCACTAGCGTCACTACACACTAACACAACTGCAATAACTACATAGTAGTAGCCATCCATCAGTCTCAGGAGATTATGGTGTTGCTCTCTGGTTGTCGGTCTGTAGTAGCCTCTCCAGGGCGTAAAGCCATACTACACTAACAACATGACATGTGCTTATTCCAATACTCACTAATACAACAATACTAACTACTAGAGCTCAACCCCGCAAACACAATTAGGTGAGTACTAACTTCATAAAAGTTGCACTAACTTTTCTTCACACTAACATAACTACATAAACTTTACTTCACACTTTCAGATTTACACTAACTACATATGACATGCACTAATTTCACTAAACACTAAAACGTTTACAATTACTTCTCAACATAAGCCCTAACTACAATACTCACTAAAACTACTACACTACCTACATAGGGCATGCACTAACTTAGCTAAACTAACTACATACGACAGTGCACTAACTCCACTATTCAATAAAACCACTAGACTAATTGCACAGGAAATACACTAACACAACTACACTCTCCATATAAGACTGTCACAAACTTCACTACACACTCACACCGCTGTACTAAATTCATGACACGCACTAATTTCACTACACACTAATACAACTACACTAACTACCAAAGACATGCACTAACTCCACTATTCACTAACATCACTACACAAACTACTAAGAAATGCATTAACTTTACTACACACTAACACAATTATTCTAACTGCGTAAGACAGGCACTACCTTCAATAAATACTAATTTAACAACAGTAACTATATAACACATGCACTAGCCCCACTGAACACTTACACAACAACACTAACTACATAAGACTTGCTCTAACCCCACTAAACAGTAACAAAATCCCACTAACTACATAAGACATACACTAACAGAACTACACAAACTACATAAGACTTGCACTAACTTCACTACACACTAAAACAACTTCAATAACTACATAAGACATACACTACCTTCACTTCACACTAACACAACTACACTAACTACGTAAGATATGCTCTAATCTCACTACGCACAAACCCAACATCATTAACTATCTAAGACCTGCACTAACTCCACTACATATTAACACAACTATGCTATCCACATAAAACATGCATTAACCTCACTACACACTAACAGGAATACAATATCTACTTTAGACATGCACTTACTTCACTATACACTCACACAACTACACTAACTACATAAGACATGCACTAACCACACTACATACTAACACAAATACACTAACCACATAAGACATGCACTAACTTGCATGTCACTACACTCTAAAACAACTACATTAACTTCATAAGAGTTGCACTAACTTAAATTCACACTAACAGAACTACACTAAGTTTACTTCACACTTTCAGATTTACACTAACTACATATGACATACACTAACTTCACTACACACTAAAACGTCTACAATTACTTCTCAACATAGGCCCTAACCACAATACACACTAAAACTACTACACTATCTACATAAGAGCTGCACTAACTCCTCTACTCGCTTACACAACTACAATAACTACATAAGACATGTACTAACTTAACTACACGAACTACATATGACGTGCACTAACCCCACTATTCAATAAAACAACTAGACTAACTACAAAGGAAATTCACTAACACCATTACACACTAACACAATACGGGCTCACCATAGCCCGTGGTACTTGGAACTTTTTGTTTCAGGTAGCGAATCTTTAACAACAACATATTCTAACTACATAAGACATGCACTACCTTCAATAAACACTAATTTAACAACACATGCACTAACCCCACTAAACGCTAACAAAACTACGCTAACTACATGACACGCACTAACTCCACTACACACTAACATAACTGCACTAACTACATAAGACGTGCACAAAACTCCACTACAAACTAAAACTACACTAACTACATAAGACATGCACTAACTTAACTACTCACTGACACTACTACACTAACTAAACAAGACACGAACTATCTCACTACACATTAACACAACTACACTAACTTCATGACATGCACTAACTCCACTACTCACTAACACAACTACACTAACTTCATAAGAGTTGCACTAACTCCACTACACACTAAAGCAACTACACTAACTACATAAGACATTCATTAACTTCACTACACACTAAAACGGCTACAATAACTTCATAAGATGAGCACTAACTCCTCTACTCACTAAAACTACTGCACTAACTACATCAGACATGCACTAACTCCACTACACACGAACACAACTATTCTAACTGCATAATACCTGCTCTACCTTCTATTCACACTCACACAACTGCACTAACTACATAAAACATGCTCTAACCTCACTACACACTAACTCAATTACAAAAAGTACATAATAGTAGTAGGCATCTGTCAGTCTCAGGAGACTATGGTGTTGCGCTTTAGAAGTCTGGAGTGACCTCTCCAGGGCGTAAAGCCTGGGTAGGTTGATATGGAGGAGAAGCTGTTACCCAGGCAGCAGGTCCCTCCCCCCCATCTCCACAGCACCGAAAGTCTCGAATGGAAAAGCAAACGCCAATACGATTGGTTCCAGCGCCGTCGCAGGAACTGTGAGTTTCGGGGTTGACCTCGAAATTGGTGAAAAAGGGCACAGAGACTCCAAACCTGGAGACTGTCGTGGTCGGGGCCGGAGAAGAACGACGCCGTCAAGGGCAAGAACGACCCCAGCCTCCTGCAGCAGAGCCTGGGCCGCACGAACCCCGGGAGGTGGACGTCCAGGTCCCGTACCTACGGGCTCCAGACAGATCGTCACAGCCCTCTTTCACCCGAAGCCGGCTTCCTTCAAGACCAAGCAGAAGGAAGAGTGATAATTATTAAACATATCAATTATTACTATAATAAATATTGAAATAATAACTACTCTACACACTAATACATAAGACGTATACTAACCCCACTTCACACTAACTCATCAACACTAACTACATAAAACATGCACCAACTCCACTACATAGTAACACAACTATGCTATCCACATAAGACATGCATTAACCTCACTACACACTAAAACAACTGCACTAACTACATAAGACTGTCACAAACTTCACTACACACTCACACCGCTGCACTTAATTCATGACATGCACTAACTTTATTTCACATTAATACAACTACACTAACTACCAAAGGCATGCACTTACTCCACTATTCACTAACAACACTACACTAACAACATAAGAAATGCATTGAGTTCACTACACACTAACCCAACTATTCTAACTACATAAGACATGCACTATCTTTAATAAATACAAACTCAACAACTCTTACTACATAATACATGCACTAACCCTACTAAACCCTAACACAACAACACTAACTACAAAAGACGCACTAAATTCACTAAACACTACTACACTAACTAGCTACAACTCCACTATTCACTAACACCACTACACTAACTACTTAAGAAATAACACTAAATCTACTACACACTAACACAACTATTCTAACTTCGTAAGACATGCACTAACATCAATAAACACTAATTTAACAACACTAACTATATAACACATGAACTAACCCCCACTAAACACTAACACAACTACACTAACTATATAAGACATGCACTAATTCCACTACACACTAATATTACTGCACTAACTACATAAGACATGCACTAACTCCACAACACACTAACACAACTACACTAATTACATAACACATGCACTAACACCACTACACACTAACACAACTACACTAACTACATAAGACATGCACTAACACCACTACACACTAACATAACTACACTAACTACATAGGACATTTACTAACCTCACTACACTCTAGCACAACTACACTAAATTCATAAGAGTTGCACTATCTCTACTACACCCAAACAGAACTATACAAACTACATGAAACATGTACTAACTTCATTACACACTAAAACGGCTACAATAACTTCAAAAGATAAGCACTAACTGCACCACACACTAAAATACTACACTAACTACATCAGACATGAAGTAACTCCACTACACACTTACACAACTACAAGAACTTCATAAGACATGCACTAATCCTACTACACACTCACACAAGTGCACTAACTTCATAAGATATGCTCTAACCCCACTACACACTAACTCCATAAGACATGCACCATCCCCTCTACACACTAACTACAAAAGACGCGCACTACCTTCACTACACTAACTACATAAGATATGCACTGACTTCACTTCACACTCAAACAACTGCACTAACTACATTATACTTGCACTAACTATACTACTCACTAACTCAACTACACTAACTACTTAAGATCTGCACTAACCACACTACACACTAACACAACTGTACTAACTACATAAGACATGCACTAATTCCACTATACACTAACACAACTACACTAACTACATAAGACATGCACTAACTCATTAAGACATGCACTAACTTCACTACACACTAACACAACTACACTAACTACATAAGACATACACTAACTTCAGTACACACCAATACAACTACACTAACTACATGCACTAATTCCACTACACACTATCACAACTACAATAACTACATAAGACATGCACTAACTCCACTATACACTAACACATCTACACTAACTACATAAGACATGCACTAACTACTTAAGACATGCACTAACTCCACTACACACTAACACAACTACACTAACTACATAGGACATGCACTAACTTCACTACACACTAACACAACTACACTAACTACTTAAGAAATGCACTAACTCCACTACACACTATCACAACTACAATAACTACATAAGACATGCACTAACTCCAGTACACACTAACACATCTACACACTAACACAACTACACTAACTACATAAGACATGCACTAACTCCACTATAACACAACTACACTAACTACATAAGACATGCACTAACTCCACTACACACTAACACAACTACACTAACTACATAAGAGTATGCCACAACATGCTCTACATCAGGGCATCTCTTCAGCCACTTTTTGAACGATCCATTGAGAGAGAGAGCGAGGGTCATCGACATTTTGAGCCTCACTATATTTAAGTTCATCTGTGATATTTATCACATGTTAGTAAGTCATTACAATAAACAGTATTCACTTCTCGCCAGAATGTCTCTGAAGCGGAAGAGAGAGGAGGAGGAGCAGCACCAAGTGGAAGGTAAAGCCTCCACCACTAAGAAAGTCTTCGGCTATGAGCTTAAACAACTCGTCTGCCGAATAGAGCGGGAGAGAGAAGAGTTTGCAAAGAAAGATTTAGAGAGATGGGCAATAACAAAGACGCGTGTCAGGAAAATTAAATATCTTCGTGCATTGGGACTAGATTCGCCAAAACAGAAACAAGCGGTATTTGATGAAATATTTCAGCTCGCAGTAAAGTAAAGTTAGCTCGACGAGACAATACAGAAGCTCAGCGATAAGGTTTTTGAAACACGAAGTCTGCTGAAAGCTGAGGCAAAGGCAATCTTTCCCTTGTTATTACAACTTAGGATAGAGAGG
Organism: Procambarus clarkii; assembly: GCF_040958095.1. Lineage (NCBI taxonomy): Eukaryota > Metazoa > Arthropoda > Malacostraca > Decapoda > Cambaridae > Procambarus > Procambarus clarkii. The sequence goes on along the minus strand of NC_091151.1, from coordinate 18,339,572 downwards.
CAGAAGACGGAAATTCAAGCCATGGAGGAGGCAGAGAAAGCAAGGAAATCTAGGACAAAACTGATGCCCCGGGACACGCAAGAGACGAGGTATGAAGGAGGTGCCGAGGAGATTAATGAACTAAATATCGAGGAGAGGTATGCAAGAATTGCCGAGATGAATTATGAAAGAAATATCTTGGGTGTGTTTAAAGTTCGGCATAAAAGGCACAACGTTATTGCATGAAGAATGCAATAAAATGCATGAAGCGACGTTCTCCCTTACTGCAGGTCGGCGTTCAATCCCCGACCGTCCAAGTGGTTGGGAACCATTCCTTCCCCCTCGTTCCATCCCAAATCCTTATCCTGACCTCTTCCAAATGCTATTAAAGTCGTAATAGCTTAGCGCTTTCCCCTGACAATTAAACAAAACATATTCTCTTCATAATTACCTTACCTTTTATTTTTTTTAATTTACATATTTTATGTTCAGTCGTAATTGACTATATTTGTAATAAAGTGTGTACTAACCTAGAAGTGCTTGTGGGGTCGAGCTTAGCTCCTAGCCCCGCCTTCCCAATGTTCTTAGATTAATAAATATTTTTGAACCTTTACTGTGTGTGTGTGTTTTCACCTAGTTATACTCACCTAGACGTGCTTGTGGGGTTGAGCTTCGACTCTTTAATCCCGCCTCTCAACTGTCAATCTACTGTTGTACAGATTCCTGAACTTCTCGACATTTATCACATCTACATTTGCAACTGTGAATGGAGTCTCCACCACATCACTTCCTAGTTCTCTATTTATTAACTTCTCTGACACTAAAAAAGTTCTTTCTAATGACTCTGGGTCATTTGGGTAGTCAGCCTCCACCTGTGTCCCCTTGTTCGAGCTCCCACTTTGACTGTACGGTAGAGCGACGGTCTCGCTTTATGCAGGTCGATGCTCAACCCCCGACCATCAAGGTGGTTGGACACCATTCCTTTCCCCTGTCCCATCCCAAATCCTTATCCTGACCCCCTTCCCAGTGCTATAAAGTTGTAATGGCTTGGAGCTTTCACCTGACAATTAAATTATTAAATTATCTGCCCTGTTAATTCCTCTGATAATTTTATATGTTATCATGGCTTCGCCCTACTCTTCTGTCTTCCAGCGACGTGTGGTGCAGTTCACGCAGCCTTTCCTCGTAACTCATGCCAATTAGTTCTGGGACTAGCCTAGGGGCATACCTCTGAACGTTTTTCAGCTTCGTCTTGTGCTTGACAAGGTACGGGTTCCATGGTGGTGCCGCATACACCAAGACTGGTCTTACATATGTGGTATACAAGGTTCTGAAGAATTCCTTACACAGGTTTCTGAAGGCAGTTACTGATGTTAGTCAGCCTCGCATACGCCATTGATGATATTCTTTCCATGTGGGCTTCAAGTGAAGGGTTTGCCATGTTATCAACTCCTTCATCTTTCTCTCTGTTCGTTTTATGGAGAACTTTGTCTCGTATTCGATATCCTTTATCCGGCTTCCTGTTCCATCCTCTTAGTTTTACCTTACATTTACTTGGGTTAGTAGCCCATTATTGGAAAATTCCTTCACCTTGTCTAGGTCATCTTGCAGTCTCATACTATCTTCCTTTGTTTTAATCCTCCTTATAGTATTTGCATCATCAGCAAACATTGAGAGGAACTAGTCTTTTCCCCTCTGGGAGATCATTTACACATATCTGAAACAGTATAGGTGCAAGGACTGATCCCTGTGGGATTCCACTGATGACGCCTCGCCACTCTGAGACCTCACCCCTCACAGTGACTCGCTGTCTTCTGTTGCTTAGGTTCTCCCTTAACCAATGGAGTACCTTCCCTTTCACTCATGCCTGCATCTCCAGCTTGTGCAATAGTCTCTTGTGTGGTAATGTGTCAAAGGTTTTCTGGCAATCCAAAAATATGCAGTCTGCCCACTCCTCTCTTCCTTGCCTGATTTTTGTTACTTGGTCGTAGAATCCAATTATTCTTTTCCTTGAAATCATGCTGATGTTGTGTTATGAAGTTTTTTTCACTCCGGATGTTCCACTAGTTTTTTCACACAATCTTTTCCATCAACTTGCATGGTATGCAAGTTGGGACACTGGCCTGTAGTTCAGTACCTCCAGTCTATCCGTCTTCTTGTATATCGGGACTACATTTGCCGTTTTCCAAATTTTGGCCAGTTCACCTGTTACCATTGAATTGTTATACACCATGGAGAGTGACAAGCACAGTGCTTCTGCTCCTTCCTTTAGTATCCATGATGAGATTCCATCCAGGCCTATAACCTTTGTCATCACATCCAACTCTAGCAAAAACTTTCTCCCCTCCCCACTGGTAATCCCAAGCTCCTCTAATGGTGCCTGGTTAACTATTCCCTCTCTGATCTGTGTGTGTGTGTGTGTGTGTGTGTGTGTGTGTGTGTGTGTGTGTGTGTGTGTGTGTGTGTGTGTGTGTGTGTGTGTGTGTGTACTCACCTAGTTGTGCTTGCGGGGGTTGAGCTCTGGCTCTTTGGTCTATGTGTGTGTGTGTGTGTGTGTGTGTACATATTTATTTGTGCCTGCAGGATCGAGCATTGACTCTTGGATCCCGCTTTTCGAGCCATCAGTTGTTTACAGCAATGACTCCGGTCCTATTTCCCTGTCATACCTAGTTTTAAAAGTATGAATAGAATTTGCTTCCCCAACCTGCTCCTTAAGTGCATTCCATTTTTCCACTACTCTCACGCTAAAAGAATAATTCCTAACAACTCTGTGACTCATCTGAGTTTTGAGCTTCCACCCATGTCCCCTCGTTCTGATACTATTCCGTGTGAACATTTCGTCTATTTCCACTCTGTCAATCCCCCTAAGCATTTTATACGTTTCTGTCATATCCCCCCCCCCCTTCTTTTTTTTCTAGTGTCGTAAAGCTCAGTTCCTTCGGGCGCTCTTCATACCCCCATCCCTCGTAATGTTGGGACGATTCTTGTTGCAAACTTCTGAACCTTTTCCAGTTTCCTTATGTGTTTGTTCATATGGGGACTCCATAATGGGGGCGGCGAACTCTAAGACTGGCCTCACGTAGGCAGTATAAAGCGCCCTAAATGCCTCCTGTTATGATCCCAGGTAGCCGAAAAACGAGTTTCCCCTTTGAGAATTATTCTATCAGGCCTGACCTGACTAGAAGGCCAAAGAAATATAGAGGTGAAGATTCATACGCAAAATAATTGGGTAAATTTGATAAACAATTTAAGAATATGGGCAGAGAGTCAGGATATAGATAAATGACTGGTTATGAGATGTGGAAAGTTTGCTGGAGGTGTGAGAGGAGCTTAAGCCTTGAGCTGAAAAAATCGTGATGGGGAGGGCGTGCTCTGTTTGAGCCCCTGTTAGAGAGGAACCCCTGTTTGATATACCTTCAAGAGGAAGGAAGTGGACAGACGTCTCGACTGAGAAATAAGTTAAGAGGCGTGTCAGCTCAAGTCAGGAACAGCAGAAGGTGTTGAGGGGACACTAAGAGCAGTTCTGTGGGTAGCCTGAGGCGCCCTGAGTGTCGCCGCCCCGTCAGAGAGCGCCCTGCGGGAGATCTTATTGTGGTTTGTCTGGGGAAGGAGTTGCTGAGAACTTCGAAGCCAGCAGAGAGGGAGTAGTTGATGAGACTCCAAGGTTGTGGAAGGCACTGAGCTCTGTGGGAGAGCAACCATACAGTGAGGAAGAGAACCTCAACCTATGAGAAGAGGAGTTGAAGTTTCGCATGATTTTGTGGTACCAGTGGTGAAGCACCATTGTTGCTCAAGGAAGACTTCATGGTGTGGCAGCCTGGAAGAGCTGCGGAGGATCCTGGTAGATAAACCCGGAAGAACCTGATGATGTAAGGGTAGTGAACTTCCAGATGTGGAAGGGAAGTTCTTATTAATTACTTGTAGGAAGTTGGTAGAGTGTTTGGTTGTAATTAGCGTGCTAGACGCAGTGAAAGGTGATTGGTTACCATTTTTGTGCCAAGGAGTACTTATGCTGAAGTAAGTGATTGACTACCATTCTTGTGCCAAGGAATATGTATACTGAAGTATAGAGTCATAACCGTAGTCTGGATAACCTGCAGAGACATACATATGTGTTCTACGACTGATAGGGTGATTGATTGAACATTGTTGTTTATCAAGGAATATGTATGTTGATGTTTATAGAATGTTAGCCATAGGCTGAATTGCCTGCAGATATTTATATGTTCCAGAGTTGGTAGAGCCATATCATATTGTACTGCATGATTTACCCACTTGGTGAGGCTGATAGTGCAATATTATCTTATAAGACGTGACCTACTTGATGAGGTTGGTAGTATTAGGTGGTGAATCAGGAGTTGGGAAACCACTTGATAAGTAGATGATAGAGTTCTGATGGTATTGGTGTAATGGCGACTGAATCTTAATTAAAATGAATCTTTCCTACCCTCCTTCTTCACTCAATACCCCAGCTTAACACTGGTAAAGTCCAGTATGACCCCTCACTGGACTGCCACGAATATAAGCGGAATATTAAATGAGGAAGAGACATCAAAAACAGGGGTTATTAATTTATAACTAATGATTAAAATCATTAAAACACTGCCACCACCTTCCCAAAACATTAATGAATGTGTCAAAATTATTGTTTCCCCAGGAAGGAAGGGACTCAATAATCATGGAACTCAAAGGGGCAAGTAAATGAATCTTAAAGGACCTAATACTGTAATCTTACTGAACTGAAAGGGAGATTCAAGGAGCTACTTTAATATTCATAAGATGGAGGGGAACACGGGAACTTTCCAAGCCAACATATCAACACCTAAAAATGACAAAATAGAAAAATACATAAAAATAAACAAGTGGATTAACTGAATACCACTGGAACTAATGTATTTCTCTTTATTAATTGAGCACGTAAATTAAAACCAAATTTGAAAGGTCCTAGCACATCCTAAGAGGCAAAATGGGTATCTACTGAGGACATGAAATCAAGTGCACAATACCTTAAAATCGCACTGAGGCCAAGATGTTGATGGCTTGCCTCCCACAGGTCAAGGGGACCTGTACCCCACTAAGCTCCAGAACACACTACTGAAATTTTGTTTCACCAACTTACCGGTGGCAAGGATTGCTCCTCCCACAATCTAGTACAGCCCCCAGGGCTCTACCCATTATTTGGCTATGGCCAACCATTTAAAACTAGGCCTGAGATTTGGCTCTCTAGGGCCAATAAAGACTTGGCACTTATCTACCGCCAATCACCTACTATGATCAGCGGTGAAAGGATACATGAAATTCTTGAAGATTGAGTCAGCTCTCACCAGCTGTTTGAAGGGAACAAGGCGCCTCTATAGTGGACCACTGGAGCCTAGTGCACCTCCGAGCAATGTTTATGGAAACTGATAAATTATAAATAAATAAATAAATAAATGTTTATTTAGGTAAGGTACATACATAAAGAGATTTTACAAAGTTTGTTGGATTAATAGATAGAGCTAGTACATACAATGCCTAAAGCCACTATTACGCAAAGCGTTTCGGGCAGGAAAAACATTAATGACTAAAGCTTAATACTAATGGGTAAAAAGAATAAAATGTGTTGAGAACAAATAAAAAAAATAAAAAAGGGGGAACATGGCTGAAAAAGCAGCACAAATACAATTAGGTCGACAAACAGCGTTGTTTAAAAAAACAGACATGGGTTGACAACAGAGGGGTAAGGTAGGTTACAGGGAATTTATTAGGTAGTGCTTCGTTTTTATCTTAAACTGGTTGAGAGAGGTACTGTCTTTAACATGGTTGGGAAGGTCATTCCACATTCTGGGTCCCTTGATTTGAAGAGCAATTCTAGTTTGATTAAGTCGTACTCTAGGAATATCAAAACTGTATTTATTTCTGGTGTGGTGCTCATGGGTTCTGTTACAACCTTCAATGAATCTTTTGAGGTCAGGATTGGCATTACAGTTCAGCGTTTTATATATGCATAATACACATGAGAGAATGTGCAGTGAATTAATATCTAACATATTCAGAGATTTGAGTAGGGGTACCGAGTGATGTCTGGGGCTAGAGTTGGATATTGTCCTAATAGCAGCTTTGTGTTGAGTAATTAGAGGACATAAATGATTTTGGGTAGTAGAACCCCAAGCACAAGTACCATAGTTGAGATATGGATAGATGAGGGAGTAATAGAGAGTCACCAGGGCAGGGCGGGGTACATAATATCTGATCTTAGAAAGAATGCCAACAGTTTTTGAAACTTTTTTTGATATATTTAGAATGTGTCCCTGGAAATTCAGCTTGTGGTCGATGAGAACGCCAAGGAATTTGCCATCTAATTTGTTACAAAGTTGGGTATTGTTTATTTTGAGATTTATTTGATTGGAGGAACCCCGTCTCCTCCAAGTTAAAGGATAGGGACATTTGACTTGTCTGGTATGGGAAAGGAACCGTTGAGAGGGGAAGAGAGGGAATTGAGAGATGGATGGAGAGGGAATTGCGAGGAAATGGAGTGGGGGGAGCCTAGGCACCGAGAGGACCTGCTAGCAAGACCACCCCTCAGGTCAGCCTCTTGGCCCTTGACAAATGGGCGAAAGGGAGGGGGGGGGGGAAGAGGGGGAGACAAATGACAGGCAAGGGGAGGGGAGAAAGGGAGAAGGAAGGAGGGGGAGAAGGGAGAACCATGATCTAAGCACCAGATCATTACATTGGAGTGCAACCATACTACAGTACTATAGAGTGTTGGAGACTATATTATTATACATGTATATATATTGTCCATGTGCCTTGTCCAGTAAATGTATTCAAATTTGCTGGTGTTTGCCCATGTCTATGTGAGGCTTCCCAGAAAGTAGGTAAGAGAGAGAGAGAGAGAGAAAGAACCAAGAACCACAGCTGTGGACAGGATAGAACGGAATAATAATAAGCTAAAGGGGATTGAGGAGAACATACCACATAAGGAGAGAGTGGGGAGTCACGGTGGCTCGAGTGGGGTGTGTGCACGTGACAATGAGGCTAGTTTTGGAGCCACATCCCCTAAACGTTTGACATTGAGCCCCTTTCCAAATGCCGGAAGCGCCCAGGGTGATTTCCTGGTAAGAAATAAGCACTCTCCGGGTTTTGGGTTGGTTGTCCGAAAGGAAGGACGACCAACAACAACATCAATATAAAAAACATTGAGGGCCTGTCCGGGAGAGTGAGCTGACACACCCACACCCTGTCTGAGAGTGGATTGGTACACCCTTTGTGGAGATAGGTAGACTGTTTGACCGCACTTGTATACTCTCTCTCTTGGGAAGACTCACAGGACAAGATGGATAAGGTGCAAGCATTTGTGGAGTCAGGCAAGCCTGAGGACTTAGAAGGTTGCACTAGGGAACAACTGAAACAAATAACGGAGAAATGTGGCATCAGGTTGAAAGCATCTAAAGTAGCTGGGACGAAGGATGAGATCCTAAGGCAGTTGAGAGCCAAGAGTGGAGCGGCAGAACAAGGAGTCCAGAAAGGAGCTGAAAGTGGAAAGGAGGATTATGGGCAGGATAAAATACGATCCCAGGAATCGAGTAGAAGCAGTAAAAGTAGCTGCGATAGTAGGAACAGGAGTCTGAAAAGGTTCCAGTTAGAGCTACAGATGCAACAACAGCGTGAGGAGAGAGAGTTCCAGCTGGAAAAGATGAAATTAGAACCCCAGATGAGAAATGAAGCCGAGAGGGAAAAAGAGAAAACCAGACTGGAGGTAGAAAAAGAGAAAGCAAGACTAGAGATAGAGAAAGAAAAAGCCCAGGTCGAAAGGGAAAAAGAGAAAGCAAGACTACAGGTGGAGAAAGAAAAAGCCCAGGTCGAAAGGGAAAAAAAGAGAACAAAACAAATGCAGATAGAAGCGAATAGAACCCTGGCTGAGCAAAGGATTGAACTTGGGTTGCCTGAGAGCACCATCCAGGTATCACACTCACCAGATGTTAGGGTTAGGGAAAAGGACATTCCTCTCTTTGTGCCCGAAGAGGCAGAGAGCTTCTTCGAGCATTTTGAAAGGGTAGCCAACATTAAGGAGTGGCCACAGGATGCATGGGCCCAGCTGGTCCAGTTAAGATTGACTGGTGCTGCCAGGGAGGCGTACACTCAACTAACATTGGAGGAATGCCAAGATTATGTCACAGTAAAGAGCAGCATACTGCGCTCATTTCAGCTAACCCCAGAGGCTTATAGGAAGCGATTCAGAGAGATGGTGAAAGTTGGAGCATGAACGTTTGCCAAGACAGAAAGGGAAATTCCAGAAAGGAATTCTGGAAAGGAGATTCCAGAAGTGGATTGAGGCTGCCAGAGTTGGATCGTATGCTGACCTGAAGCAATTGATGGTCATGGAAAAGTTCTTAGAGATGATGCATCCCGAGACAAAGTTCAAGATCCAAGAAGCAGGGGTAAAGGATGTGAAAGATGCGCCAAATAGGGCGGATATGATTACAGAAGCATACAAGAGCTTCAGGGAGAACAGAATGAAGAATGAGGTGAGACACAGCAATAGCAGACCCAGTGGAATCTTGGGAGGAAGAAGTTTTGGGGGGCAGACAAGCAGACCAGCTAATTTTAAGCCCCGGGAAGGAAAATTGCCGAGTCCGCCTGCTGGAAGTAGGCAGGAAAATAAAAATGTGCAGAGGAGACGAGAGTCCAGTGAAGCTCCAAAGAGTACGAGTAGTGCGTCTGGCCTGAGGAACTGCAATACGAGTGGGCAGAGTCGGAGCCGCTCGGGGGCGTATAGGAGAAATTTCTCCCAAATGAGGCAATAAGTGCAACAGATCGGGTCACATGATGCGATATTGTCGGCAGGGCAAGAGAGTCGTGACCCTGACCATGCGTGATCCCCGGAAGAAGTACGTTGATGTACAAAACAAACCACATAAGGTAGATTTGATGAACGAGCGGTATAGGCCGTTCATTAGTAAAGGTTGGGTCGGTATAGCCCGAGGTGGAGGTTAGTATCCTCAAAGATACTGGAGCCAATCAGAGTTTGATTCTGAGAGGCCTAATCGGCAACGATTGACTGTTAGCTGGCAGAAGGAGGATAAAGGTTCATGGGTTGTTGTCTAAGAGTGACATGCCCGTGTGTGCTGTCCAGTTGAAGTCAGATTATTTGTCGGCGGAGGTGATGTTGGGAGTGTGCCCCAACATACCTGTTCCAGGAGTCCAAGTGATCCTGGGGAATGACTTGTGTGGGTCCAAGGTGTTGCCAGAGCTGATAGTGAAAGCTGTGCCAGAGGAGTACCAGAAGGACCGCGGTACAAGTGGAACACGGGACAAGGTAGATCTAGCCAGCATCCTCGAAGATGAGGCAGAGGACAGTCAAGTCATTGTATACCCGACCTGTGTAGTGACATGTAGTTGGATGTAGCCGCCGAGGATGACACTGGAGATGATGTAGCAGTGTCGACTCCACCAAGGGAGGTCAACGTGGACATGTCTGGACTGTTCGGTGAAGGTCCAGCTGAGAAGAATGAAGATTCGAGGAGACAGGAAGTGAAGATGACCCTTCCTGAAAGGTTCAGCGTGAACCGAGCGGACCTGATTAGGGCTCAGAAAGAGGAGTTTATAGATCTAATCGGGGAGGCGAAAGGGGGAAAACTCATGTCTGGAGTCCCCCGTGTATTACTACTTGGACGATGACGTACTAATGAGGAACTGGCGACCAGACAAAGCCAGCGCAGATAAAGTATGGTTAGAGAAGCACCAAGTGTTAGTGCCGAAGGAGTTCAGGACGGCAGTGCTAGAACTAGCCCACTCCGTAGATATGGCAGGACACTTAGGGGTGAAGAAGACCTTAAATAAGGTGCAGAAGCACTTCTACTGGCCGAACGTGTGGAAGGATGTAGAGAGGTATTGTAGGACATGTTTGGCATGCCAACGTGCAGGTAAGCCGGCTCCGGCTACACCGAAGGCACCTTTAATGCCCATACCGGCGTTTGGTGAGCCTTTTGAGAGGGACTTGATAGATTGTGTAGGTCCGTTGCCAAGGACCAGAAAAGGCCACGAATATTTCCTAACCATCATGTGCACAGCCACCCATTTCTCCGAAGCGATCCCCCTGAGAAGAGTGACGTCACGAGCCGTTCTAGATAGACTACAGAACTACATTGCATGGGTAGGCATGCCCAAGGTTATTCAGACGGACCAGGGAAGCGTCTTCCAGTCAAAGTTGTTTAGGGAAACTGTGAAAGGATGGAGGGTAGAGCAAGTGCGCTCATCACCATATCACCCTCAGTCGCAGGGAGCGTTAGAGCGTTTCCATGGAACGCTGAAGAGTTTGTTGAGGATATACTGCACTGAGGAAGGGAGTAAGTGGGGCGAGGCATCACCATCCGTGTTGTTCACCATCAGGGATGCGGTAGTAGAATCGTTCGGATTCACCCCATTCCAGCTGGTGTATGGACACTCAGTGAGAAGTCCAGTGGGTACACTGAAGGAGCAGCTCACCGAGGATAGGCAGAAGGTGGATGTGGGACAATAAGTAAAGACTTTTAGAGAGCGACTCTCTAGGGCCAGAGATTTGGCCAAGGAAAATCTGAGAACGTCCCAAGCAGAGATGGTGAGATATGACGACAGGAAGGCAAAGGACAGGAGATTTCAGGAAGGAGATCAGGTGTTAGTCCTCCTGCCAGTGAAAGGAAGTGTATACGAGTCAAGATTTTGTGGGCCATATACCATCCAGAAGGAACTAGGGGATGTGAATTATATAATACACATGCCAGATCGGCCGAGGAAGTCACAGGTTTGCCACGTGAACATGATAAAGAAGTACTATGACAGAGATAAGCCTTTAGGTGAAGAAGAAAAGATGGAAACCCCGTCGCAGATGACTGTGCTTTATGTGGGAGACGGCAAAGGAATAGAGGAGGAGAACTGTTAGAGAGTGCCGATGGCGCGAAGATATCGAATACGGAAAGCCTGGCCAAGATAGGTGAGCGTCTGGGTCATTTGGAGGATGACCAACGCCAGGAACTAGTGGAGATCCTCCAGATGAATAAGTCGTTATTCACGGACGTGCCCAGGAGACACCGCGGAACGGAGCAAGAAGTAAATGTAGGGAGTGCTGACCCCATCAAGCAGCACCCTTACAGAGTTAACCCGGAGAAAGCAGCGGCGATGAGAGCAGAAGTAAAGTATCTGCTAGATAACGACTTGGCAGAGGTTAGCGATAGTGACTGGAGTTCGCCGTGCCTCCTTGGGAAGAAGAGTGATGGCACATACTGGTTCTGCACTGATTACAGGAAAATGAATGCAATCACAGTCGCTGACTCGTTCCCTATACCACGCATAGATGACTGCATAGATCAGATTGGGAGTGCGCGGTATGTCTCGAAAATAGACCTGCTAAAGGGATACTACCAGATTCCCCTGTCCGAGGAGGACAAGAGGATCTCACCGTTCGTGACACCTGACGGCTTGTACCAATATAAAGTGGTGCCGTTCGGAATGAAGAATAGTGGTAGTTGTTTCCAACGAGTAATGAATCAGGTAGTACAAGGGGCGACTGGATGTGCAGTGTACATCGATGATATTGTGGTGTTCGCTGATTCCTGGAAGGATCACGTGGAACGACTTTTAGATTTGTTCGATCGATTGGAGAAGGCCAACATGACGATCAACTTAGCAAAAAGTGAGTTCGGGAGAGCCCGCCTGGAGTACCTTGGGTATATAGTAGGGCAAGGCGAGGTTGCTCCGGTAAGAACGAAGGTGGAGGCCATTGACAACTTCCCAGTGCCAAGGAGTAAGAAAGAATTGTTAAGATACCTCAATGTGATTGGGTATTACCGGAAGTTCTGCGGAAATTTCTCCACCATAGCCGCTCCTATGACGAGTTTGCTATCAAAGAGCAAGAAGTGGGAGTGGAATGGAACAGCAGAAGAAGGTTTGAAAACACCAAAAGACTGTTGACCGAGGCGCCTGTACTAGTGTCGCCCAATTTTGGAGCACCGTTTAGGTTATTTGTAGATGCCAGTGATATAGGGGCTGGAGCTGTAGCAGAATGATGGAATTTACCGCCCCGTATCCTTCTTCTCGAAGAAGTTCGTTAAGCACCAGAGGTCATACAGTACGGTCGAGAAAGAGACTTTGGCCCTGGTGATGGCATTGAAACATTTTGCAGTGTATGTGAGTGGGGGAGGACACCCAGTGATGGTGTATACAGACCATAATCCCCTAGTTTTCCTTGAGAAAAATGAAGCATGCAAACCAGAGGTTGACCAGATGGTTTTTATTGCTCCAAGAGTATGACCTGGTGATAACGCACATAAGAGGGCGAGACAATGTAGTAGCTGATGCGTTATCTCGAGCCTAGCCACTAGAATAATTCTCAAAAAACAAGGGGGAGGGAGTGTTATGATCCCAGGTAGCCGAAAAACGAGTCTCCCCTTTGAGAATTATTCTATCAAGCCTGACCTGACTAGGAGGTCAGAGATATACAGACATGAAGATTCATATGTAAAAATAATTGGATAAACTTTACAGAGAGATTAAGAATATGGGCAGTGAATAAGACAATAGTTAAGTGACTGGTTATGAGATGTGGATAATTTGCTGGAGGCATGAGGCTCACTTCGAGAGGGCTTTGACCTCACTTGAGTACCACACATCGTGAGGGGAAGCTGTGCTCCGTGTGAGCTCTTGTCAGAGAGGAACTCCTAGTGATATACCTCCAAGAGAAAGGAAGTGTACAGACATTCCAGCTGTGGAATCGAGCTGGGAATGTGAGGTCTCAAGTCCTGGACGGCAAGGAGACTTTGTTAAGCCGCCCAGAGATATTATCGTGGGCTGTGGGAGCGCCCTGATCGAACGCCATTAGAGGGAGAGCGCCCTTGACTAGACAATCTGTGATAAGCACGATTTTAAGCCAGTTTATAGTGATTACTTGTAGTTGGTCGTGTGCCCAGCGACAGTAGCGAATGTTTATTGATAAGTTAGACATATTTTGGTAAGGCAGAAGGCCTAAAATAAGAGAGTGGAGATGGAGAAACGTCCTGGAGGACGGAGCGACGTCTATCTCCTCTGAGCGCTTGCAGATGACTGAGGGAGCCAAGCTCCTGGCGGGGTAGCTGCCTCAAGGACCGCCTGGCCGGGTGGAGCATGGTCACAGCGGCTCGAGTGGGTGTGTGCACGTGACAACGAGGCTAAGTATTGGAGCCGCATCCCCTAAACGTGTAACGTTGAGCCCCTCTCCAAGAGCCAGAAGTGCCCAGGGTGATCTCCTGGTAAAGTATAAGCACTCTACCGAGTTTTTGGGTTGGGTTGTCCGTAAAGGATCAACGACGACACCCAACCCACAAAACTTATAAACAATGCAGCCTCAGTTCAGTGTACATACGTTAACCTGACTACCTTCTACATTCGTTAATTGTGTGTGCAGTGTTGTTGACGTTTGAGGGTGGTGTGTTGGCCTTAGGTTAAAATGTTGCAGTGAAGGTGAATCATAAGCAACTGTGCTGGTGTACTTGACTCTAAAGCAATTAAAGAGGTTGGTACCCTACCGTGACCCTGGTGTCAAATCTCTTTCCACCCCTCCTATTTTAACGAGTGAACAACGTGCTATTGGCTGTTTAATGTCCGTGATGCTGCATGATAATCTGCAGCTCACTACCCAGCGAGCAGTTTCATATACTAACATGCCTTCTTGTCACCACTGTGATATTAATAATCTGCATAAATAACAAGCTAAAGGAATCATGGCAACCGCCCTTGTCCCAGGTGAGTCGCCGCTGCTGCCAGATGTGCATTCAGCAGCCCAGATTGTTCCTGATTCACCTGCTGCTGGTACACAAGTCTCTCCAGGCAGGATCGAGAGATCCAAGGAGAAACTGGGGCTGTATTCCAAGAGGTGGTGAGCAAGAAGGAAAAAAGGCGACTACAGCGTGAAAGAACTCGCTTAACAACGAATGAAGATAAACAGAGATGAAGACAATCATGTCTTTGTCACAGATTATGACGCATTTGTTAACGACTTGTTAACGCAGGAATATGCTGGGATAAAAATGTTGCGAGCACCGTGTGATGATTCAGTGAAGGTGAAAATTGTCGTCTTCTTTGGTATTAACAAATGCATTGACCCAGAGTGCTTCCGGTCCGCCAATGTGGAAAACCCACACCACACTAAAAATGACCTCATCGTTGCAAACTGGACAGCATCAACGGAGATTCCCAAGCGACTCTCAGTGCCCCGGGCGCTGGGTAGAACTTACAGAGTGGCTCGCTATATCCCTCCACGCCGGAGGTGCTACAAATGTCAGCGTTGGGGCCACACTGCAGTGCGCTGTACCTCCAGGACCCACCGATGTGCAGTGTGTGCTGGTGATCATGATTCTAAGAGGTGCTTTGTCCTCTACAACGACGGGCACACGGTGGAAACTAGATGCGTTAATTGTCGTGCTCCTGGCGTGATGGCAACTGACCAGAGCTGCCCAGCTGCTGCTAGGCCGCCCCCTACAAGCAGTGCCCCGCTCTACAAGGCGCCACGTCATGATGATGGAGTGTCACCATCAGTGGAAAGTTGTCCTATGCCATCAACTACGGTGGGCCACAGCTAGCACTCTGACTCCCCGCTCGCCCCTGACTCACTCTGGACAACGAAACAGCGGCGAGCGTCTCTGCCCACTCATCGGGGCACCGGGTGCCACAGTACACAGTTGCCAGGTGTGCCTCGCCCCGGCCGGCGGGATGGTAGGTCTCCACCACCCCCCTTTCGAGGTTGGGGCCACCACCAGCTTGGCCTCCCCTCCCCACCCACAGTCAACCTCCCAGGGTGGGAAGGTAGTTGTGAAGGTGCTCTGTGGAGCAGCAGCCTGCGCTACAACAAATAGATTCGGATTTGTTTGTTGCCGCCGAAGGCGGCAAATTTATTGTGCACCCCATACTTGTGGGAACCGACCTGTGAGATTTATATTTATTTAATTTATATGAATTTATATTTATGTTAATTTGTATACTTCGATAGCAATTTGTATAATGATAAGTGGACTGTATTTCTGCAATAATCTCTTAATCTCACAAATCGATCCTCTACACATTAGGGGGTGTTTGTATTAATTAAATATATATGCAGCCAATCAAACTACAGTAATAGACTACATACATTGAAGAGGTTCCTTATCTTATTTGTATAGCAGGTATAACCAGGATGTAGACACCACATTTTCCCTCTTTGAGGTAGCTTCCATCACCCTGGTAACTGATGCACAAAGCATATGCTTCTTCGTCTTGACCTGTTAAAAGGGCGCTAGCTGTAAAGCCAGAATCCTATATATGACAGGTATATCAGAGAAAACACTATACATGGAACAATGAAGACCTGCCTTAATTACCTTTAGTTTGAGGCTACCACGTGCTCTAACCGGGTCACCCTATATAATGACATTAATGGCCATAAATGAAAGATACATGGGTTTCGGAAAGAACACTTAACTTGAATTTGTTGACAGCGTGTTGAAGATGGTACACCTTTGGTTTCCATAACACTACGTCCAAGTAAAATTAACAGGAGCCGTATTTGCTCCCGTGAGCCTCTGGTCTAGTACAAACAATGGCTGCCCCTTCCTCACTCTGACGCCTGGCTTACATTGTCCAGATGTCAATAAGTGATAGAAGGGTCACATTTACTCTACTTTAATATTGATAATTAAGTCAATTTATATTAGATGTTTTTATGATGGTAAAGTTCAAAGACTAATGTATTTAAGAATAATTCCCACCATAATAGGTGGTGAATATAATAGTATGTGGTGATGATATCCCGTTTTCTATAGACGGTAATTCCACTACAAGTTACGTTTTCTATGGGTAACTTGTTTATACAACACAGCTATTATGTCTGTATGATTATTAAATGGTGTCGGATTTTCCGACATAATTCCCCAGGGGCTGCTCACGGGTCGAAGTCCTAATTAGAACAGACGAACACCGATACTCCTCCTTCGAATTATTAGATTAATTTGATGTTAGTAGTTAGTAATCACACATTTGTGTGTCTGTTCGTACAGGACGGATGTCCCGTACTAGAGTTGCAGGGGTTAGAAGTCTAATGCGATTTCATTTCCCTGTCAACTCTTGAAAGGCTAATATTCAAGCCTAAATACATATTATTTAACCCAGAAGACTGAATGTGATCAAGTACTACAGTCAAGTATGATTCAGGGACTGCAGTGAGATCAGTGACATTAGATATAACTTGAAGTTTCTTCAGGTAACTGGTCACTGGTATATAAACACTGAGGCCCATGGAATACATCTTGATTAAATAATAAATGTATCAAATCAGTCATCAGATTTATTGGGGTTTAATTTAGTTAATTGATTCAGAAGACTGAATAGCTCATCATTAAAGTAAAGTATGGTTCTGAGACTGCAGTGGGTTCAGTGACATTGGTCGCAGTGACTTGTAGCTGTTTTAGGCTACTGTTCACTGATTTGCCACTGAGGCCTCATGAACTCATCTTCAGCTTTAAATGATGATACTAACATCAACCTCTGTTGGTATAGTCAGCTGTAATCTCCTTAGTATAATGCTACTGGAGAAATATAATCAGCTGACAAATTTAGTTTTCTATTGGTATTGTTTATCTGCAGGCATATGTCTCCTCAGGCTTGATACTGGGCCTGAGAGTAATTTACCTCCTGCAGAGTTTAACATGGTTATACCCTGATATTTAGTAGGGCTACCGATGAATCGATGGCAATAGTCTGTCCCAACAAGGAGACCGAAGTCGGTGAGGTGATCAGACTTAATATTATCCGCCAATTTTATTCCTCTATTTCTCAGGAATTTGGCTGTTGCTCTCAGACCTTGAACTTGTAGGTCTACTGGTATTTTGTCCACCACAATGGCTTGTACTTGACAGACGTACCTGCCTAAACGTACTGATGGTTGTACCACCTGGTAGACTTGAGGTCCTGCATCTGTTACAAACCCTGAGATGTTGAATGACGTCTGGGCTACAGGCCTTAATTGTAGTTCATCTGCCAACTTTTTAGTGACAAATGTTCTTTGGGATCCTTGGTCAAACAACCCACGGGTATGGACCTTGGCCCTCTTATTCAGGATGGTAATTTGGGCAGTAGGCAAAGTCGTATTACCTTTAGACTTCGCCGATTGGACACTCCTTGTTGGTTGCACCTTGCAGTACTGTACTGAGGTGGGAATGCTATCTTCCACCTTGGGGTTTGGAGACGTTGTTTTGGTGTCTCTGCACAATGCTGCATGGTGCTGACCTTTGTTACACCTATTACAGGTGTGTAATTGGGTATCACAGTCCTTGATGTTATGTTTCCTGAGGCACCTCGTGCAATGTTGCAAATCTTTGAGTCGCTCAACACGGGCGTCACTATCAGGAAAATTAGAGCAGTGGTACATTGAATGTTTCTCATTGCAGAACAAACATGTTCCATAGTTTCCAGTACCCTTTGGTGTCACGTTCTTGGGTGACACAGTAACTATAGGCTTGGAGGGTCCCACTGCATATACGCCCACACTACTACTGTTCCACTTTGGTGTTGAATTATAGTGTCTAGATTGATTTGGAGTACCTTTGGTACTCTGTGGTTTACTATTATTGGTTTCTGAGGGTTTACTTGGTGGTTTTAATTTGTCATGTGTTCGTAATTGATGAACTACTGACTTTAAACCCTCAGATATTTCACTCATGGATAAGATGCTTTTATTGTAATGAGCACTCATTTGTCTCAATATGTCCCTAGGTATTTTCTCCTGGACAATTATTTTCAAGACCCACTCAGCCCCGTTTGTATCTGCTGTCAGGCTGAGGGCATTGATCAATGATTCTACCTCCAGCTTGAAGACTTGGAGTGAATCAGGTGAAGCCTCCGGTGGGGGTAAATGCAACAGCTCATGAACTAAATGTGATGTTCTTACTTCTGGATCAGCATAATTATCCTTGAGGAGTTATACTGCCAGATCATAGCCGTCATTAGTTAATCTCAGATGGGATACTACTGTTTTAGCCTCACCTGATAATTGGCCTTGCAAATAAGAGAATTTACTACTCTTTGGTAAAGATTGTTTTGAGTCTACAAGGTCAACGAATTTGTTCCAAAATTCGTCCCAATCTTCCTCATCTTTTCCTGAGAAAGTGGGTAAATTAATTGGAGGGAGTCGAGCTTCTGCTTGACTCGTATTAGATGCAACTGTTGTTGTTGTTGCTGTTGCCTTGTTCTGGGCAATTAATTTGACATAAGGCTGTAACGTGGCCTGAGTGTGATCTTCATAATTAGCAAGATCAACCATAATGTCGTCTATTTCTGTTTCTGATAAATTGGTGTTGGCAAGTTCAGCCACATATGTTGCTATTTGGCATTTGATTTGCTCAAATTTACCTGCAGCTGCTTGATAATAGCTTTCCAGGTCAGCATAATCAACTTGAGATTGTTGTGACAAATCTTCACATTTCTTGATCTGTCTTGTTAAGTGGCCTTTAAGACCTGCAAGGGTTCTTTTCATTCGTCCTGCATTATCCATACTGGCTAGTTGGTGAAGCCTTGTGGGGCTTGTACTTGGGCTGCTCATAATACTGAACAAGCACTGATGGTAGCCTAGGGTCAAATTCTGCACTCACTAGGCAATAATCCTACCTCTACTAGAGGTTAGCGCTTAAAATTAATACACATTATATATATACAATCATACACACTAATAATTTGAGTGATAAACCAGTGTCACTGGAAGTACCTTTAGGTTAGCTCTTCTATATCACCCTAGGATGGTAGAGACACTAATTAATCACTCAAAGGTGTAATGATCATAAGTAAATTATTATATATACAACTCAACTCGAGTTGATAAAAATTACACCCAAAATAGGGTCTGGACCATTCATTAATGGTGTTAGGTTGTTGAATATAGTACAACTGACTATGGTAATAATGGGACTAAGATGAACAATAATAGTTCAACTAGTCAATTTTAATATCCTACCCTGTTGTGGGTTGGCAATTAGTAAATATTATACTGTGATCACTAGTGCAATATATATTAAATATTTCTCTATTTTGGAGAAATAATATACACAATTATTGAAAATAGCCTCTTAATTGCCTCTATGAAACTTCTAATATTATCTAGAAGTATTAAATATTATTAGTGACCTCGCGAAATAAACTCCACAAAATTCGTAGATAATCTCTCGCGAAATTTAACACCACGAAATCCGTGAACAATCTTGCGAGGACACAGCCACTAATTTGGCTGGCTTCAATATTAGCGCTGTCATTTCACAGAATAACACGCCACCAAATCTGTGGGTGTACATGAAACCGCTGACTAAGGCTTAACTGGGCTGAGCGGGGCTCGTGAACTCGCTCGAGACAACGCTGCCGCCTTTGACTGCTGGCTTTGTTTAAATCACACTGCACTAGTTTATTTAATGAATCCACTGGTTAACTGGTTCATCCAGTACTAAGATGACCAAATGTGGGTTTAAAGGATCAAATAATCCGTCATCCGGTTCGAAGGACCAAATAATGTGGGAACCGACCTGTGAGATTTATATTTATTTAATTTATATGAATTTATATTTACGTTAATTTGTATACTTCGATAGCAATTTGTATAATGATAAGTGGATTGTATTTCTGCAATAATCTCTTAATCTCACAAATCGATCCTCTACACATTAGGGGGGGTTTATATTAATTAAATATATATGCAGCCAATCAAACTACAGTAATAGACTACATACATTGAAGAGGTTCCTTATCTTATTTGTATAGCAGGTATAACCAGGATGTAGACACCACATTTTCCCTCTTTGAGGTAGCTTCCATCACCCTGGTAACTGATGCACAAAGCATATGCTTCCTCGTCTTGACCTGTTAAAAGGGCGCTAGCTGTAAAGCCAGAATCCTATATATGACAGGTATATCAGAGAAAACACTATACATGGAACAATGAAGACCTGGCTTAATTACCTTTAGTTTGAGGCTACCACGTGCTCTAACCGGGTCACCCTATATAATGACATTAATGGTCATAAATGAAAGATACATGGGTTTCGGAAAGAACACTTAACTTGAATTTGTTGACAGCGTGTTGAAGATGGTACACCTTTGGTTTCCATAACACTACGTCCAAGTAAAATTAACAGGAGCCGTATTTGCTCCCGTGAGCCTCTGGTCTAGTACAAACAATGGCTGCCCCTTCCTCACTCTGACGCCTGGCTTACATTGTCCAGATGTCAATAAGTGATAGAAGGGTCACATTTACTCTACTTTAATATTGATAATTAAGTCAATTTATATTAGATGTTTTTATGATGGTAAAGTTCAAAGACTAATGTATTTAAGAATAATTCCCACCATAATAGGTGGTGAATATAATAGTATGTGGTGATGATATCCCGTTTTCTATAGACGGTAATTCCACTACAAGTTACGTTTTCTATGGGTAACTTGTTTATACAACACAGCTATTATGTCTGTATGATTATTAAATGGTGTCGGATTTTCCGACAATACTCAACCTGTGAGCGGTAGCGCAAAAGTATTACAGAGGGCACAAAAGGTCTTTATCAGACCTCATCTTAGATTATTACATAAACAATTTCATCTATCCTTCACACCTTATAGTTACAATGTCAGCTAGTTACAGAGAAAGTGCTATTACAAGAGCTACATATTTACAGTAAGTTATCATACATTAAGGTAGGTCTTATCGCTAATACATAATAGTTTGACCAATGGGGATATTACAGAGTCATAGGGGAGCTTCTGTTTATTATTAGTCCTCACAATACACTACTTGTTTCTGTTGTTGTTGTTAAAGATTTAGCTACTCAGGACGAAGTGTCCATGTAGCACGGGCTATGGTGAGCCCGTAATACGTGTTTCTGAATCTCATATGTCGTTCATCTACTGGAAGCGAAATGTGGGTACAGTGCAAGGATTTCAGGTAATTTATCCATGGTAATAAGATAGGTTGCCATATTATACAGAGTGAGCTTAGATTTATCTCTAAATGGCTCAATTTTATTACAATCCAAGATATAGTGTTCGAGTGTGTGTCCCTGTCTTTGTCCACACACTTTACACTTTACTTCATCTAGATCCCTATACAAGTCGAACTGCCAGAGATACTTGAAGCCAAGTCTTATACGAGCTGTGACAACATCTGTTAGTCTACTGACTTTGTTACTTGCCCCATACACATGTTTTACTTCACACATTTCATTGTGATAAACAATGGACCTACTAGTTCCAGTTTGCACTGTTCTACTTTCTTCAAATTCATCCAGGAGTTCTCGTCTAATGACACTTTTAAGGAACCTATTTGATAACTCAAGATTCCGTTCAATACTGTCTTTATTTACTGCAGCCTTAGCAAGGGCGTCAATTTTGTCATGTTCCTGCATGCCAGTGTGAGAAGGAATCCACAACATTTTTATATTTACCCTCTTGCTAAGTATTCTTATATATCTACGTCTAGCTTCCAAGACAAGCACGTTATTACTTGATTGCAAACTGTTTATTGCTCGTAGTGAGGAAAGGGAGTCAGAAATAATTAAGCTGTCTACTTCAGTGTTGTCAATAATTTCGAGTGCTACCAGTATCGCTACCAACTCGGCTTGCATTGTGGACGCCCAGTTACTAATTCGGATATTTCTTTGAATTGTGCTGCCATCGGGCTGATGAGCAATAACAGCACTTCCTGCCCTCCCTGTAGCTGTATTAAGTGATCCGTCAGTGTATATGGTCTGTGCAATGTTGTTTTCAGCTTGTATATTGTGAATGTGTTCTATGGTGCTTAATTTAGCAGCAAGCTGAGCATGAGAGTTGTTTGTGATTAGTTTCTTGGTGTGGTATGCAGGGGTCAGGATGTCAAAAGGTACTACCAGCCAGGGTGGAAGGAAGTGCTGTACTCTTTCATCTTCTTCTTCTTCTTGAGAATAGGTGCAGTTTGCATGAAGGGGTAACCCTCCCGATGACTGCACCAGGACAGATGTAAGGAGACGCGTTGATGGTAAAGAGGAGAAGAAAGTCAAAAGCGGTAGACGTGATGGGCCGTAGAGAGAGGAGTGGCGACGAAAAAAGAGGCGAACGTCAGAGGGAGACTCCCCGCACCGGGGGGCGGGGCGTCATGGTCACGGTGGCAGCTGATCCAGGCACGGCGTAGCGGTGCGCGCAAGACGGGAACTAATATTTCTCCAGAAACTTACGGTACGGAAAGCGCAAGCGGTACGCTTCCCAAACCACCCACAGGTCGGCGGGCAGCCGGCCATCAGGCTGTACCCTCGGCTGAGACATTCTATCCGGCACCCTATAAACAAACTCCTTCTTTGACGACACCCAGATGGTTGACGAGCACCACGGGATCGGAAGCACCCGGGCATCCCGATAAGGGCCCAACTCCGGACCCTCACAGGGCACGACCCCAGCAGACGGGACTAGGCAACCCCCAGACCGGGGCAAGGAAGGAGGAGGAACTGCAGGCGCGGCAGCGACCCCACCACAGGGCACAGGAGCCGAGGCTCCCTGGCGCACATCTTTCCACAACTTCACGACGAGGTCCCGACCATCAGGGACAACCCCCCACTGCGGGGACCCAACAGCAGGAGACGCAGGAGGGGAGGCACAGGGAGCAACGTCGGAGCCCCTCACAGCACCATCATCCTCGGCGGGGGACGCCAGCTGAGCACCATACTCCCCCACCTCCTCCCAAGGCACACCACGAAGGGGGGAGACACTCCGAGCCCGCCGCGAACGCTTCGAGACAGGCCGCACCACACCACGCCCAGCAGGCCCCGCCGCAGGCACAGCCTCCACCGTCATATCCACACAGGCCACACCCGCACCGTCGGAAGAGTCCACAGAGGCCACATCACCCACACTGTCTACATCATCCACGGAAACAGCCTCAGAACACCGACGCGCACGCTTCTGCAAAGGAATGGGAAGAGCAGAACTACAGGAGGCAACACACTCAGGCACGGCAGGCACCTCACCACGAAGCACCCCCTCCAAAACGGCAGAACCCGCGTCCCCGGGAGCCGGTAACACATCCACAGGCGGGGGCGGAACATGAACCTCCACCGGGACACCTTTCACTACACACAACTCAGGCGACAGCCCGACACCCTCACACACCGGCGGAACAACCCCAGGGGCCACAGCTGGCACTAGACGTGTCGCACAGGCCGGAGAGCTCTCCTCAACAGGCGGAGCAGCAGACAGGCAGGCAGGCGCCTCAGGCACAGCACCTACACCGCCCGAACGCAACAGGGGCGGAAAATCCTCCGCACGAAGAACATGCACACGACCAGTCGCTCCCACGTCGCACGCAGCAGCCAGATGACCCTCGTGACCACACCGATAACAGGTGCGCGGTTGACCCCGGTACTGGCAGCGGAGCGTGTATTCCAACACGGACATCGACGACGGTACACTACCCTTCAGCGACATCGTCAGGGTGCGGGAGCCGTCAAGCATACCAACACAGTGCCCGGCAACGACCTTGTTCCAACGACCACTCAACACTGTCCCAAACCGTTCGAAACAGGAGGTTAAAAAGTCGTCCTGAAATTCGAAGGGGGCACCATGCACCGTCACAGACGTCAAGGTGACACTAAGATTCACTACCTTAACTGAGCCAGCTGAATCAGGGAGAGGGTAAACACGCCCCTCACACCGCTCGAGAAACGCCTGAAAGGCAGCCTGGAGGCGGAACTTGACCACAGCACGGTGGCCCTGAAGCAGCTGGATGCCCACCAGGTCAGACAGCTGCACATGCAGCACGTCTACTAGGGCGACACCAACCAATGGATGGTCCACCGGCACCGTAAACGCCAGACCAGCTGACAGCGTCCTCTGCAATGGAGGGCGAAACGTCCCCATGGCGAAGCAAACGTCACCCCGTCAGTGGCAAACCACCACCAGCAGGGCAAACAAGCGATCACCCAACGTAAACACTAGCCAGTGCAGAGAGACCTCAGGAACGTCCGGCCCGGCCGGCGGTCACCACGCAACTCCACTCTTTCATCTGTATATACATCGTGCAGTCCCATCATTTTAATATGAGTGGCTGTTCCTTGAATCCATTTAGACTCGCTAGTTCCATTTCGTATGTGCTCTAACAGTGCATCTGACACAATGTTATTTTTGTTATCACGCAGAAGCTTTAGTCCCATCATAAGATTAATTTCAAATATTCTATCTCTAATGCTAAGTATATTTAATTCTTTCCGCATGTTGAGAACTTTGGTAGTTATAGGACACCCAAGTATAATTCTGAGTGCTTCATTTTGCATTTTTTCCAGTCTATCAATACTTTTGCCATTTTGTAGGACCAAAGCTGGTGCATGATAGCCTATCAGAGACCTTATATACGCTAAATACATCATTCTTGCTATTCTAATATTAACACCATATTTCGGGCTGTACCCCACTACAGTTCTGAGAGCCTTGAGTCTGTCTCTACATTGTTGATGTAACTTATTGACTGCAGTTGAGGTACAAGGGACAGAGTCACAAAGGTATTTGAAAGAAGAGACATAGTCTATTGGTATGTTATCTATCTTAAGTTTTCGTGGTCCACTTTTGCGGTTGCCAATTTGTCTGTTAAATACCTTAGTTTTAGCAGCGTTGATTACAAGACCAATGCTCTCACAAGCTGTATGTATACAATTTAAGACTGTTTGCATTTCGCGGTGGGTTTTAGTATGTACAAGGATGTCATCTGCATAGCTGATAGTGATGTTTGCCGGACTAGTTGGGATTGATTTTAGTAAAGCATTAATTAGAACATTAAACAAGGTAGGACTGAGTACTCCTCCTTGTGGGGTGCCTAGTTGCATTACTTTAGTTTCACTATTGAAGCCTTGGAACAGTGCAGAGGACTTCCGGTTAGTAAGATAGCCTCGTATCCATTGTAATAAATGTCCCCCTATATCCATTCTCGCTAATTCATACATAATCCGGGAACCTGAGTTAGAAGAGATTCGCCGTCAGCATGAAGCAGATATGTTAGCAGTTAAACAGAAGTATCAGCAGTCGCTGAAAGAAATACAGCAGCGCTGTCACTGTCACCGTGAAGAACATGGTGAGTATAGTGACCTGGACAGTAACCCACAATCACCAGCCAGGATTGAGAGCAGTGTAGTGGGCGAGGCTCACACACCTGGTGACTTAAATACCACTACTCGTCTAGCTCGTGTGTTTGATATATCGCAGCTAGAACCTGCGGAAATTGACGACTTACTAAAAACAGTGTTATCCTTAAAAATCCCCAAATCCTTAAAAACAAATGTCAGAGAGTTCATAAGTAACAGTGTCATTGACAAAGAAACGAGAGACAGTGTATTGCAGGTGTATTGCCTTGCAGCCAGCTGCATCACAGAACTTAGAGGGATACCAGGAGTGATACAAAGCAGAGCAAGGGGACAGTAACTTACACAAACACACATAAAAGCTTTTGGGGACTAATAATTAAATATAAACTATGGATCCCTCCACAAACTCTCCCAATACAACGGTGCTTCGTATCCTCAGTTGGAACATAGCATCACTCAGGACAAGACTTCCTGATCTCCACCACAAAGTGACGACCGAGCCCATTAATGTCGTCTGCCTTCAGGAGTGCAGAGTTCCCACCAGGTCTCCACCCCCTAAATTACCCTCCTTTGCTGTCTATAACCTTAAATCCAGTCACTCTTGTATTTTGTATGTTAAGAAGTCCCTTCCTCACCAGCTACTCCCAGCCAAGTCAACCGAAGGGCTTCAGTATCTTGGTGTGAGGTTCTACGTGGGGAACTCTGCCCTCAATATCTTTAACCTGTATGCTCCTAGTGATAAGTTTAATTCTGCTGACCTTCCTATCTGTATTCAGACTGAGCCTACCATCATTATAGGTGATTATAACGCTAGGCATAGGAATATTGGTGATTCGCAGTTCAGTAATCGTAACGGCAACCAACTGGTGTCACTATTAGGTAGTCACGATGATGCGCAGATTGTGGGTGACCTTGAACCGACGCATGTCTACGGAGGTATTCTTGATCTATATCTCGGTGTCAACGTCTCTCACACCGTGTGCGCCTCGTCAATAGTGCCAGATATGGCGTCTGATCATCTGGCAATATTAGCCACTGTAAGCATTGGCAGCTCTATCCTCCCCGGTGGAGTGTTCAAGCGGAAGAGGCTGGCTGTGTCCATCGATCAACGAGACAATTTTGTTGCTCATGTGTCAGAATGGTACAGTTCATCTGAGCCTTCATCAGTTGAAGATTTTAACAATGAGCTCACAGGTACTATCAACCAGTTTATAGAATCACTTGATCCATCGTCCAGGCCACGTAACCCAAATTACACTGGTCATATCACTTATGCTTATTATAATGATTCTAAATTGCATGCACTAAAACGCACTGCCAGAATAATTGGACTAGCTTGTAGAAGGACCCGCACTGCTGAAATGCTTAAGCTCTTTCAAACGGCTCTGGCAGAGGCCAGGGAACGTATGGTAGAGCTGAGGCAGACAGACTGGGAAACTTTTGTCCGTGGTCTCAATTCTCACACGCCACTAAATCGGGCATGGAAGGATATCAACAAGATCAAAGGAAAAAATGCTGCAGAGATCTCGCACCCTAATCCTCTGCACAGAGCAAATGAGCTTGTTGATGCTTGGGCCACGACTTCCAGCTTTGACAGTCTTCCTCTACCCACACAGAATGAATTAAGTAATAAGATATGCTGATAGAGCAAGGATCCTTGACTTCATGCTTCATCAAGAGGATGACTGTGACATGCTTTTTACTGAATACGAACTAGACTCTGCTCTACATAAAGGCAAAGCTACATCACCCGGGGAGGATGGAGTTACTTACGGCATACTGCGTATGCTTCTGCTAATTCCAGGGAATCCCTTGCTTAAATTATATAATATGAGCTATGTAACTGGGGAGCTTCCAAAGTCATGAACCAACAGTCTTATTATTCCCATTCCTAAACCAAACCAGCAGAGTGCTTTTCGCCCAGTCTCCCTCACTAGTTGTCTCTGTAAGTGTCTTGAGAGGATGGTTCTCAACCGTCTCCTTTACAGAATTAGTAACATGTTATCTCCCCAGATATATGGCTTTACGCATGGAAAGAGTATACATCACTGTATTACCACATTCCTCACCCTGCATACTGATAGGTCATACATCACTTTCCTAGATCTTAAGTCAGCCTTTGACATTGCTAACCCACACGTCATTCTGAGCGAACTTGCTAAAATGAATGTTGGAGGATGGCTTCTACGGTGGATAAGAGGCTATCTATCCAACAGGAAGTCATCTGTACTGTTCCAAGGGCATAGGAGTGTATCGAGAGATTTTGAACTTGGCACTCCACAGGGAGGTGTCCTCAGTCCTACTCTGTTCAATGTGTTAATCAATGCACTTTTAAACTCAGTAACTAGTAGACCCAGCGAACACATCATTAGCTATGTGGATGATATACTGATCCACACCAATGGGAATATCAACACCCAAAATGTTCTGAACTCTGTATTGTACACATGTCAGGAACTAGGCTTGGCCATCTCAGTAGAGAAAACAAAGATCCTGAACCGACGCCCACCCAGACGGGGTGGGGCCGTTCGCAAAATGCAGTTGTATGATGGCTCTCTGCTCGACTATGTAACCAGATATAAATACCTTGGTCTTGAGGTTCCACTGTACCGCAATGTTGTAGCCAGACTGGGTCGCCAATGTAGAGAGAGGCTCCGTGCTCTCAAGGCTGGGGCAGGCTACCATCCAAGCTATGGTGCCAATGTGAGAATTGGCAAAATGGTGTATCTTTCATATATTAGGTCATTGATTAATTATGCTGCACCAATGCTTGTTCTAGTGCCTGAGAGAATCCTTGGATGGCTGGAAAAGATGCAAAACGAAGCCATGAGGATAATCTTCGGATGCCCCCGTACAATTAAATTACTAAACATGAGGAAGGAACTGAATATTTCATGTGTAAGTGATCGTATCACTGAAATTAATGCTTTAATTGGTATCAAGATGCTTAGGCTAACCCACCCTAACCCCTGCACTGAAGCCCTCCAAGCCTTCTTCCTTGAAGATCAGCATCCCTTCAAATGGATTGCCGTAACTGCCACTGTGCTCAGAATGTATAACTTTCATCACCCCTACCAAGAGAGACAACAACAACACTTTCCTGCCCCATGGGAGATCACTCCTTTTCAAATTATTATCCCCCATTTCCCACCCAAGAAGCTGATTAAAGAACAAGCCTTGCTTCGACAAGAAGCAAAGTACAATGCCTTAAGACAAATTGATACTGTAGTTAGAGAGCGCTCCCTTTCCCAGATTATTTACACTGATGGATCCTTGCATCAGTCCCATGGTGCAGCTGGAAGTGCAGTTGTTGTGACAGGGAGAGATGGTTCCTTCTCCCATGAGTGTGGAGCGCGTCTAAGTAACTGGGCCTCCACTCTTCAAACAGAATTGATTGCCATAGTCCTTGCACTCGAGCGCGTATATGAATTCAAAGTTGACACGCTAATTGTAAATGACTTCTTGTCATCCTTGACTGCCCTCAGCTCCCTAAGGCATAATTGTGATGTGCTTATCTCTGAAGCTAGACACAGATATAATGAATAATCAATGATGAAGTCAGTGTTTGTCTCCTGTGGATTCCTTCCCATATTGGTCTCCGAATGCATGATAGAACTGATGAGTTGGCCAAGACTTTTGCTCGTAAAGATGGAATTGATTACCAACTTGGACTGCCTTTGAGCAGCCTGAGGGCAGCAATATCCCAGGAACATCAACTAAATTTCGGAGACTTGAGGCAAAGTGAAATTCACACCAGTTACTCCATCTATCATCATTCTATTATGCAAGAAGATCCGCACGTCTATGGGTCATCCAATAATGTTAGCAGACTTTTAGATGTTACCGCTGCTAGGCTTAGGTTCGGCTACAAGTACCTATGGGAATTTGTAACATCTGCTGATGTAGATTTGACTAAATGTAAACTCTGTCAGCAGAACTATTCGCATACTTTGCGTCATTATATAATGGAATGTGAAAAAATCGCGGAATTTAGAGATAACACCATCAATAGTGTCCAAGAAATATGTAAGTATTTCATTCATAATGATGTGCTGCCCGAAATCTTAGCGAAGTATCCAAAATTTGCTTACTGTAGGTAATGCATGCACATGACTGTAAAGCTGCCGCCCAGTTGGGTGGGTGTGGAGCAAGACTAGTAACGGTGTGACTCACCATAGGTGTAAAGTGCCTTGTATAGTGACTGTTGTGAGCCTCTTGTTGAATCACTTGTGACACAAAAGATTGATGATGTGTGTACTTGTGTGTGTGATTAAATATGTATGTGCATGTATATATGTATACGTATATATATATATATATGTACATGTATGTATGAGAATGTGTACATGTATATTAATAATTTTGTAACTAGAGTCAAAAATTGTTATTTGCTTAGCTAAACGAACTAGAGGGTTCAGTTCCTGAACCGATTATGTGCCTCTGTAATCCTTTACACCACCGCCCACGGGATGGGTATGGGGTGCATAATAAAGAAAGAAATTGAATTGCATGTAGGACTGAGAACAGGAGATGATTTTTCACCCTGGTTATAAACACATTAAATTGCATACCCGCGAATGACAAATCTATTACTTTTGGCATTGCTTGTACTTTGAGTGGGGAGTCCGTATAAACAATTGGGCCTCTACCCTTCAGACCGAACTCTTTGCCTTGATCCTTGCACTGAAATGTGTACAAATCTCCAAACATGATACATTAATTGTAAGTGACTCCTTATCATCCTTAAATGCTCTCAACTCTTTAAGACATAACTGTAACATGCTCGTGTCCGAAGCTAGACACAAATACAACAAAATTATTAAGGATGGTAACAGAGTCCATTTCATGTGGTCTCCATCTCATGTTGGCCTCCGAATGCATGATAGAGCTGAGAAGTTAGCCAAAGAATCTGCCTTTAAAGGAGCCGTTGAGTGTAACCTTGGATTGTCAATGAGCAATCTGAGAGCAGCAGTACATCGAGAACTTCAACAAGATCTTGTAGATCTGAGGCAAAGTGAAAATGACACCATTAATTCCATCTATCATCATACTATCATGCAAGAGGAGCCACACATCTATGCTTCACCCAATAAAATCAGCAAACTTCTAGAAGTTACTACTGCTCGGCTTAGACTCAGTTACAAGTATCTTTGGGAGTTCTCATTAACTGCCGATGTAGATCTAACCAAGTGTAAACTGTGTCAACAAAATTATTCGCACACCCTCCGTCACTATGTGATGGAGTGCGAAAAGATACGTGAATTCAGAGACAATTCTATAACCAATGTTCCAACGATGTGTCAATATTTCATTCAAAATGATCTGCTACAAGAAATTTTAGCCAAATATCGCCAGTTTGCTAACTGTAGGTAGTAATTAAGAGTGATTGTAACCTATCCACCGCTGCCCACTGGATGGTGGGCGGTGTGCAGGACAAACATATCAATTGTGACACTAGCTCTCCACATATATGTCAGTTGCTTAATTTAGAAACTGTACTTGAGGTCGATCTCGAACCCATTGTTGATGTGATGACTTATACTGAATTTTGTAACTAGCTCATCAAGATTGTAACTTGCTTAGCTAAATGAATTGTGAGGTTCAGTCCCTAAGCCCATTATGTGCCTCTGTAGCTCTTTCCACTACCGCCCACAAGATGGGTATGGGGTGCATAATAAATGAACTAAACTTTGGCATTTGCATTAAATAAATTTGCAAAATTAAAAATCCAGCTGGAAAAATCATTATGGCAAATAATCTTTGACAAGCCGCCATGTTCCTGTCCTCGTCGAGACTTCTTGTGTTAGAGGCCTTTAGATAAATAAATATATGATGGGGATATGCAGGTTTAGGCAAGTCTCCGGTAAAAGTATTCACCGCGCTATGGAACACAAGTGACATCAATCAACAACATATAAGAAAGGCAACGTGTGTTTGTGTGGAATGTTTAAGGTTAAAGTATACTGCATCCTAGTGTCTGAAAACGACAACAACACATCGTCTGGTATTTTAAAAGCTGCATAGATACAAAATTGTTGTAATATAATTTTTAATTAAGTTTACCATTCACATTTGTTTCCTTTCTAAAATTTGATAAAAAAAATTATATTTATAATAATTTTTCAATAAAAGTCAGTTTTACTAATAAGGATAATTATTTTATATGTACTTAACTAAGATTTATTTCGATGTTAGACAAAGGTATAAAATTTTTATGTGATACCAACATAAAAAATTCGAATTATTCGTAAAATTAATACAAAATTTGGTATGTGCATTTACAACGCGTGTTTAATTCTTCTTTTGATAATTACTAATTTTTTAAGTCTTACGAAACAATTGTGCTACATGATTGCTTTTGTGAGACTAAACATAGCCTAATAATTAAGTAACTGCCCAAGGCCTATTGCTCCAAGCAGGCCGCTATAATTATATCCACCCCATCTCATTCATATAAGTGTCTAACTGAAGCTTCAAGCAATCAAGGGATTCTACTTAAAAACAAGATACTCGATATAAGATATTTAAATATGACTTATTTACAAATATTCTAAACAAAGCACAGGAACATAGTAATCTTGAGGTTATCTTCAGATGATTTCGGGGCTTTGTTGTCCCCGCGGCCCGGTCCTCGACCGGGTCCTCTAGTATATCATACAAATTAAATAGATCGAATAATAATGACCAGGAATGGATAACAGAGGAACTGAAGAACCTTACAGGTAGAAGGAGGGCTTGGTACAAACGACTCGCCCCACTATCTTCCCGACCACCTCAGATTCATCACTAAGCTTACGGCAGAGCGGCATAACTCCTCGCCATCAGCTGAATCCCCAGGTGGATAAAATGCGTCCCAGACGGAATAACGTTAGGGATACTCTCTCCCCAGATGGACACGCCATTGGAAAGAGTGACATTCTAAAGATCCAAAAAGAAAGGGCCGGCATCACACCGATTGACATTAGTCAGGTAGATAAGGATGTCGTGCTCTTCTTTCATGAGCGGAGGACTTGGAAAACTCCTCTCCGTGCAAAGTGGGACTTCGCACGGAGCACCGCCTCTATCCAAACTACCGAAAGCAGAAATTCGTAACATCGTGAACGATGTTACGAATGATCTTACCTTCTTTTCGGTCAACAGTTATCCATTGGCTGAACCTGCTGATAAAAACTGCTTTTTTCTGCTTTGGGGAGTTTAGATAGAGGCGGTGCTCTGTGCGAAGTCCCACTTCGCACGGAGAGGAGTTTTCCAAGTCCTCCGCTCATGAAAGAAGAGCACGACATCCTTATCTACCTGACTAATGTCAATCGGTGTGATGCCGGCCCTTTCTTTTTGGATCTTTAGAATGTCACTCTTTCCAATGGCGTGTCCATCTGGGGAGAGAGTATCCCTAAAGTTATTCCGTCTGGGACGCATTTTATCCACCTGGGGATTCAGCTGATGGCGAGGAGTGATGCCGCTCTGCCGTAAGCTTGGTGATGAATCTGAGGTGGTCGGGAAGATGTTGTTGTTGTTTAAGATTCGCTACTCAGAACAATAAGTTCCAGTAGCACGGGCTATGGTGAGCCCGTAACTTACCTGGCACACGAGCGGGGCAAGTAGCACGGGCTATGGTTAGCCTCGTGGACGGGAGATGTCTCCCATGGGTCGGGAAGAGTTGGGCGTGCTTTTTGTACCAAGCCCTCCTTCTACCTATAAGGTTCTTCAGTTCCTCTGTTATCCATTCCTGGTCATTATTATTCGATCTATATTTGTATGATATACTAGCCGGCAGCTGAGCGAACAGAACACTAGACGCGTGATCCTGTGGTCCCGGGTTCGATCCCGGGCGCTGGCGAGAGACAATGGGCAGAGTTTCTTTCACCCTGATGCCCCTGTTACCTAGCAGTAAATAGGTACCTGGAAGTTAGTCAGCTGTCACAGGCTGCTTCCTGGGGATGGAGGCCTGGTCGAGGACCGGGCCGCGGGGACACTAAAGCCCCGAAATCATCTCAAGATAACCTCATGATACTATGTTCCTTTGCTGTGCTCAGAATATT
Source organism: Procambarus clarkii (assembly GCF_040958095.1). Classification (NCBI taxonomy): domain Eukaryota; kingdom Metazoa; phylum Arthropoda; class Malacostraca; order Decapoda; family Cambaridae; genus Procambarus; species Procambarus clarkii. The sequence goes on along the minus strand of NC_091151.1, from coordinate 18,306,463 downwards.
TGTAAATAAGTTATATTTAAATATCTTATATCGAATATCTTATGTTCTTAAGTAGGATACCTATAGTGTTTAGAGCGTAGGTTATACACTTACATGAATGAAATGGGGTGGATGTAAATAGGAGCTGCCTCGTACGGGGCAATAGTCCTTAGGCAGTCACTTTAATTATTAGCTTATGTTTAGTCTTACAAAACCAATCATGTAGCACAATTGTTTCGTAAGACTTAAAAAATTAGTAATTATCAAAAGAAGGATCGAAGCATGAATTTTAAGTGCACAAACCAAATTTAGCATTAATTTTACAAATAATTTAAATCTTTTATGTAGGTATTGCATAAATTTTTAAATATTTACATAATCTAAAAACAAATCCTAATGAGGTCCATATAATATAATTATCGTTATTAATAAAAAGGCGTTTTGTTGAAAAATTATTAAAAATATAAATTTTGTATAGAATTTTAGAAAGAAAACAAAGATGCATGGTAGACTTAATTAAAAATTATATTACAGCAATTTTGTATCGATGCAGCTTTTAAAATACCAGACGATGTGTTGTTGTCGTTTTCAGACACTAGGATGCAGTATACTTTAACCTTAAACATTCCACACAAACACACGTTGCCTTTCTTATATGTTGTTGATTGATGTCACTTGTGTTCCATAGCGCGGTGAATACTTTTACCGGAGACTTGCCTAAACCTGCATATCCCCATCATATATTTATTTATCTAAAGGCCTCTAACACAAGAAGTCTCGACGAGGACAGGAACATGGCGGCTTGTCAAAGATTATTTGCCATAATGATTTTTCCAGCTGGTTTTTTAAATTTGCAAATTTATTTAATGCAAATGCCAAATTTAATAGATTTGTCATTTGCGGGTATGCAGTTTCATGTGTTTATAACCAGGGTGAAAAATCATCTCCTGTCTCAACACAGAGACAATTCTATAACCAATGTACCAGCGATGTGTCAATATTTCATTCAAAATGATCTGCTACCAGAAATTTTAGCCAAATATCGCCAGTTTGCTAACTGTAGGTAGTAATTAAGAGTGATTGTAACCTATCCACCGCTGCCCACAGGATGGGGGGACGGTGTGCAGGACAAATATATCAATTGTGACACTAGCTCTCCACATATGGCAGTTGTTTAATTTAGAAACTGTACTTGTGGTCGATCTCGAACCCATTGTTGATGTGACGACTTATACTGAATTTTGTAACTAGTTCATCAAAATTGTAACTTGCTTAGCTAAAGGAATTGTGGGGTTCAGTCCCTGAGCCCATTATGTGCTCCTGTAACCCTTTCCACTACCGCCCACAAGATGGGTATAGGGTGCATAATAAATGAACTAAACTAACTAACTAACTTAAAAAGCATGATTCTTGAAGGAGGAGGTGATCATCCACACCCAAACTTCACTTGTCTCCCACCGTGGGAGGAACCTCCCTTCAAAATAGTAAGAGAAGGTCTTCCGATGAAAAAGGGTGCCTATGATTCAATAATCCTAAGACGCATCATACAAAAGCGAATGAGCAGCATTGCAGGAGCAGGAGCCGCCCACATCTCCACAGATGGATCGGTGGACACGGAATATGAGAGTGCTGCTTATTGCACGGACAACGAACCGGCTTAATTTTAGATGTTCCGTTTTCTTTGGATGACCGTTGTATAATATTTATTTTCTTATTTATATACTAGAGTTCTAACATTCCTGTACAGTCACTAGCATGCATAGCATTTCCGGCAAGTCCATAATCTTAATTTTCACACACACACACACACACATCCCCAGGAAGCAGCTGTTTAACTACCAGGTACCTATTTACTGCTTGATGAACAGATGCATCAAGGTGAAAGAAAATCTGCCCATTTGATTCCGCTTCCGCCGGGGATCGAGCCGGGACCCTTAGGACTACAAATCCTGAGCGCTGTCCCTCTCAGCCGTCAGGCCCCACAAATTTTTCAATCTTTACTCCATTATTCAATAGTTCGCGTCCTTTCTTTTTTTTTTTTTGAGTTATATACAAGAGTTGTTACATTCTTGTACAGCCACTAGTACGCGTAGCGTTTCGGGCAGGTCCCTGGAATACGATCCCCGCCGCGAAGAATCGTTTTTTCATCCAAGTACACATTTTACTGTTGAGTTAAACAGAGGCTACAGTTAAGGAATTGTGCCCAGTAAATCCTCCCCGGCCAGGATACGAGCCCATGCCAAAGCGTCCTAAATAATATATATTTCCACTAGTTCTCCTTCGTTATAAACATTTACGTATGTCGATTAATATGTCGTTCCCAGACCTAATATTGTTGTTTTAGATTCAGCTAGTATCAGCTCGTATTGATAAGTTAGTAATTCCGTCTCAGCTCTCCGCGAATTATTAATAATAATTTATTATTACTTAATTAATAATTAATATAATAATTAAAGAATATATAATTGAATTATAATATATTTAGTATATTTTTACCTGAGGGCTGCTAACACTACAGGACAGGAAGCCGGCGGTTTCTCGAAAGTCCTCCATTCGCCTTGATAATCTTATAATAATAATAATAATAATAATAATAATAATAATAATAATAATAATAATAATAATAATATTTTATTCAGGAAAAGTACATACATAGATGCAGAGTTACAAACATAATGCTGGCTATATAAATGGAGCTAGTTCATACAATACCTAAAGCCACTAGATCACATCACGATCACAGATCACCTGCAACTTCTCCTCAGCTCTTGATACTGGTAATGGCTCAAAAGGGCTACCACTTATGGGCTATTCATGCCCGTGCCACCTTTTGGGTAGCTTAATCTTCATCAATCAGCAATCAATCACCTGCAACTTGCAACCGCCACGGCCGGACGTTTTCTCGCTGCTCCAGCTCTCTCTCTCTTGCACCTAGCTCTGCCGGGTGGATAAACTTAAGGCAGCAAGACTTTCTTTACTCTCGATGGTCAGACCCCACTCTTAACTTGGGGCTCTATGCCAAGTGGAGATGTTGGACATCTTCAGTGAAGTTTAAGTCTTAGAGAGAGGTAGGTCCTTCGTCCACCATGCATCCCAAACGCTACCAGGTCCGGGAACGCCCCTGGACGAACACCCGTTCTCTAAGACATCCTTCCTGCAGCCTTTGAAAGATGTTGCAGGAGTGATACCCAACGACATCAAACAGGAGGGCATGGACATCCTTTTCTACTTCTATAATGATGAGGAAGTCGACAAACTTCTGTTTTTCAGCGTTGAGTTTCAGCATCAACACCTTCATCTCAACTTCCCACGCCAGTACCTGGCTGCACGCTCTGTCATCATCCATGATCTCAGCCAATGGATCGTGGAACAGGATGAAGCAGACACTCGAGCATTCATGTGCAACTTCAGGGAATCCAACCCGGGCTTAGGGCTCCGCGAAGCTCACTTTTTCAACGGAAATCGCTCCTTGAAGCTGACTTTCGAGACCATCGCGACGGCTACTCAGGCTACCAGAAATGGGGTCTACAGCTTCGGAATCCACGTTCCCCCATTCCGTGTGAAGATGGAACGTTTCCTCAACGTTAACCAGTGCCTCAGGTGCTACGAGTACATCCACTCCACCAGCAAATGCCAACAGCCCATTCAGAGGTGCAGCCTCTGCTCAGCCAAGCACCACTATTCTATTTGCAAGTCAAAAACACTGTGCTGTTTGCTTTGCAAGGGCGATCATCCAGCAATCTCCATTCGTTGTCCTCGTAGACAAGAAATCATCAAAAACATGGAGAAAACCTCATCTTCTGCCGAAGCCAATTCATCTGCGGCAACCAATCAAGCAACCAACCAACCAGCGACTACCACAACTCCGAATTTCAACGTCCAAGCCGCATTTTTCCCGGAGATTCCGAGAGTACAAACAACTACTACTGGTACTGCTAGACACTGGGGGCCCAGCTCCCAAGCAACCAGCAACGCATCAAGCCAGCCGGCGCCACCTCCAGCCCACCTCGACCACTCACTGTACAACACAGTACAAGCATTAACATCGGCGGCCAGTATGATAGCTGGCAATAACCCCCAGGAATATGTTAGGATTCTAAATATTCTCTACAAGGCAAATGGTCTTCCAACTTTCAACGTTCCTGAGGAAGTTTACAACATCACCACTTCATCCTCAAGTTCTCACGATCCGGATCCGGTCCTGCGAACGCCGCCGTGCTGACAGATCTACTGTCAGCAGCTACAATGCCTGCTCCTCCTGCAACAGCATCACAAGCCACCCAGACGCCGACGGCTCCTCCGATGACAACTGCAACAGTTCCACCTCTCACGTGCGAACCATCTGAGCGATCTACATCGGCTGCAGGGCCCCATGGAGACTCAACGTGCAAGGACTCATCCCTCAAGATCCACCGCCTCCGCTTCTGAGTCAGCCGACTCATCGGATGAGGACGTCTCGGTGGGAACACCAACACCTCCACGGAAGCACCCCTACACAACTGAAGATTCCCTGCTGAACACGACCTCCAACGACAGCGATATGTCAACGCGAAGCAAGACCCACAGACCGGCCAAGAAGCCCGGGAAGAAGAAGAACACCGACGATCTGCGCCTGAGAAAATCAGATAAACAGTAGAACACCGACGACATACAGTATAGAACACCGAAACGAGAAGCCCGACCTCCTGCACAACTCATCAGCGAGCAACTATGGAAATTCCACCCTACCACCAAACCACAGCATCAGCTGCAATTCTCACCCACAGTGGTTGGGCCACCGGCTTTCCTCCCCCCTTCTTCGACTTATCTCCAGTTCCTACCTCAAGATTTCTGCATTCGCGCCCCTGTCTTCAACCCCCCTGTTTGCCTGTTCTAGGGCCATGAAACGCTAAAGCCACTAATACGCATAGCGTTTCGGGCAAGGTGTGGAGGAAAATAGACTTGGACGAAAACTTAAATTAATAGTAATTGGGAGTAAAGTATAAATTGTGTTGAAAAAAGGAATAAAAAAAAAGGAAAAAAAGGGGGGAAACATGGCAAAAATCAGCGATTGTACAATTTGGTCAACAAACAGCATTGTTTAGAATAGCAAGACAAGGGACTCATTTAGACATTTAGGCGGAAAGGTAGGTTACATGGAGTTAATTATGTAGTACTTAGTTCTACTCTTAAACTGGTTGAGAGAGGTACAGCCTTTGATATGATTAGCGAGGTCATTCCACATTCTGGGTCCCTTGAGTTGTACAGCATTTCTAGTTTGGTTAGGTCGCACTCTTGAAATATTAAATAGGTATTTGTTTCTGGTGTGGTGCCCATGGATTCTGTTACAACCTTTTAGGACACTTTTAAGGTCAGGATTGACATTGCAGTTCAGAGTTTTAAATATATAGAGTACACATGAGAGAATGTGCAGTGACTTAATATCTAACATATTCAAAGATTTGAGTAAGAATGCAGAGTGCTCTCTGGGGCCAGAGTAAGATATTGTTCTAATAGCAGCTTTGTGTTGAGTAATTAGAGGACGTAAATGATTTTGTGTAGAGTAGAACCCCAAGCACAAATACCATAATTGAGATAAGGATAGATGAGAGAGTAATAGAGCGTCACCAGGGCAGGGCGTGGTACATAATATCTGATCTTAGAAAGAATGCCAACAGTTTTAGAAACTTTTTTTTATATATTTAGAATGTGTCCCTAGAAATTCAGCTTGTTATCGATGAGAACACCAAGGAATTTGTCATCTACTCTATTACTAATTTGTACATTGTTCATTCTTAAATTAATTTGATTTGAGGATTTACTACCAAACAAAACATAGAAAGTTTTGTCAATGTTAAGGGATAGTTTGTTAGCAGTTAGGCAAAGATGGATTTTATTTAGTCCAGTATTCACTGTGACATTAAGAGCAAGAGGGTCAGGACTGGAGAAAATGAAGATTGTGTCATCAGCAAATAGAATTGGTTTGAAGTGCTGAGAGGCATGCGGAAGGTCATTAATGTTTATGAGAAATAGGAGAGGGCCAAGTATGCTGCCCTGGGGAACACCAATGTTGATGGGTAGGGTGGGAGATATGGAATTAGTCACAGAAACATACTGGAGCCTGTCAATAAGGTACTCTATTGACAGGCTCCAGGCTATTGACTGAAGATATTGGAGGGAGTGACCTCTGACTCCATAATGATGTAATTCCAGAAGAAGGTTTTGGTGTTGACAGTGTCAAAAGCGTTACGTAGGTCAACAAATAACCCAACAGGGAATTCATTCTTATCAAGAGCTGCATGTATCAAATTATTCATAATAATAAATACATCGTTAGTATTTTTGGGGGGTCTGGAGCCATATTGGCAAGAGTTAAGTATATTGAATTTGGCTAGATAAGAGTAAAGCTGTTTATAGATTAGTTTTTCACATATTTTTGACAAGTTTGGCAGAATTGATATAGGTCTGAAGTTGTTGACATCAGTGAGATCACCACATTTATGGACAAGGGTTACTCTCGCTTTTTTAAGAATATCCCGAAAAGTTTCGAGTTAAAGTGACTTGTTATAGAGCAATGCAATGGCAGGAGCTAAAATTCTGGATGATTTTTTTGTAAATTAGAGTTGGTATCTCAGCAAGGGCTCTAGACTTTGTTTTAAGGGAAAGGATTATCTCATTAACATCAGTAGAGTTAGCAGGCATTAGGTACAGAGCTTCTGGATAGTTACCTGTAAGGTAGTTCTTGACATTAGTATAGGAGGATGGAATATCATTAGCAAGGGATGTCCTATTGGATGAGAAGAATCTATGGAATTCAATAGCAGTATCAGAGACTGAAAGCAAACCGTCATAATTGGATAGGAGTATTGTTTTTTTATTGTAACAATTTTTTAATCCCAATATATGGGAAATAGTGCTCCATGTTTTCTTAATGTTGCCCTTAATTTGGGTGAATTTATTTTCGTAGTATTTTATTTTGATTCTCCTAATTATTTTAGACAGCACTGATGAGTAAATTTAAAAAAAAAATCCATTTGTACTTTAAATTTTAACAGTTTTGCATTTACGGCTTCGGCGTGTAGACTCCATGAGTTTATAACCATGTGGGTGAAAAAGCATCTCCTATTCTCAGTCCTACATTGTTGCTAGCTGAGCTTGACACAATTATTCCTAGTTTGAGTTACTTCCGACCATTTGAGGAAATTTTCTGGGTCAACATCCTCCAAATTGTTTAGTATTTTAAAAGTTTCAATGAAATTGCCGGAAACGCTGTGCGTATACTAGTCGATTTAGGCACTCTACATCAGGGACTGGTCCACCGCTGGCAGATCTGGGGAGTGGCCACACTACATCAGGGGCTGGTCCACCGCTGGCAGAACCGGGGAGTGGCCACACTACATCAGGGGCTGGTCCACCGCTGGCAGAACCGGGGAGTGGCCACACTACATCAGGGGCTGGTCCACCGCTGGCAGAACCGGGGAGTTGCCACACTACATCAGGGGCTGGTCCACCGCTGGCAGAACCGGGGAGTGGCCACACTACATCAGGGGCTGGTCCACCGCTGGCAGAACCGGGAAGTTGCCACACTACATCAGGGGCTGGTCCACCGCTGGCAGAACCGGGGAGTGGCCACACTACATCAGGGGCTGGTCCACCGCTGGCAGAACCGGGGAGTGGCCACACTACATCAGAGGCTGGTCCACCGCTGGCAGAACCGGGGAGTGGCCACACTACATCAGAGGCTGGTCCATCGCTGGCAGAACCGGGGCGTGGCCACACTACATCAGAGGCTGGCCCATCGCTGGCAAAACCGGGGAGTGGCCACACTACATCAGAGGCTGGCCCATCGCTGGCAGAACCGGGGAGTGGCCACACTACATCAGAGGCTGGCCCACCGCTGGCAGAACCGGGGAGTGGCCACACTACATCAGAGGCTGGCCCATCGCTGGCAGAACCGGGGAGTGGCCACACTACATCAGGGGCTGGCCCATCGCTGGCAGAACCGGGGAGTGGCCACACTACATCAGGGGCTGGCCCATCGCTGGCAGAACCGGGGAGTGGTCACACTACATCAGAGGCTGGCCCATCGCTGGCAGAACCGGGGAGTGGTCACACTACATCAGAGGCTGGCCCATCGCTGGCAGAACCGGGGAGTGGCCACACTACATCAGGGGCTGGCCCATCGCTGGCAGAACCGGGAAGTTCCCACACTACATCAGGGGCTGGCCCATCGCTGGCAGAACCGGGGAGTGGCCACACATCATTAGTCTGTAGTTTGGATATTGAATTTCTTATGTAGTTAGTGCAGTTGTGTTAGTGTGCTGTGTGGTTAGTGCATATCTTATGTAGTTAGAGTAATTGTGTTAGTGTGTAGTGTGTTTTTCACGTATCAGGTTACAAACATATATATATATATATATATATATATATGTCGTACCTAGTAGCCAGAACGCACTTCTCAGCCTACTATGCAAGGCCCAATTTGCCTAATAAGCCAAGTTTTCATGAATTAATTGGTTTTCGACTACCTAACCTACCTAACCTAACCTAACCTAACTTTTTCGGCTACCTAACGAAACCTAACCTATAAAGATAGGTTAGGTTAGGTTAGGTAGGGTTGGTTAGGTTCGGTCATATATCTACGTTAATTTTAACTTCAATAAAAAAATTTTTACCTCATACATAATGAAATGGGTAGCTTTATCATTTCATAAGAAAAAAATTAGAATAAATATATTAATTCAGGAAAACTTGGCTTATTAGGCAAATCGGGCCTTGAATAGTAGGCCAAAAAGTGAGTTCTGGCTACTAGGTACGACATATATATATATATATATATATATATATATATATATATATATATATATATATATATATATATATATATATATATATATATATATATATATATATATATGTATAGATGGATAGATATATTGGTGTATACTGGCAGCAGGTTTTCTTTTAAACATGTCTCATTGAATATGACCGCATATTCTGTATTTACTATCTTCTGATTTAGGGCTTCTATCCCTCTAACTATTTTCTTAGCATCAGGGCTTAGCTGAAAGAGGAGTTCTCTAAAACTCATTTTCGTAATTTCAAGGTGAAGAAAAGAAGTGAATTACTATAGAATGTATTACACTTATTTATACAATTTGCACAACGTTTCGAACCTCCATGGTTCATTCTCAAGTGAAGAGAATTTTCAGGTTTGGTTGATTTTATACCCGCACTGGGTCAGGTGATAAGACAATAAAGGTGAAAACATGGGGGGATACATAAGGGATAAAGGGGGGGGGGGGGTGAAACATAAGAACATAAGAATAGAGGTAACTGCAGAAGGCTTATTGGCCCATACGAGGCAGCTGCTATCCACATACAAAGATTAATCAAGTGTAATTGGCCTGTTATGTTGAACAGTGTCTTCTGTGTTGGCATCGTTATGTTCTGGTCTTGTCCTTACTCTCATGGTGGGTAGAGTAAATAGTTCTGTGATTTGGGTGTTCATGGTAGGTTGTTCTATTCTTATGTGAATTGCTTCAAGAATTTGTAATCTTCTTGCATCTTGGGTTTTGTCTATTATACAGGTATTTTTGTTCAACATTTCTCTTGTTAGGGTGATGTCCTGGGCTTGTCTCATGTGATTCCTGGGGGCACCGGATTGAAGATGGCATGTCAAACGCCTCGTCAGCTTGGTCGACGTCATACCTATGTACTTAGATTGAAGGTTACATCCTTCGTGGGGGCAAGTGTACATGTATACAACGCTTGACTGCTGTAGAGGGTTCTCCGTCGGCTTCGGGCTGTTTTTTGATAAGAAGTTCGGAAGTCTTCTTGGTTTTGTAGAATATTATCAGGTTTATGTTTTGGTTAGGAGTAATGCTTTTTACTCCTTTACGGATTATTTCTTTCATTATTCTTTCCTCTTTTATATGTTCACTGTGCATGGTTGATTTGTAATATAATTTTATTGGAGGTATTGTGGTTTCTGTTCTAGGTTCAGGATTATACCAACGGTCCAAGTGTCTTCTTATAGCAAAGTTTATTTCCACGTTGCTATATCCGTTGTTCACCAATACCTGAGTTACTCTTTCAAACTCTCTACTCACGTTGCTCCATTCAGAGCAGTGGGTAAGCGCTCGACGAATATAAACATTGAGAACACTGGCTTTGTATCTTTGGGGGCACTCACTTCTACCGTTCAGGCATAATCCTATGTTGGTGGGCTTAGTATATACGTTGGTGCTTAAAGAGGTTCCTGTTTTTGTTATTAGTACATCCAAGAATGGCAGACTGTTATTTATCTTCTTTTCACTTAAGAATGAACAATGGAGGTTCGAAACGTTGTGCCAAATTGTATAAATAAGTGTAATACATTCTATAGAAATTCACTTCTTTTCTTCACCTTGAAATTACGAAAATGAGTTTTGGAGAACTCCTATTTCAACTAAGCCCTGATGCTAAGAAAATAGTTAGAGGGATAGAAGCCCTAAATCAGAAGATAGTAAATGCAGAATATGAGGTCATATTCAATGAGACATATATATATATATATATTGTGACGATAATCTCCTTCAAGAGATTGAGCCTGCTCTTCCCTCCAAAAGACGTCGACATAAACATCTATATAAAACAAGTATGGAAGAAAAATCCAACAACGACAACACCAGCAAGGTTTGCCAGAGCGCAAAACGTATGCAGCCAGGAACACTTGCTCCACCTCAAACCGCCAAACTACCTGTCTTGTCGCCGGCTCCTCGCTGATTGGCCGCGGGTCTAGCTGCAACTGCACTCCACCCACCATACTACTTGATGTCTGGGGCCGCCACGACCTCAGTCTTCAGAATATTCAGTGCTTTCATACGGTTAACACGTCTTCTTGGTAGACTAAGCTGTGGCTTACGTGTACTAAGAGAGGTGATAGCTTAAAGCCAATATTCCTGCACCTCTCATTTTATTGTATATTGCACAGCTTGTTATTACTCACTTGTCTTAACGTAACTTTTCATTTTGTCATTTAATTATTCTATTATTTTGATTGATTGATTTTATTATACGAATTTGTATGTCCATTTTATTCATGTTTTGCTTTCTTTAACGTAATTAAAATTCCATTGTTAAAATTTACTTGTGTTTTGTGTGTCTTCTCCTTACCTTACCACAGACGAAGTTCCAGATTTTCTATTTTTTTTTTATTCTATGTGACGAGGCCATACCCCTAGCTTTGAACAGCCGAACACCAACGCGTTACCGTCACAATATATATATATATATATATATATATATATATATATATATATATATATATATATATATATATATATATATATATATATATATATATATATATATATATATATATATATATATATATATATATATATATATATATATATATATATATATATATATATATATATATATATATATATTGGTCCACGGAGGAAAAATGAAACAGGAAATTTCCTTAAGTACTTTCGTATATTAAATACATCTTCAGAAGGTCATTTTACAGATCGAGTGATGGGTATAAATAGGCAGGAAGGAATATCTGTAAATCTGTAAAATGACCTTCTGAAGATGTATTTAATATACTTAAGTACTTAAGGAAATTTCCTGTTTCATTTTTCCTCCGTGGTCTGACATTGTCACATTCTTAATCACGTGTTTATTTTCGTGATATACACACGATATATATATATATATATATATATATATATATATATATATATATATATATATATATATATATATATATATATATATATATATATATATATATATATATATCTTTTTAGACACTCAACCCACCAGGGGACTCGAACACTGGCCAACAAGGTGGCAGTTGCATGCTGTATCCACTACACCATACTTCAAAGCCATTAAGAGAGGTAGGAATTCTGGGGTATTTAACCAACCAGAACTCCAATCCTCTCCCAGGCAATGAGATAGTGTGGGACCTCTGATGCTCTTTCATCGGTTCCTGTTATATGGGAAAACTCAGTGCCAAATGCTTAATGCACAGACTACCCTATTCCAGTAGCTGAAGTTTATAACTTTTTAGACACTCAACCCACCAGGGGACTCGAACACTGGCCAACAAGGTGGCATATATATATATATATATATATATATATATATATATATATATATATATATATATATATATATGCCACCTTGGCTTATTAGGCAAATCGGGCCTTGCATAGTAGGCTGAGAAGTGCGTTCTGGCTACTAGGTATATATATATATATATATATATATATATATATATATATATATATATATATATATATATATATATATATATATATATATATATATATATATATATATATATATATATATATATATATATTGTGACGATAATCTCCTTCAAGAGATTGAGCCTGCTCTTCCCTCCAAAGTTCGTCGATACATACATCTATATAAAACTAGTATGGATGAAATATCCAACAACGACAACAACATCTCCAAGGTTTGCCAGAGAGCAAAACGTATGCAGCCAGGAACACCTGCTCCACCTCGAACCACCAAACTACCTGTCTTGTCGCCGGCTCCTCGCTGATTGGCTGCAGGTCCAGCTGCAACTGCACTCTACCCACCATACTACTTGATGTCTGGGGCCGCCACGACCTCAGTCTTCAGAATATCCCGTGCTTTCGACAAGTTAACACGTCTCGTTGGTAGACTAAGCCCCAGGCTTACGTGTACTAAGAGTGATAGCTTGAAGCCAATATTCGGGCACCTATTTACTTAGTTTATCATATACTTGTTATTTGCTCACTTGTCTTAACGTAACTTTTCATTTTGCCATTTGATTATTCTTATTACTTTGTTTGATTGATTTTATTATACGAATTTGTATGTCCATTTTATTCATGTTTTGCTTTTTTAACGTAATTAAAATTTCATTGTTAAAATTTACTTGTTTTGTGTGTCTTCTCCTTACCTTACCACAAACGAAGTTCCAGATTTTCTATTTTTTTTTCTATATGTGACGAGGCCATACCCCTAGCTTTTGAACAGCCGAACACCAACGCGTTACCGTCACAATATATATATATATATATATATATATATATATATATATATATATATATATATATATATATATATATATATATATATATATAAAACAATCATCGTTCGAATACCTCGTCCAGCTCCTCGGAAGTTGGGTGCGTACCCAGGATTCAGCACGCATTTCCCCTCTGAACTGCAACACTGAGGCGCTGGAATAGGGAACTGGCCGCTCGTGGGTCTCTAGTTTTCCCCAATGAGTTCCATGCCCACCTCCTTTAAGAACTTAAGTGCACATTTACCCCAGGCGCCCAGAGTCTCAGAGCCTATCGGCACGAACCTGTAACAACGTTCTAAGTCTCTGTACTTGTTGATTTTCTGGGTCTCCCTGAAGGTGGCTGCCCAACCTCCCTCCACTGAGCTGTAACGTAGATAGGTATCAGCCAATGTGGAAGCACATGTGTAATCCTATACGATCTGTTTACCTTCCCTCCATGGCTGCAGGGTGACTCCATCTGGGCGTTTTTGGCTGTTGTCAGGTCTGCACAACTGAGGTTCCCTTTGTGCTGGACACCCAGCTGTAGCCAAACTTCTCTTGATGATGTCATTGACTGCTTCATGTCTGGCAGTCTTCTTCTGTGTCTTATGACAGATGAGACGATGGCTGCCGTATTGGTCTGCCCGTGCATGGCCCCAAATACACCGGTGCTCGGTGGAGATAGGGGCGGCAAGGTGCAGAGCAACACCAATACTTAGGGCCCGATGGTCCAGGCGGGTGCCCAAGGCGGAATTAGGGACTGCCAACAGGAAGTCCCCGGCATGGGGAGCTTGCACAGCTAGAAGACGCGCTCTGTCCTTCTCAGAAGCTGCCTCCAGCAATGCTTTGGCGATGTTCTCCACTATGGGGCTATCCCATTTGGCCTGTTTACCGTCGTTTGTAAAAGTTGGTCGAGGGTGTGAATTGGCAAGAGTGTCCCACTGACCGGCTCCCTCCGCAAATTTGAGATCACGAATCCCAATGTTCCTTAGGTAATCTGGTAGTATTTCATTCACTAATTCACTTGTAGCACTGGTCGAGGATAAGAATGCCGGCAATGCTAACTGTGTCACCTTGCGAATACCTATACCTCCGAGTCTAACTGGGAGCGTTGCTTGGGTCCACTGGTCATCTTGCAGGGAGAGGTTTAACACTTTCAGAGTTATTGACTTTAGGAGTGAGTCGTATTCCGTTAATTTTGGGCTGTCCAAGGAAGGAGCACACCTAAGGAAATAGGTAAGTCTGGGCAAAGTCAGGCACCTTGTAAGAAGGTACAAAGCATCGTGAGCATCCAAAGCTCCAATTCTTTCCTCCGTCCTCCTCGGGTCGTTCAGCTTTTCTTCGAGGACTATCTCAATTACGTTTGAGCCCAGAGGTGCCCCTAGCAGCACACTGTCGGTGGGAGCGATCACTGGGGCTCCTGGCAATAAGGTTCGTACTGCATCTATAATTGGTTGGCTGGATGAGATGATTTCACACTTTGATGGGTTTAGGGTAAGGCCTAGCTCCTCTCCCTTCGATTTCACCAGCTGTAGATCTCCTGGCAGGGATTCCTGTGTCCCTGCCAGGGTGCCATCGTCCAGGAACCAGATGTTGAATTTGCTGGACAACCTGCTTGTGACCTCTTTAGCTGCCATGCAGAAAAGGAAAGGGGTAAGTGGGTCTCTCTGCTGGGCACCTTCTGCGGAAACAACTTCATGTTCCCCAAACAACAGTGTCGATTCCCTACTGTACCCTGCTGAAACGAATGGAAGCAGGCAAGGAAAGCTTGTTCGAACTGCTTCCAGTACCACATCCCTTTTTACTTGGTTAAAGTCATTTTTAAAGTCTAATTTAATTAATGCCTTATTTTTTGGGAGGTGCTTAATATAGGCTCGCGCTGCATGAGCTGCTGCTTCACAGCCATGGGGGACACCAAAGCCTAGTTGATGGGGTCTAAGCATCGTTGCAGCGTCTATGCTAATTTTTCTGACAGCTGCCCTAGCAACAAGGCACTGAAGTGTGTTACCCACGGCAATGGGTCGGACTCCACCATCCTTCTTCTTAAGGGCACAAAGGGATGTCCCGAAGAAGAAAGGTTTAATTATATCTGGGATTAACCAGGAGAGGCAGTCGTTGACAAACTTCGTGACCTCTGACAGTAGTGTCTCGGCAACTTCGCCGAGAACTGGGTTTGTCATCTCCTTGAGGTGCTGAGGTCTTACTCCAGTGTATCCCCCTACTGAGCCTGGTGGAAATGACATGATGGTTTTGTATACCTCTGACGCTTGGAGGAATAGAGGTCCCATGTCTGGGACATTTGTGTCCCGAGCAGTAGGTTTCCATGGTACTCTGCGAGGGTGCTTCTCTCTCAGTGAGTCGGCAGTTGTTGTATTTCTAGGGGCGATTATTTCTTCACTGGTAAGTAACCTAATTGCCCCTATTCTGTTAAAGAGTTGGATTCCCTCGGGAGGAGCTACGACAGCTGAAAGAACGTCATGAAGAAACAAAGGAGAAGACCAGTATTAAAAAGACCTCGTCTTGGAATGTCGTAATAGACAGGGGTCTTAAGAAGACTGTGACAAAGCCACCTACAGATATCCTAAGGACTTATAACTCATTCGCCGTGGTGGAGGACGAGTGCTGTGGGGAGCGTGCAGTTCGTTCGAAAGGGAAGGCAACAAAGGGAGCGCAAGTCCCTCAAAGTGGTCAGAAAGTAAAGGAAGTACCTCAGCAAATTTTGGTTGTGGGAGATTCCCAAGTGAGGTATTTGGATAGAACTTTTTGTGCCAGTGATAGGGGGAACAGGTTAAGAAGGGTTTGCCATCCGGGAGTAGGGATTGGTGACATTGTTAACAACATGAATTATATTATGGCTGGAAATGGAAACAAATCCATTATTTGTATCAGTGCAGGTGGAAATGATGTTGGACGAGTTATGAGTGAGACACTGATACACAGGTTTTAAGACAGCCAAAGAATTAGGAGTAAGGGGAGGAATCTCGATCATGTGTTGCGCTCTTCCAAGAAAGGGAGTTGCAAATGAATGGCTGTCGAGGGCACTTGGTATCAATTGCCGACTTGATAAATATTGCAAATCAAATGCAATATCCTTCATTGATAACTGGGAACACTTCTATGGAAGGAATGACATGTATGCTCGGGATGGGGTGCATTTATCCAGGGCTGAGGTTGTTGCTGTTGTCAACTCGTTGGAACTTGTGGAAGGAGGGGTTTGTTTGGGTTTAAATTGTTAGCAAATAGGGGTTTGGGAATTGATATGGAGAGGGGAGGTAATAGAAGTAGGTGTTTGTTAGGAAAACAAATTGGCAAAATGATCGGGGAAGGGCCTCAAAATAACAAGTCACCTAAGGTATATTACACGAACAGTAGGAGTCTAAGAAACAAAATAAATTATTTAAATGCTCTTGTCTACACGGAAAAAACAGATATTATTGCATTTACTGAAACGTAGATGAATGTAGAAAATAGAGAACTATTAGCTGAATATCAAATAAATGGATTTTAACTATTTCACACAGATAGATATATTAAACGAGGAGCGGGAATAGCCATATATGTTAGGGAAAATATGAAATATTGTCTCAAAGAGGAAATCCATACAGAGCCACACACATAAACTATTTGGCTAGAATTAAACGAAAAAGCAAATAATCTTTTAATAGAAGTTACATACAGGCCACCAAACTTAAACGGAATGGAAACAAATCATCTATGGAATGAAATATCTAGAGCATCTAGGACTAACAGTATTTGTGTCATGGGTGACTAATTTTAGTGGAATAAATTGGTTTAACAGAACAGGGAATAATGAGGCAGAAGATTTTCTACAATTAATTGACGGTTGCTTTCTTACGCAACACATTAAGGAACCAACGCGGGAAAATAATATTTTAGACTTAGTGTTAACTATCAGGGGAAACACAAATTAATGACATCAAAATAGGGAGTGAGCTAGGGAACTATGGCCACAAAGAAATCAGATTTAGTATAGAATGGAATAGATTTGTAGGGAAAAATTCTGTTAAAGTGCAAGATTTTTGAAAAGCTGATTTTAATAGCCTAAGAAATTTTTTGGGGTGAAATAGATTGGAAAGTCTTGTGCATATGGGGTGGGCCGGTCTTGGAGCGAGACGTGAACCCAGCGATGGGTGACGTAAAAAGGGATTTTGATGTGGATTCAAAATATAACTTATTTAAAAATATTCTAGCAAAGCACAGGAACGTAGTTATACCAATACATCTGAAAAACCTAATAGGTAGAGAGCAAACATGGTACAAAAGGATAAAGAATGGGGAAATCAGTTTAGAACAAGAATTCATCCAACTGGTTAGAAATGTTAAACATTAGATAAGGAGAGCAAAACGAAACTATGAAATTTACATAGCAGGCCAAGCAAAGACAAATACTAAAGGGTTTTTCAATTACATCGAACACAAATTAGGGAAAGGATAGGTCCATTAAAAACTGTGACAGGTCAGATAACTGATAACGATGAAGAGATGAGCAGTATTTTTAATAAATATTTTATCTCTGTATTTACTAAAGAGGAATTTAGCAATATGTCTTCAGCCAAACAAGTCTATGAGGGTGGGGAAGAGGACAGATTGACTAGTTTTGCAGTTACCAGGGAGGATGTTATTAAACAATTAGTGAAACTCAAGAAAAACAAATCCCCAGGGCCGGATGAAGTGTTTGCCAGGGTGCTTAATGAATGCAAAAAGGAGCTTTGCGAGCCATTGTCTACCATATTTAATATATTATTAGTCAGGCAGAGTCATGGATGGTTGTTAATTTGGTTCCAATTTTCACGAAAGGAGATAGATCACTTGCGTCAAACTATCGGGCAATTAACTTAACGTCTATTGTTGGAAAGTTACTTGAATCGGTAACTGCAAATACCATCTCTCTTCATCTTGAAAAACATAAATTATTAAATGACTCACAACATGGATTTACAAATGGCCGTCCATGTTTAACAAATTTGCTATCATTTTATTCCAGCATAATTGAGGCATTCGATAGTGGTAAAGTTTATGATGTTGTGTACCTAGACTTTAGCAAAGCTTTTGATGCAGTGCCACATGAAAGACTGATTATTAAGATAGAGGCTCATGATATTGGGGGTGCTATATTAAGCTGAATTAAGCCATGGCTATACTAAAGGAAACAAAGTTAGTATAAATGGGGTCAAAGGAAAAAATAGTCAAAGTCAGACTGGGAAAATGTTGTAAGTGGAGTGCCTCAAGGCTCTGTCCTGGGATCTCTGTTATGCATAATATATAAACGATTTAGATTCAGATTAATCTACTCAGCACATGAAAGTGAGTTTCCGATTGGACTCTTCATTGACCTGAGAAAGGCTTTCGATACTATTAACCATAACTATCTCTTACTTTAACTCCACCATTATAGAATCCGAGGCCTTGCCCTGAACTATATCCGATCCTATCTTAGTGACAGACACCAATATGTAGCCATCAATGATATAACCTTTCCTATTCTACCACTAACTGCAGGGGTGCCACAGGGCAGGATTCTAGGACCTCTCCTGTTCCATATATACATCAATGATCTGCCTAATGTTTCTAACATGCTTAAGCCTATATTGTTTGCTGATGATACTACTCTCATCTACTCTGACCCCAACCCACTCGTATTAAATAATGTTGTAAACAATGAATTTAAAAAAAGTCCACTTGTGGATTTCAACCAACAAACTTACACTAAACATAAAAAAGACCTACTACATCTTATTTGGAAGCAAATCAACATATGCAATTCAGCTTCAGATAGATAATGTAAACATTAGCAATAAAAATGATGGAAAGTTCCTTGGCCTATACCTAGACAAGAGACTCAACTTCAGCAACCACATACAACACATAACTAAAAAAGTTTCTAAAACAGTTGGTATACTCTCTAAGATCAGATATTATGTACCCTACACTGTTCTTCTCTCACTCTATTATGCACTTATCTATCCCTATCTTACTTATAGTATCTGTGCTTGGGGTTCAACCTCTGCAAACTACCTCAAGCCATCTTGTCTCAGGACTTCATAGAAAGACTGCGCCTGCAACCCTTTTGTAAGATGCTTAGTCTTGATGTCGACTCTCAGTTCACTAATGTTCCGCTCGATGACGTTCTCTCTTTCCTTAGACAGAAGGCGTCTGAGGGCCTTCTTCCTCTCCCGCTTCCCACTGACGTTTTCCTCGATCTCATTAGACTGTGTTGACTCTAACTCTTTCTCTTTCAACGGTAAATATTACACTCAAACTTTCGGTGACGCTATGGGTTCCCCTCTCTCCCCTGTTCTTGCTAATTTCTACATGGAATACTTCGAAACTGTTCTTTTTCCTTCTATTGATACTCGTCTCTCTCTCTGGTTTCGCTATGTTGATGACATTTTTGCTTTATGGCCTCATGACCTTAGTCTTTTCCAGCCTTTCCTCGCCTCTCTTAACAATCTGGCTCCTTCTATCCATTTCAAAGTTGAGTGGGAATGTAATTCCCTTCTTCCTTTTCTTGACGTTCACGTTCACAGCGCTGTATCCGGGTTCTCTTTCTTTGTCTACCGCAAACCCATGCATAGTGGCATGTACATTCACTTCTTTTCCTACCATCCTCCTTCTATTAAGAAAAGTGTCCTCGTCTCTCTCTTCCTCCGCGCTCCACGCCTCAGCGACCCTCAGTTTCTTGATTCTGAACTTGCCTTTACCTACAAATCATTCTCTCGCCTTGGTTACCCTTTGCATTTCATCAACTGTGCCTACTCTCAAGCTAAACGAAATTTCTTTCATCCTAAACCTGCTTCCAACACTAGAAGCACTGTACTATGCCTTCCCTTCATATCTGAACTCAAAACTTTTACCAATACCTTTCGTCCTCTTGACATAAAGCTCGCCTTTCGACAAACTAACACACTTCATAGCAATCTAGTTCACACTGCTCCTCCTGCCTCTAATGCTGCTGGTGTCTACTCTATTTCCTGTTCGTCTTGTCCTCTCCAATACTTTGGCGAAACTGGCCGTACACTGAATGACAGACTTAAAGAACACAAGAGAAGTGTTAAGTCTGCAGACACTAACAATGCTCTCTTTTGTCATGTTAGGGATTCTAATCAAAAGAGCCACCACTTACGGGCTATTCATGCCCGTGCCACCTTTTGGGTGTCTTAATCTTTATCAATCATCCTCATCACAATCGACTTGAGAATGGTCCAGGACGGACCGAAACGTCGTCGTATTCACCTTCTAGTGTGTGGTCTGGTCAACATACTTTCTTGCAATGTACCTGTAAACAATTTTTGAAAATATTTCTGTAATTATTCTACTTAAAATTATCTGTACCTGTAAAGTAAAGCTGTAAAGTACCTGTAAACATTTGTTGTCAATTTTACTGTTAATTATCTAAAATATATTTATTAGTTAAGGACTTGCCCGAAACGTTATTCGTGCTATTGGCTTTACAAGAAAGTAAAATCAACCTAATTTCTCTGTTCTCTGTTAACACACAATGTACCTTCTTGTACATAAATAAATAAATAAATTCAGGTATGAGCAGCAGCGGGATGCACCTCTCGATGTATACGCTGCCCTTAAACACGGCGACAAATATGAAAGAGTACATTCCTTAAGCCTCTGTTTAACGCAACAGTAAAATGTGTACTTGGATGAAAAACGATTCTTCGCGGCAGGGGATCGTATTCCAGGGACCTGCCCGAAACGCTACGCGTACTAGTGGCTGTACAAGAATGTAACAACTCCTGTATATATCTCAAAAAAAAAAAAAAAAAAAAAAAAAAAAAAAAAAAAAAAAAAAAAAAAAAAAAAAAAAAGTAGCGTAGTGTTCTCTGAACACAAAACGGGGCAGGCTAACCATAGCCCATGCTACTTGTCCAACTCCTGTGCCAGGTAAGTCAACTTCGGGCTCACCATAGCCCGTGCTGCTTGGAACTTATGTTCCGAGTAGCTGAATCTAAAACAACAACAACAAAACGGGGACACACCAAACTGGCAACACACAGCTCTAAGTACAGAGCAGACATTAACGAACTCTGCATCCACTGTCAGGTGCCTGAAACAATCGAACACTATACTCCTTCACTGTTTCCGACATCATAGTGCCAGAGTAAATTTCAAACACGTATTTATCGCACTTTTTTTTTTGAGATATATACAAGAGTTGTTACATTCTTGTACAGCCACTAGTACGTGTAGCGTTTCCGGCAAGTCCCTGGAATACGATCCCCGCCGCGAAGAATCGTTGTTACAACCAAGTACACATTTTACTATTGAGTAAAACATAGGCTACTGTTAAGGATTTGCGCCCAGTAAATCCTCCCAGGCCAGGATTCGAACCCATGACAAAGCGCTCACGGAACGCCAGGTGAGTGTCTTAACTACACTACGGAGACTAAAAAATACCTTTTAAAAATACCACTTAAAACACCTCTTATCATTACTAATTAGGAGGAGGTGACCCTCGCTATAGGAAAAATATCACATAGTCAGAGTACTGGCTAAATATCTCCAGTCGACAAATTAATTGTTTGATTTTTTATTTGTTGCCGCCACGGTGCGGCAAGTCTCCCTCTAATATTTATTTATTTATTTATATACAAGAAGGTACATTGGGTTGGTGCGAATACATAGCATAGTACAGTAACTGCACTCTTGTAAAGCCACTATAGTACGCGCAGTGTTTCGGCCAGAGATGCACCTCTGCCCGAAACACTCTGCATGTCGGCACTCTGCATCACTCTCTAATATATATGCACCTCTGTTTTAGTCGCCGCTCCTCTGTCTACAGCACAACGCAACAAGCACTTTTGAAACATCATTCTCAACATAAACGCGTTCACCAACATCCATACTGGTGTAGTCATCGAGAGGACAAACCTTCATACAAACTGCACCTACTATCAACAAGAAGAAATAGTTAAAATTGCCCGAAATGCTGCGTATTAGTGGCTTTAAATATTGTATGAACTAGCTCTATCTATAATATCCAACAGTATGTTTGTAACACTGCATCTTTGTATAAACTTTCCTAAATAACTTATTATTATCATTATTATTATTATTATTAAGTAAAAGTTAAAAATTTTGATTTCACACGATTCTTAAGTTAGTCCTCCAAACTTCTGCGCGTTTTCTTACATGAAATGATCAAGGAGCGGAGACCGTACAGAACAATTATTGTTTACATGACATCAACAAGTGTCTAGTAATTTATTTAAACATATGTATGATGATTAATACAGGCAAAAGTATCATAAATATTAATATAAGAATGAATTTATATAAAAATCAACATGGCAAATATATGAACATAGAGTACATGTGAAATAGTGTGGTCCACAGTGCTCTGAGGCTGGTGTTCATAGCCCTAATACTAGCTAGCTTTGCGCAGTGGCAGTATCGTAACCAATGAGGTACATCCGAGGTGCGATTATTGCTAGTTGAAAACTTTAACCAATACCCCGCTGGGTCGGCGTGTAAAAGCGTCGGCTACGGCAATTTTTGTTAGCCCGTTCAAGGGCTTCAATATGATACAGTTGTCTCACTTATAGAAAATTTAATAATTAAGATTTATGTTATATTACATTATACATCTTACGATACCTCGCTGACTCCACATAGGCAGGAGACGAGATTCACTTACAGCATACTTGTGGTAATGTCTACGATTCCCTAAGGGACAATTTAACTTAACCTAAAACCATATAATTATATCAGACACGTGTTAACTTGTCAGTACTTGGATCTAATTACATGGAACTCCAGAATATAACCAGGATCAAAACAAAATTACACTTTTTATTTTGTTTATATATACTAAAAAGCTAATTTTTATTTATATATACTTGTAAAGCCATTAGCAGCATAGCGTTTCGGAAAAGTCCTTAATCCTAATTTTTTCCCCAAAGATGACCCGCCAAATCGTTTAACAACCAGGTACTCTTTCTCTGGTGGGTGAACAGAGGGTACAGTTAAGGATTGGCACCCAGTCAATCCTTCCCAGCCAGTATACGAACCAAGGCCAAAGCGGTTGCGAAGCGCCAGGCGAGTATTATTATTAACATCTATATTGACAAAATTTATTACAATTTTGCCTAATCTGAGGATTTCGATTAAGTCTTTTTGAAGTGAGGATAATGCTGGTATTCATTGTCACGCAGGACAGAGGGTCATAACATAAGACAATAGATCTAAACTGTAGGCGGAAGTACATATATATCATGGTTACAATCAATGTTTTAATGTATGGATATGTGAAAACAACTTTCTCTCGTGCACTGGCACACAAGGGCAGGGATGGGTTCATAAGTGATGCAGCTTAGAAGTAATATAAATAAAAATTGTTCTTCATTCTTTAAAATGGACAAGAAAATTTTGGTTAAATTGTTAGGATGTCGTTCAGAACACCTGAGTCAATAAAATAGTTACACAGTTGGTGGTACAAGAGGCCAGGTCTAAAGTCCTTTACGGTTTCTCATTCAACAATATAGTGTTCTAGTGAATACATTAAAGGTTTATCACAGAGTTTACAATCTGAGTATTCAGGTAGCGGCACAGCCTCACTAACGTGCCAGATGTGTCTATAGTCAAGGCGAATTCGCGCAATGACTACATCACATTGGCTGGTCTGGTTACTGTGCTGACCATATAAATACCTAATATTACAAAACTTGTCATAACTTTTAATACTGCAGCTTTCAGGTCTCTGGGCATTTCTTAGATCTTCTAAATCTGAATTAATTTCTTTAATTTGTATGTTTCTAATAATTGCAATAGATAGTCCAAAGTCATAATCAATGTTTTCTTTCCTTCAAGCCTCATTGGCCAATCGATCTACAAAGTCATGTTTTCCTACTCCAACATGGGATGGGATCCACACAAATTTTATACAGGAGTTATTATCATTGGCAAAAATTACATTCCATTTAATATTACAAGCTACTTCCGACATACATTGTGATGGGTTATTTAAGGACTGCAGAGCACTTTTAGAGTCACAGAAAATAACTCCACCACCATTGGGCTTAAGGTATTCAGTGGCTAGATAAATGCCCATTAACTCAAAGCAATAGCTTTGAAAGTAAACTAGTTATTATTGTTGTTGTTGTTATAGATTCAGCTACTCGGAACAAGTTCCAAGTAGCACAGGCTATGGTGAGCCCGTAACTTACCTGGCACAGGAGCGGGGCAAGTAGCACGGGCTATGGTGAGCCCGTAGTGGACTTGGCACAGGAGCGGTGCTGAGTCATTATTCGATTGATTGATGAAGATTAAGCCACCCAAAAGGTTGCACGGGCATGAATAGCCCGTAAGTGATGGCCCTTTTGAGCTGTTACCAGTATCAATAGATGATACTTGTGAGAGAGTGTCTCTCAAGATTCTCCCACAGCTGACTGGAATGGCTCATTGCAGTGCACAGTGCACCGATCTTGTGCACAGGGTCCTATTTCTGTTAACCCTGGATAGTGACCTGGCATATTGGGTATCTCCAGAATGCCCACTTAACCAGGAACACTTTTATAATACGGAGGCCGCCGTATGTCTAGGCAGGAAGTAGATACAGGGAGTTAAGCATACTTGCCACCAAAGGGTCAGTAAGTACATGGCTGGTGCCCGCGTGAGAGACAGAGGGTAGACGCCAGACCGTCTGACCTCTGGGGTCAACCGGCGCGATGGACAATAACAGCTATGACGTGTTCATGACGTCACTCCTGCTACTGCTCATCGAACGGTCATTATGATTGGTTCCCGCTCATTTGCTGCAATGCCATTGGTCAAATTGTAATCCCCTTGTGTGTGCCAAACACAAGATACCCTGAGCTTCAGGCAAAACTCATTCAAGTGAGGGATACCAAACCTAGAGGACGTGTTCTGTTCTGTCTACCGGCCAATAGACTGAACACCGTCTATTCCTCACCGTCAAGTTAACTCAGCATCTGAAGAATATACGACACACTCGCCCAGAATCACGAGTGTGAATATATTATTCAGAAGCCTAAAGTGACAAATCTCCAGAGCGAAACAGACTGGTATCAGGTAACCCCTGGTGACAAAGATCGTTGTGAGTGACTTAAGAGTGAACTAAGGCAGTGCCGCCACCTAAGTAATCTGTGTGTGACTTTACCACAGTGTACCTGTACCACAGCATACAGTGTAGTGCATGGTACCATATAACCTGCAGTAGCCAGCCTGCACTCGGTCTAGAGCGTGTAGCTAGTACCTCTGTACCTCTGTGCCTCGAGCCGCCAGCCGCCGCCGCCCTCACTACTACGTGACGTCACCACCTTACTCATCGCCAGCGCCAGTGTGTGTGCGGGTGTCTGTCTGTTAAGCATACAGCCCGCCGAACTGCAAGTACCCTCCGTGTCTACGAGCGAAACCAGCTGTCAGGCCACCTACGAGTGCTTGTATAAATGTGCCTGAGTGAGTGAGTAAGGAATGGTACCCTATCTGTAAGTACAAGATCTTGTCATTGTTTTATTGTGTCTGTGTTGATCTGAGGGATCAACCACAGTTCTCACCTTCTCATACCTGTCACAGGTCATAGGTGAATCGACGGTGTATGCGTGTTTATCTGTGTGGTATCACGGCATTTCACTCGTCTGTTGAATGTGAGCTTCACATACACCACACATTTAGTTATTATGTGATAATATTATTGTGCATGTTATTGCCTGTCCCATTGACAGTGTAGTTGTTGATTTATTGCATATCATCATTACCGAGTATCCGGTTGGAACTCTTGTGATCCCTTTGCACACCGGCAGTTAGGTTGCCGTGTAAATGATTGGCTGTCAACTGTGTTAAGTTAGGCGTTTCTCCACGAGTGGATACGAGTCGATTAGCCAGACGTCAAGAGTCTCGCTAATACAACCATAGCTTTGCTGACGCCCATCTAAAGTAAATCAAGCACCCTGTGTACTAGTGGTTAAGTTAGTAAATAAACTACTGTTAAGCTTTATGCGGTGTTTCCGTTGAACCACTTCTGAATACTGCCAATCAAATACTGAAGCCTTCAGCTCTAGTGTCTTCAACACCGAGTTGCCTATATTCACTAAACTAAAAATGTGATGAGGACCCTAGGAGTCCCTTAAAGTGTTAAATCATTGAGGAGATTCCAACGATCAACGTGGAGCAGGACCAGGTGAGGCTAGTCTGAGAAGAGACCCTCAAGGACTCTAACTCGACCTTGCTCCCAGGCCCTGTATGGTTGCTCTCGTATTTTCTATTCTGCTAATTCCGACAGCTTCGTGAAGCGTCTGCCACATGTACATTGGCGACGTACGCATTGCAGTCGTGAAAGCAAAAAAGAAAAACCCCACAATGCTGGAGAGCTGTGGAGGTGCAGCTGCATCCTGCATGACGGGAGACGTCTCCCGTCAGTTATTATTCGCTACTCTGCTGCTTATATGCTCGGGCAACACTTCACCGTTCTCCAAAGGTTGACAAGAATATTAACTGGAAGTAGGGAAAGGTTTGAGTTCCATAACTAGTACTAAGAAGGGCTTTGCTTCTCTCATTAGGCTAATGAGTTTGGAGCGAGTATATTATTGGGATAATCTACTCGCTACAGAATTTCCCCTCCCAGGGGATGAAAGGAAAAAACACTTGATCAAGGAACCTAGCTGGTCGGTGAATTATACGCCCTGCTCGCGTTGTATAACCCTCAAAGTTACCTTTTTGTGCCAGTGATAGGGGGAACAGGTTAAGAAGGGATTGTCATCCGGGAGTAGGGATTGGTGACATTGTTAACAACATGAATTATATTATGGCTGGAAATGGAAACAAATCCATTATTTGTAT
Source organism: Procambarus clarkii (assembly GCF_040958095.1). Lineage (NCBI taxonomy): Eukaryota > Metazoa > Arthropoda > Malacostraca > Decapoda > Cambaridae > Procambarus > Procambarus clarkii. The sequence continues at coordinate 18,279,612 of NC_091151.1, read as the reverse complement.
CAGTGCAGGTGGAAATGATGTTGGACGAGTTATGAGTGAGACACTGATACACAGGTTTTAAGACAGCCAAAGAATTAGGAGTAAGGGGAGGAATCTCGATCATGTGTGGCGCTCTTCCAAGAAAGGGAGTTGGAAATGAATGGTTGTCGAGGGTACTTGGTATCAATTGCCGACTTGATAAATATTGCAAATCAAATGCAATATCCTTCATTGATAACTGGGAACACTTCTATGGAAGGAATGACATGTATGCTCGGGATGGGGTGCATTTATCCAGGGCTGGGGTTGTTGCTGTTGTCAACTCGTTGGAACTTGTGGAAGGAGGGGTTTGTTTGGGTTTAAATTGTTAGCAAATAGTGGTTTGGGAATTGATATGGAGATGGGAGGTAATAGAAGTAGGTGTTTGTTAGGAAAACAAATTGGCAAAATGATCGGGGAAGAGCCTCAAAATAACAAGTCACCTAAGGTATATTACACGAACAGTAGGAGTCTAAGAAACAAAATAAATTATTTAAATGCTCTTGTCTACACGGAAAAAATAGATATTATTGCATTTACTGAAAAGTGGATGAATGTAGAAAATAGAGAATTATTAGCTGAATATCAAATAAATGGATTTTAACTATTTCACACAGAGATATATTAAACGAGGAGCGCGAGTGGCCATATATGTTAGGGAAAATATGAAATATAGTCTCAAAGAGGAAATCCATACAGAGCCACACTCAGAAACTATTTGGCTAGAATTAAACGAAAGAGCAAATAATCTTTTAATAGAAGTTACATACAGGCCACCAAACTTAAACGGAATGGAAACAAATCATCTATGGAATGAAATATCTAGAGCATCTAGGACTAACAGTATTTGTGTCATGGGTGACTAATTTTAGTGGAATAAATTGGTTTAACAGAACAGGGAATAATGAGGCAGAAGATTTTCTACAATTAATTGACGGTTACTTTCTTACGCAACACATTAAGGAACCAACGCGGGGAAATAATATTTTAGACTTAGTGTTAACTATCAGGGGAAACACAAATTAATGACATCAAAATAGGGAGTGAGCTAGGGAACTATGGCCACAAAGAAATCAGATTTAGTATAGAATAGAATAGATTTGTAGGGAAAAATTCTGTTAAAGTGCAAGATTTTTGAAAAGCTGATTTTTATAGCCTAAGAAATTTTTTGGGGTGAAATAGATTGGAAAGTCTAGTGCATATGGGGTGGGCCGGTCTTGGAGCGGGACGTGAACCCAGCGATGGGTGACGTAAAAAGGGATTTTGATGTGGATTCAAAATATAACTTATTTAAAAATATTCTAGCAAAGCACAGGAACGTAGTTATACCAATACATCTGAAAAACCTAATAGGTAGAGAGAAAACATGGTACAAAAGGATAAAGAATGGGGAAATGAGTTTAGAACAAGAATTCATCCAACTGGTTAGAAATGTTAAACATGAGATAAGGAGAGCAAAACGAAACTATGAAATTTACATAGCAGGTCATGCAAAGACAAATACTAAAGGGTTTTTCAATTACATCGAACACAAATTAGGGAAAGGATAGGTCCATTAAAAACTGTGACAGGTCAGATAACTGATAACGATGAAGAGATGAGCAGTATTTTTAATAAATATTTTATCTCTGTATTTACTAAAGAGGAATTTAGCAATATGTCTTCAGCCAAACAAGTCTATGAGGGTGGGGAAGAGGACAGATTGACTAGTTTTGCAGTTACCAGGGAGGATGTTATTAAACAATTAGTGAAACTCAAGAAAAACAAACGGATGAAGTGTTTGCCAAGGTGCTTAAGGATTGCAAAAAGGAGCTTTGCGAGCCATTGTCTACCATATTTAATATATTATTAGTCAGGCAGAGTCGTGGATGGTTGTTAATGTGGTTCCAATTTTCATGAAAGGAGATAGATCACTTGCGTCAAACTATCGGGCAATTAACTTAACGTCTATTGTTGGAAAGTTACTTGAATCGATAACTGCAAATACCATCTCTCTTCATCTTGAAAAACATAAATTATTAAGTGACTCACAACATGGATTTACAAATGGCCGTCCAGGTGCTGTCACAGTGAGTCAGTCAGGTGCTGTCACAGTGAGCGGTTGTGTTAGCTGGAGCTCTGGAGTAACATTATTATTGCAATAATGGAAGGATTAGTTAATGATTTGGTGAGTTTGGTTGGAGCTCTGAGAGCAGAGATGGATTCGCTGCGGGAGGAGGTACGACGGCTGAGACTTCGAGAGGAAACGAAGGAGGAGACCAGTGTTGACGAGACCTCATCGTGGAGAGTAGTGAAAGACAGGGGTCTTAAGAAGACCTTGACAAGGCCGCCTACAGACGCCCTAAGGACGGCAAATAACAATTCATTTTTGAGGCCCTAAGGGCCTCAAAATAACAATTCACTTAGGATATATTACACTAACAGTAGAAGTCTAAGAAATAAAATTAATGAATTAAATGCTCTTGTCTGCACAGAAAAAATAGATATTATTGCACTTACCGAAACGTGGATGAACGTAGAAAATAGAGAACTATTAGCTGAATATCAGATAAATGGATTTAAACTATTTCACACAGATAGATATATTAGACGAGGAGGGGGAGTAGCCATATATGTTAGGAACAATTTGAAATGTAGTCTCAAAGAGGGAATCAAAACTGAGCCACACACAGAAACTATTTGGATAGAATTAAACGAAAAAGCAAATAATATTATAATAGGAGTTATATATAGGCCACCAAATTTAGACAGAATGGAAGCAAAGCATCTATGGAATGAAATATCTAGAGCATCTAGATCTAACAGTATTTATGTCATGGGTGACTTTAATTTTAGTGGAATAAAATGGGTGAACAAAACAGGGAATAGTGAAGCAGAAGATTTTCTAGAATTAATTGACGATTGCTTTCTTACGCAACACATTAAGGAACCAACGCGGGAAAATAATATTTTAGATTTAGTGTTAACTAACAGGGAAACACAAATTAATGACATCGAAATTGGGAGTGAGCTAGGGAACAGTGATCACAAAGTAATCAGATTTAGCATAGAATGGAATAGACCTGTAGGAGAAAATTCTGTTAAAGTGCCAGATTTTCGAAAAGCTGATTTTAATAGCCTAAGACATTTTTTGTGTCAAATAGATTGGAAACTCTTGGGTATGGGGTGTGGGCCGGTCTTAGAGCGAGACATGAACCCAGCGATAGGTGACGTAAAAGGGGATTTCGATGTGGATTTAATATATAACTTATTTAAGAATATTCTAAACAAAGCACAGGAACGTAGTATACCATACAAATTGAATAGGTCGAATACTAATGACCCAAAGTGGATAACAAATAATTTAAAGAACCTTATAGGTAAAAAGAGAGCTTGGTACAAAAGGATTAAGAATGGGGAAGTCAGGTTAGAACAGGAATTCATACAACTGGTTAGAAATGTTAAAAAAGAGATTAGGAAAGCAAAAAGAAACTATGAAATTCGCATAGCAGAGCAAGCAAAGTCAAATCCTAAAGGGTTTTTTTCAGTTATATCGAACTAAGACTAGGGAAAGGATAGGTCCATTAAAATCTGAGACAGGTCAAATAACGGATAATGACAAGGAGATGAGTAGTATTTTTAACAAATATTTTATATCTGTATTTACTAAAGAAGAACTTAACAATATGCCTTCAGCCGAACAAGTCTATATGGGTGGGGATGAGGACAGGTTGACTAGTTTAGCAGTTACCAGGGAGGATGTAATTAAACAATTAGAAAAACTAAAACCAAACAAATCCCCAGGGCCGGATGAAGTGTTTGCCAGGGTGCTTAAAGAATGCAAAGAGGAGCTTTCCGAGCCACTGTCTACCATATTTAATAAATCAATAGAGTCAGGCAGAGTGCCAGAGTCATGGAAGGTAGCTAATGTGGTACCAATTTTTAAGAAAGGAGATAGATCACTTGAGTCAAACTATCGGCCAATTAGCCTAACGTCTATTGTGGGAAAGTTACTTGAATCAATAATTGCAAATACAATTCGTCTCCATCTTGAAAAACATAAATTAATAAATGAGTCGCAACATGGTTTTACAAATGGCCGTTTGTAACACGGGGTGGGGTTCTCGACTTGATCTTCCTTCTACTCCCCCTCTACCCGTATTCTTACTTTTTATTCTCTACAAGGGACTCCAAAACTTTTACTAAAGCCGACTCCACGCCACGTGGTCCTAAGACGATTGACCGACTTAGGATTCTACAACCAGTATGACGTGACTTAGGCTTTGAGCAAAACCCTAGAGTCGCCTCCGCCGCCACCAGACCAGTAACACAGAGCAATGATCGAGGTCTGGATCGATCATGCTAATTATTCAACCTTGGGGCTTGATCCCCACTATAACCGATGACCTTGAGTGTGGAATAAATTACACGGTAAAGATGACTTCCGATTTGGTGTTAGAATCGGCGCCCAATCCAACTCTGCCTCGTGTGGACCACGTGACCAGGACAAGTTCATATACTGTACATATAACAAACACATGGAAATAATAAAAATGCAATTTATTAACTAATTAATTTATTAAAAGAAAACTAAAACAAAATCTAAATATGTTCACTCCCTGTCACTTTAACACTCCCTACTTGACCTGAACGGCAATCAGTTGACTATCCCTATAAATAACAATAGCAACTATACCTTGGGCAACCAGCTAGATGTTGGGGGCTGGTCTTGGGAGAGGTAAGATGGGTGACCTCTCCCAGTAGATCTGGAGTCCACACTCAAGGTCATCGGTTATAGTGGGGATCAAGCCCCAAGGTTGATTAATTAGCATGATCGATCCAGACCTCGATCATTGCTCTGTGTTACTGGTCTGGTGGTGGCGGCGGAGGCGACTCTAGGGTTTTGCTCAAAGCCTAAGTCACGTCATACTGGTTGTAGAATCCTAAGTCGGTCAATCGTCTTAGGACCACGTGGCGTGGAATCGGCTTTAGTAAAAGTTTTGGAGTCCCTTGGTAGAGAATAAAAAGTAAGAATACGGGTAGAGGGGGAGTAGAAGGAAAAATAATTCGACAACACCCTCCCCGTGTTACGAATAACAAATTTGCTAACTTTTTATTACAGCAAAGTTGAGGCAGTTGATAGTGGTAAGGATTGTGATGTTGTGTACCTTGACTTTAGCAAAGCTTCTGATACAGTGCCACATGAAAGACTAATTAAAAAAATAGAAGCTCATGGTATTGGGGGTGCTATATTAACTTGGATTAGGGCATGGCTATTCCAAAGGAAACAGAGAGTAAGTATAAATGGGGTTAAGTCAGAGTGGGATAATGTTGTTAGTGGAGTACCTCAGGGCTCTGTCCTGGGACCTCTGTTGTTTATAATATATATAAATGATTTAGATTCAGGTTTGAGTAGCAACATTTGCAAATTTGCCAATGATACGAAAATCGGTAGGGAAATTAATTCGGAGGAGGACTCACTATCACTTCAAGTTGATCTAGATAGGGTTTTGAAATGGTCAAAGGATTGGCAAATGCAGTTTAATGCTGATAAATGTAAAGTTCTGAGGCTAGGTAATGATTATAGAGTTACAAGATACGAGCTAGATGGTGTTGAGATTGCGAAGTCGGATTGCGAAAGGGATCTGGGAGTTATGATTAGTAAGAATTTAAAACAAAAGGATCAATGCATGAATGTTCGTAATAAGGCGAATAGGACACGGGGATTTATTAATCGCAGCGTTAGTAACACGACACCTGGTGTGGTTCTTAAGCTATATCTTGCTCTGGTTAGGCCCCATTTAGATTATGCAGTTCAGTTTTGGTCGCCGTATTATAAAATGGATATAAATTCACTTGAACGTGTCCAACGTAGGATGACTAAGTTAATTCCCCAAATTAGAAATCTTTCATATAAAGAAAGATTAACAAAGCTTAAGTTGCATTCACTGGAAAGGCGAAGAGTTAGGGGTGACATGATAGAGGTTTACAAGTGGATGAATGTAGAAAATAGAGAACAATTAGCTGAATACCAAATAAATGGATTTAAACTATTTCACACAGATAGATATATTAGACGAGGAGGGGGAGTAGCCATATATGTTAGGGACAATTTGAAATGTAGTCTCAAAGAGGGAATCAAAACTGAGCCACACACAGAAACTATTTGGATAGAATTATACGAAAAAGCAAATAATATTATAATAGGAGTCATATATAGGCCACCAAATTTAGACAGAATGGAAGCAAAGCATCTATGGGATGAAATATCTAGGGCATCTAGATCTAACAGTATTTACGTCATGGGTGACTTTAATTTTAGTGGAATAAACTGGTTGAACAAAACAGGGAATAGTGAAGCAGAAGATTTTCTAGAATTAATTGACGATTGCTTTCTTACGCAACACATTAAGGAACCAACGCGGGAAAATAATATTTTAGATTTAGTGATAACTAACAGGGAAACACAAATTAATGACATCGAAATAGGGAGTGAGCTAGGGAACAGTGATCACAAAGAAATCAGATTTAGCATAGAATGGAATAGACCTGTAGGAGAAAATTCTGTTAAAGTGCCAGATTTTCGAAAAGCTGATTTTAATAGCCTAAGAAATGTTTTGGGTCAAATTGATTGGAAAGTCTTGGGTATGGGGTGGGGGCCGGTCTTGGAGCGAGACATGAACCCAGCGATAGGTGACGTAAATGGGGATTTCGATGTGGATTCAATATATAACTTATTTAAGAATATTCTAAACAAAGCACAGGAACGTAGTATACCTTACAAATTGAATAGATCGAATGCCAATGACCCAAAGTGGATAATAAAGAATTTGAAGAACCTTATAGGTAAAAAGAGAGGTTGGTACAAAAGGATTAAAAAAGGGGAGGTCACTTTAGAACAGGAATTCGTACAACTGGTTAGAAATGTTAAAAAAGAGATAAGGAAAGCAAAAAGAAACTATGAAGTTCGCATAGCAGGGCAAGCAAAGACAAATCCTAAAGGGTTTTTTCAGTTATATCGTACTAAGACTAGGGGAAGGATAGGTCCATTAAAAACTGAGACAGGTCAAATAACAGATAGTGATGAAGAGATGAGTAGTATTTTTAATAAATATTTTGTATCTGTATTTACTAAAGAAGAACTTAACAATATGCCTTCAGCCGAACAAGTCTATGTGGGTGGGGACGAGGACAGGTTGACGAGTTTAACAGTTACCAGGGAACATAAGAACATAAGAACAAAGGTAACTGCAGAAGGCCTATTGGCCCATACGAGGCAGCTCCTATTCTATAACCACCCAATCCCACTCATATACTTGTCCAACCCGCGCTTGAAACAATCGAGGGACCCCACCTCCACCACGTTACGCGGCAATTGGTTCCACAAATCTACAACCCTGTTACTGAACCAGTATTTACCCAAGTCTTTCCTAAATCTAAACTTCTCCAATTTATACCCATTGTTTCGTGTTCTGTCCTGTGTTGATACTTTTAATACCCTATTAATATCCCCCTTGTTATGTCCATTCACCCACTTGTAAACCTCTATCATGTCGCCACTAACTCTTCGCCTTTCCAGTGAATGCAACTTAGAACATAAGAACATAAGAACAAAGGTAACTGCAGAAGGCCTATTGGCCCATACGAGGCAGCTCCTATTCTATAACCACCCAATCCCACTCATATACTTGTCCAACCCGTGCTTGAAACAATCGAGGGACCCCACCTCCACAATGTTACGCGGCAATTGGTTCCACAAATCAACAACCCTGTTACTGAACCAGTATTTACCCAAGTCTTTCCTAAATCTAAACTTATCCAATTTATATCCATTGTTTCGTGTTCTGTCCTGTGTTGATACTTTTAATACCCTATTAATATCCCCCCGGTTATGTCCATTCATCCACTTGTAAACCTCTATCATGTCACCCCTAACTCTTCGCCTTTCCAGTGAATGCAACTTAAGCTTTGTTAATCTTTCTTCATATGAAAGATTTCTAATTTGGGGAATTAACTTAGTCATCCTACGCTGGACACGTTCAAGTGAATTTATATCCATTCTATAATATGGCGACCAAAACTGAACTGTATAATCTAAATGGGGCCTAACTAGAGCAAGATATAGCTTGAGAACCACACCAGGTGTCTTGTTACTAACGCTGCGATTAATAAATCCAAGTGTCCGATTTGCCTTATTACGAACATTTATGCATTGATCCTTTTGTTTTAAATTCTTACTAATCATAACTCCCAGATCCCTTTCGCAATCCGACTTCGCAATCACAACACCATCTAGCTCGTATCTTGTAACTCTATCATCATTACCTAACCTCAGAACTTTACATTTATCAGCATTAAACTGCATCTGCCAATCCTTTGACCATTTCAAAACCCTATCTAGATCAACTTGAAGTGATAGTGAGTCCTCCTCCGAATTAATTTCCCTACCGATTTTCGTATCATCGGCAAATTTGCAAATGTTGCTACTCAAACCTGAATCTAAATCATTTATATATATTATAAACAACAGAGGTCCCAGGACAGAGCCTTGAGGCACTCCACTTACAACATTTTCCCACTCTGACTTGATTCCATTTATACTAACTCTCTGTTTCCTTTGGTATAGCCATGCCCTAATCCAGCTTAATATAGCACCCCCAATACCATGAGACTCTATCTTTTTAATCAGTCTTTCATGTGGCACTGTATCAAAAGCTTTGCTAAAGTCAAGGTATACAACATCGCAATCCTTACCACTATCAACTGCCTCAACAATGCTAGAATAAAAAGATAACAAATTTGTTAAACATGAACGGCCATTTATAAATCCATGTTGCGACTCAATTATTAATTTATGTTTTTCAAGATGAAGACGAATTTTATTTGCTATTATAGATTCGAGTAACTTTCCCACAATAGACGTTAGGCTAATTGGTCGATAGTTAGACGCAAGTGATCTATCTCCTTTCTTAAAAACTGGTATCACATTAGCAACTTTCCAAAACTCTGGCACTCTGCCTGACTCTATTGATTTATTAAATATGGTTGACAGTGGGTCACAAAGCTCCTCTTTGCATTCTTTAAGCACCCTGGCAAACACTTCATCCGGCCCTGGGGATTTGTTTGGTTTTAGTTTTACTATTTGTTTAAGAACATCCTCCCTGGTAACTGCTAAACTCGTCAACCTGTCCTCGTCCCCACCCACATAGACTTGTTCGGCTGAAGGCATATTGTTAAGTTCCTCTTTAGTAAATACAGATACAAAATATTTATTAAAAATACTACTCATCTCTTCATCACTATCTGTTATTTGACCTGTCTCAGTTTTTAATGGACCTATCCTTTCCCTAGTCTTAGTACGATATAACTGAAAAAACCCTTTAGGATTTGTCTTTGCTTGCCCTGCTATGCAAACTTCATAGTTTCTTTTTGCTTTCCTTATCTCTTTTTTAACATTTCTAACCAGTTGTACGAATTCCTGTTCTAAAGTGACCTCCCCATTTTTAATCCTTTTGTACCAAGCTCTCTTTTTACCTATAAGGTTCTTCAAATTCTTTGTTATCCACTTTGGGTCATTAGTATTCGATCTATTCAATTTGTATGGTATACTACGTTCCTGTGCTTTGTTTAGAATATTCTTAAATAAGTTATATATTGAATCCACATCGAAATCCCCATTTAAGTCACCTATCGCTGGGTTCATGTCTCGCTCCAAGACCGGCCCACACCCCATACCCAAGACTTTCCAATCAATTTGACCCAAAAAATTTCTTAGGCTATTAAAATCAGCTTTTCGAAAATCTGGCACTTTAACAGAATTTTCTCCTACTGGTCTATTCCATTCTATGCTAAATCTGATTTCTTTGTGATCACTGCTCCCTAGCTCACTCCCTATTTCGATGTCATTAATTTGCGTTTCCCTGTTAGTTAACACTAAATCTAAAATATTATTTTCCCGTGTTGGTTCCTTAATGTGTTGCGTAAGAAAGCAATCGTCAATTAATTCTAGAAAATCTTCTGCTTCACTATTCCCTGTTTTGTTCAACCAGTTTATTCCGCTAAAATTAAAGTCACCCATGACATAAATACTGTTAGATCTAGATGCTCTAGATATTTCATCCCATAGATGCTTTGCATCCATTCTGTCTAAATTTGGTGGCCTATATATTACTCCTATTATAATATTATTAGCTTTTTCGTTTAATTCAATCCAAATAGTTTCTGTGTGTGGCTCTGTTTTGATTCCCTCTTTGAGACTACATTTCAAATTGTCCCTAACATATATGGCTACTCCACCTCCTCGTCTAATATATCTATCTGTGTGAAATAGTTTAAAACTATATATTTGATATTCAGCTAATAGTTCTCTATTTTCTACATTCATCCACGTTTCGGTAAGTGCAATAATATCTATTTTTTCTGTGCAGACAAGAGCATTTAATTCGTTAATTTTATTTCTTAGACTTCTACTGTTAGTGTAATATACCCTAAGTGAATTGTTATTTTGCGGACCTTCTCTTTCCCTGATCGTTTTGCCAATTCCTTTCGCCCACAAACACATACTTTTATTACCTCCTTCCTCCAAATCAATTCCCATACCTCTATCTACTAACAGTTTAAACCCAAACAAACACCTCTAACCACTTCTTCTAACGAGTTCGCAACAGCAACAACCCCAGCTCTCGATAGATGCACCCCATCACGAGCATACATTTCATTTCTTCCATAGAAGTGTTCCCAGTTGTCTATGAAAGATATTGCATTTGATTTGCAATATCTTTCCAGCCGGCAATTGACACCAAGTGCCCTCGATATCCATTCATTTCCCACTCCCTTTCTTGGAAGAATGCCACATATGATCGGGATTCCTCCCTTGCTCCTAACTAACTCTATGGCTGTTTTATACCTCTGAATCAGTTCCTCACTCCTAACTCGACCAACATCATTTCCTCCCACGCTAATGCAAATAATGGGATTGTTCCCATTACCAGCCATAATATCATTCATGTTGTTTATAATATCACCAATGCCAGCTCCGGGATAGCAAACCCTTAACCTGTTCCCCCTATCTCTAGCACAAAACGTTCTATCCAAATACCTTATCTGGGAATCTCCCACAACTAATGTTTGCTTAGGTACTTCCTTTACTTTCTGAGGGGCCTGCGCTTCCTTTCTCTTCGTTGCTTTCCCTTTTGCGCGATCCACAGTCTCTCCACAGCACTCGTCCTCCAAAACGTCAAATGAATTAGAGGTTGCTATGGCGTTTGAAGGCGGCTTTATCAAAGTCTTCTTAAGGCCCCTGTCTTTAACAACTCTCCAAGACGAGGTCCCTTTACTGCTGGTCTCCTCCTTCGTTACTTCTCGTTGTTCTTTCAGCTGACGCACCTCCTCCCGCAGAAAGTCCAACTCTGTCCTCAGGGCTCCCACTAGAGTCACCAGGTCCTTAACTACAACTTCCATATTGCAATGATAATATAACAACACTCAGGAGCTCCGGTTAACACAACCTCTCACTGTGACTTCACCTGACCGACTGAAGCTTAGAACTTAAGCTTAGTTAATCTTTCTTCATATGAAAGATTTCTAATTTGGGGAATTAACTTAGTCATCCTACGCTGGACACGTTCAAGTGAATTTATATCCATTCTATAATATGGCGACCAAAACTGAACTGCATAATCTAAATGGGGCCTAACTAGAGCAAGATATAGCTTGAGAACCACACCAGGTGTCTTGTTACTAACGCTGCGATTAATAAATCCAAGTGTCCGATTTGCCTTATTACGAACATTTATGCATTGATCCTTATGTTTTAAATTCTTACTAATCATAACTCCCAGATCCCTTTCGCAATCCGACTTCGCAATCACAACACCATCTAGCTCGTATCTTGTAACTCTATCATCATTACCTAACCTCAGAACTTTACATTTATCAGCATTAAACTGCATCTGCCAATCCTTTGACCATTTCAAAACCCTATCTAGATCAACTTGAAGTGATAGTGAGTCCTCCTCCGAATTAATTTCCCTACCGATTTTCGTATCATCGGCAAATTTGCAAATGTTGCTACTCAAACCTGAATCTAAATCATTTATATATATTATAAACAACAGAGGTCCCAGGACAGAGCCTTGAGGCACTCCACTTACAACATTTTCCCACTCTGACTTGATTCCATTTATACTAACTCTCTGTTTCCTTTGGTATAGCCATGCCCTAATCCAGCTTAATATAGCACCCCCAATACCATGAGACTCTATCTTTTTAATCAGTCTTTCATGTGGCACTGTATCAAAAGCTTTGCTAAAGTCAAGGTATACAACATCGCAATCCTTACCACTATCAACTGCCTCAACAATGCTAGAATAAAAGGATAACAAATTTGTTAAACATGAACGGCCATTTATAAAACCATGTTGCGACTCAATTATTAATTTATGTTTTTCAAGATGAAGACGAATTTTATTTGCTATTATGGATTCGAGTAACTTTCCCACAATAGACGTTAGGCTAATTGGTCGATAGTTAGACGCAAGTGATCTATCTCCTTTCTTAAAAACTGGTATCACATTAGCAACTTTCCAAAACTCTGGCACTCTGCCTGACTCTATTGATTTATTAAATATGGTTGACAGTGGGTCACAAAGCTCCTCTTTGCATTCTTTAAGCACCCTGGCAAACACTTCATCCGGCCCTGGGGATTTGTTTGGTTTGAGTTTTACTATTTGTTTAAGAACATCCTCCCTGGTAACTGTCAAACTCGTCAACCTGTCCTCGTCCCCACCCACATAGACTTGTTCGGCTGAAGGCATATTGTTAAGTTCCTCTTTAGTAAATACAGATACAAAATATTTATTAAAAATACTACTCATCTCTTCATCACTATCTGTTATTTGACCTGTCTCAGTTTTTAATGGACCTATCCTTTCCCTAGTCTTAGTACGATATAACTGAAAAAACCCTTTAGGATTTGTCTTTGCTTGCCCTGCTATGCGAACTTCATAGTTTCTTTTTGCTTTCCTTATCTCTTTTTTAACATTTCTAACCAGTTGTACGAATTCCTGTTCTAAAGTGACCTCCCCATTTTTAATCCTTTTGTACCAAGCTCTCTTTTTACCTATAAGGTTCTTCAAATTCTTTGTTATCCACTTTGGGTCATTATGTAACACGGGTTTGGAGTTCCACTCCTTCACTTCTTATCTTCTACTCCCTCTACCCGTATTCTTACTTTTATTTCTAAACCAAGGGACTCCAAAACTTTTAACAAAGCCAACTCCACGCTACGTGGTCCTAAGACGATTGACCGACTTAGGATTCTACACCCAGTATGACGTGACCTAAGCTCTGCACAAAACCCTAGAGTCACCTCTGCTGCCACCACCAGACCAGTAATACAAGAGCAATGATCGAGGTCTGGATCGATCACGCTAATTAATCAACCTTGGGGCTTGATCCCCACTATATACGATGACCTTGAGTGTGGAATAAATTACACAGTAATGATAATTCCGATTCGATGTTAGAATCGGCGCCCAATACAACTCTGCCTCGTGTGGACCACGTGACCAGGACAAGTTTACACATAAAACACATGGAAATAATGAAATGCAAAAATATTAATAAATTTAATTTATTAAAAGAAAAACTAAAACAAAATCTAAAAATGTTCACTCCCTATCACTTTAACACTCCCTACTTGACCTGAGTGGCAAATGAGACTATTTCTATACTTAACAATAGCAACTATACCTTGGGCGACCAGCTAGATGTCTTGGCTGGTCTTGGGGAGAGGTAAGATGTTTGACCTCTCCCAGCTGCTTCCGTGACCACACTGATTTGTCCTCGTCTGGCCTAGCCCAGACTAGAACCTTGTATCCTTCCGCCTAGTCAAAGTTTTACCAAGTTACTAGCCAGGTTTAAGTTATAACAATTAACCTCTGTTGTACTTAATTGATCCAGACTGGTTGAATTATTTTACTGAAATAAATTACACAAGCCTCTAACGGCAGAGCTGTTCCCGATCACAAAAATGGTTATTAAAACTTTGAGAAATAGTAGACCTGTCAACCCCTGATGACCTATGACCGCCGGTCACTCCGCTTTAAAAGTTAGATCTGATTCGTGACGTCACTGATGGTGACTTAAACTCAATAATTAGAATACTCTTGATATTGTATCCAGTACTATTATACAATACAATTTTAATAAAAATGAATAAAGGCTAATTTTCTCTAAATTACTGAATACTATAGGATGATTCATTATACGCAGATATGAACAAAGCGTCGGTTATTTCCACCGCGAATTCCCCTGGGGGTCAGGTCACCATGCGGCTCAGCTTCCCATTCTCTTTTGTCGATAAACCACTCTGGATAATTCTTACAACAGCCTAGTTTGTTACAATTAGTATTCGATCTATTCAATTTGTATGGTATACTACGTTCCTGTGCTTTGTTTAGAATATTCTTAAATAAGTTATATATTGAATCCACATCGAAATCCCCACTTAAGTCACCTATCGCTGGGTTCATGTCTCGCTCCAAGACCGGCCCACACCCCATACCCAAGACTTTCCAATCAATTTGACCCAAAAAATTTCTTAGGCTATTAAAATCAGCTTTTCGAAAATCTGGCACTTTAACAGAATTTTCTCCTACTGGTCTTTTCCATTCTATGCTAAATCTGATTTCTTTGTGATCACTGCTCCCTAGCTCACTCCCTATTTCGATGTCATTAATTTGCGTTTCCCTGTTAGTTAACACTAAATCTAAAATATTATTTTCCCGTGTTGGTTCCTTAATGTGTTGCGTAAGAAAGCAATCGTCAATTAATTCTAGAAAATCTTCTGCTTCACTATTCCCTGTTTTGTTCAACCAGTTTATTCCGCTAAAATTAAAGTCACCCATGACATAAATACTGTTAGATCTAGATGCTCTAGATATTTCATCCCATAGATGCTTTGCTTCCATTCTGTCTAAATTTGGTGGCCTATATATTACTCCAATTATAATATTATTTGCTTTTTCGTTTAATTCTATCCAAATACGTTTAATTCTATCCAAAAAAGGGAGGATGTTCTTAAACAAAGAGTAAAACTCAAACCAAACAAATCCCCAGGGCCGGATGAAGTGTTTGCCAGGGTGCTTAAAGAATGCAAAGAGGAGCTTTGTGACCCACTGTCAACCATATTTAATAAATCAATAGAGTCAGGCAGAGTGCCAGAGTTTTGGAAAGTTGCTAATGTGATACCAGTTTTTAAGAAAGGAGATAGATCTGGGACCTCTGTTGTTTATAATATATATAAATGATTTAGATTCAGGTTTGAGTAGCAACATTTGCAAATTTGCCGATGATACGAAAATCGGTAGGGAAATTAATTCGGAGGAGGACTCACTATCACTTCAAGTTGATCTAGATAGGGTTTTGAAATGGTCGAAGGATTGGCAGATGCAGTTTAATGCTGATAAATGTAAAGTTCTGAGGTTAGGTAATGATGATAGGGTTACAAGATACGAGCTAGATGGTGTTGAGATTGCGAAGTCGAATTGCGAAAGGGATCTGGGAGTTATGATTAGTAAGAATTTAAAACAAAAGGATTAATGCATAAATGTTCGTAATAAGGCAAATCGGACACTTGGATTTATTAATCGCAGCGTTAGTAACAAGACACCTGGTGTGGTTCTCAAGCTATATCTTGCTCTAGTTAGGCCCCATTTAGATTATGCAGTTCAGTTTTGGTCGCCATATTATAGAATGGATATAAATTCACTTGAACGTGTCCAGCGTAGGATGACTAAGTTAATTTCCCAAATTAGAAATCTTTCATATGAAGAAAGATTAACAAAGCTTAAGTTGCATTCACTGGAAAGGCGAAGAGTTAGGGGTGACATGATAGAGGTTTACAAGTGGGTGAATGGACATAACAAAGGGGATATTAATAGGTATTAAAAGTATCAACACAAGACAGAACACGAAACAATGGGTATAAATTGGATAAGTTTAGATTTAGGAAAGACTTGGGTAAATACTGGTTCAGTAACAGGGTTGTTGATTTGTTGAACCAATTGCCGCGTAACGTGGTGGAGGTGGTGTCCCTCGATTGTTTCAACCGCGGGTTGGACAAGTATATGAGTGGGATTGGGTGGTTATAAATAGGAGCTGCCTCGTATGTTCCAATAGGCCTTCTGCAGTTGCCTTTGTTCTTATGTTCTTATGTTCTTATGTCCATGTTTAACAAATTTGCTATCATTTTATTCCAGCATAATTGAGGCATTCGATAGTGGTAAAGTTTGTGATGTTGTGTACCTAGACTTTAGCAAAGCTTTTGATGCAGTGCCACATGAAAGACTGATTATTAAGATAAAGGCTCATGATATTGGGGGTGCTATATTAAGCTGAATTAAGCCATGGCTATACTAAAGGAAACAAAGTTAGTATAAATGGGGTCAAAGGAAAAAATAGTCAAAGTCAGACTGGGAAAATGTTGTAAGTGGAGTGCCTCAAGGCTCTGTCCTGTGATCTCTGTTATGCATAATATATAAACGATTTAGATTCAGATTAATCTACTCAGCACATGACAAAAGTGAGTTTCCGATTGGACTCTTCATTGGCCTGAGAAAGGCTTTCGATACTATTAACCATAACTATCTCTTACTTTAACTCCACCATTATAGAATCCGAGGCCTTGCCCTGAACTATATCCGATCCTATCTTAGTGACAGACACCAATATGTAGCCATCAATGATATAACCTTTCCTATTCTACCACTAACTGCAGGGGTGCCACAGGGCAGGATTCTAGGACCTCTCCTGTTCCATATATACATCAATGATCTGCCTAATGTTTCTAACATGCTTAAGCCTATATTGTTTGCTGATGATACTACTCTCCTCTACTCTGACCCCAACCCACTCGTATTAAATAATGTTGTAAACAATGAATTTAAAAAAAGTCCACTTGTGGATTTCAACCAACAAACTTACACTAAACATAAAAAAGACCTACTACATCTTATTTGGAAGCAAATCAACATATGCAATTCAGCTTCAGATAGATAATGTAAACATTAGCAATAAAAATGATGGAAAGTTCCTTGGCCTATACCTAGACAAGAGACTCAACTTCAGCAACCACATACAACACATAACTAAAAAAGTTTCTAAAACAGTTGGTATACTCTCTAAGATCAGATATTATGTACCCTACACTGTTCTTCTCTCACTCTATTATGAACTTATCTATCCCTATCTTACTTATAGTATCTGTGCTTGGGGTTCAACCTCTGCAAACTACCTCAAGCCATCTTGTCTCATGACTTCATAGAAAGACTGCGCCTGCAACCCTTTTGTAAGATGCTTAGTCTTGATGTCGACTCTCAGTTCACTAATGTTCCGCTCGATGACGTTCTCTCTTTCCTTAGACAGAAGGCGTCTGAGGGCCTTCTTCCTCTCCCGCTTCCCACTGACGTTTTCCTCGATCTCATTAGACTGTGTTGACTCTAACTCTTTCTCGTTCAACGGTAGATATTACACTCAAACTTTCGGTGACGCTATGGGTTCCCCTCTCTTCCCTGTTCTTGCTAATTTCTACATGGAATACTTCGAAACTGTTCTTTTTCCTTCTATTGATACTCGTCTCTCTCTCTGGTTTCGCTATGTTGATGACATTTTTGCTTTATGGCCTCATGACCTTAGTCTTTTCCAGCCTTTCCTCTCCTCTCTTAACAATCTGGCTCCTTCTATCCATTTCAAAGTTGAGTGGGAATGTAATTCCCTCCTTCCGTTTCTTGACGTTCACGTTCACAGCGCTGTATCCGGGTTCTCTTTCTCTGTCTACCGCAAACCCATGCATAGTGGCATGTACATTCACTTCTTTTCCTACCATCCTCCTTCTGTTAAGAAAAGTGTCCTCGTCTCTCTCTTCCTCCGCGCTCTACGCCTCAGCGACCCTCAGTTTCTTGATTCTGAACTTGCCTTTACCTACAAATCATTCTCTCGCCTTGGTTACCCTTTGCATTTCATCAACTGTGCCTACTCTCAAGCTAAACGAAATTTCTTTCATCCTAAACCTGCTTCCAACACTAGTAGCACTGTACTATGCCTTCCCATCATATCTGAACTCAAAACTTTTACCAATACCTTTCGTCCTCTTGACATAAAGCTCGCCTTTCGACAAACTAACACACTTCATAGCAATCTAGTTCACACTGCTCCTCCTGCCTCTAATGCTGCTGGTGTCTACTCTATTTCCTGTTCGTCTTGTCCTCTCCAATACTTTGGCGAAACTGGCCGCACACTGAATGACAGACTTAAAGAACACAAGAGAAGTGTTAAGTCTGCAGACACTAACAATGCTCTCTTTTGTCATGTTAGGGATTCTAATCATAAGGGCCACCACTTACGGGCTATTCATGCCCGTGCCACCTATTGGGTGTCTTAATCTTCATCAATCATCCTCATCACAATCGACTTCAGAATGGTCCAGGACGGACCGAAACGTCGTCGTATTCACCTTCTAGTGTGTGGTCTGGTCAACATACTTTCTTGCAATGTACCTGTAAACAATTTTTGAAAATATTTCTGTAATTATTCTACTTAAAATGATCTGTACCTGTAAAGTAAAGCTGTAAAGTACCTGTAAACATTTGTTGTCAATTTTACTGTTAATTATCTAAAAGATATTTATTAGTTAAGGACTTGCCCGAAACGTTATTCGTGCTATTGGCTTTACAAGAAAGTAAAATCAACCTAATTTCTCTGTTCTCTGTTAACACACAATGTACCTTCTTGTACATAAATAAATAAATAAATTCAGGTATGAGCAGCAGCGGGATGCACCTCTCGATGTATACGCTGCCCTTAAACACGGCGACAAATATGAAAGAGTACATTCCTTAAGCCTCTGTTTAACGGAACAGTAAAATGTGTACTTGGATGAAAAAACGATTCTTCGCGGCAGGGGATCGTATTCCAGGGACCTGCCCGAAACGCTACGCGTACAAGTCGCTGTACAAGAATGTAACAACTCCTGTATATATCTCAAAAAAAAAAAAAAAAAAAAAAAAGTAGCGTAGTCTTCTCTGAACACAAAACGGGGCAGGCTAACCATAGCCCATGCTACTTGCCCCACTCCTGTGCCAGGTAAGTCAACTTCGGGCTCACCATAGCCCGTGCTGCTTGGAACTTATGTTCCGAGTAGCTGAATCTAAAACAACAACAACAAAACGGGGACACACCAAACTGGCAACACACAGCTCTAAGTACAGAGCAGACATTAACGAACTCTGCACCCACTGTCAGGTGCCTGAAACAATCGAACACTATACTCCTTCACTGTTTCCGACATCATAGTGCCAGAGTAAATTTCAAACACGTATTTATCGCACTTTTTTTTTGAGATATATACAAGAGTTGTTACATTCTTGTACAGCCACTAGTACGTGTAGCGTTTCCGGCAAGTCCCTGGAATACGATCCCTGCCGCGAAGAATCGTTGTTACAGTCAAGTACCCATTTTACTGTTGAGTTAAACAGAGGCTATAGTTAAGGATTTGCGCCCAGTAAATCCTACCCTGCCAGGATTTGAACCCATGACAAAGCGCTCGCTGAACGCCAGGCGAGTGTCTTATCACTACACCACGGAGACTAAAAAATACCTTTTAAAAAATACCACTTAAAACACCTCTTATCATTACTAATTAGGAGGAGGTGACCCTCGCTATAGGAAAAATATCACATAGTCAGAGTACTGGCTAAATATCTCCAGTCGACAAATTAATTGATTGATTTTTTATTTGTTGCCGCCACGGTGCGGCAAGTCTCCCTCTAATATTTATTTATTTATTTATATACAAGAAGGTACATTGGGTTGGTGAGAATACATAGCATAGTACAGTAACTGCACTCTTGTAAAGCCACTATAGTACTCGCAGTGTTTCGGGCAGAGATGCACCTCTGCCCGAAACACTCTGCATGTCGGCACTCTGCATCACTCTCTAATATGCACCTCTGTTTTAGTCGCCGCTCCTCTGTCTACAGCACAACGCAACAAGCACTTTTGAAACATCATTCTCAACATAAACGCGTCCACCAACATCCATACTGGTGCAGTCATCGAGAGGACAAACCTTCATACAGTCTTCATGTCTATAGTGGAGGACTGTAAGAGAAGAATAACTGAGATACAGCTGAAAGGTTATAGTGTGAAATTCATGTGGATTCCATCTCATGTTGGAATAGTGCTCAACGAGGTGGCGGATGACTTGGCCAAACGTGCCACATCAAAACCACAAGTTGACATTGAATGTGAATTCACAATGAGACAAATAAGAAGCAAAATCAGAAATATTCAGGCACAGGCGGGAGTGGAGAGGAGAGAGATAATGTATGAGAGTAGTCAAACCATGCAACACTACATGTATGTGAGTCAAAACACCCATTTCACTTATGGTAAAAGGAGAAATGCTTGGAGTGACTCTGTGTACATGCGGCTCAGGCTTGGGTACAAATATTACTGGGAATATGGGATAGATGTGCATGGTAATGACACGAAGTGTAAACTATGTGGTATGTTAAGGTCTCACACCCTTGCCCATTATATTCTTGATTGTCCGTTGATTAGTGTATATAGAAACACTGAGATAAGGACTGTTCCTGAACAAATAGCCTGGATGTGTCACAACGGAAAGGTTGATGATATTCTTGAGAGATATAAGAATTTTGCACCAAGATTGTAATATTTTGTTGAATTATCTGCAGGTGTCTTGTCTTGCAAATTGTCTATACAGTATACCTAGGTCATAAAAGTATTTGTGTGTACGTCTGATAACATACTCCTTGTGAGGGAGGAAATGTATATTTTTACCTCTCAGAATGTTTGGTAATATGTTTATTTGTGATGTGTGTATATGTATATATTAACACGTTGTACTGAACGGGGTGAGAATAGCTTGAGCTACCTCATCCCTTTGTGTGTATTTTACCTCAATAAACTTATTTCAATTTCAATTTCAATTTCATACAAACTGCACCTACTATCAACAAGAAGAAATAGTTAAAATTGCCCGAAATGCTGCGTATTAGTGGCTTTAAATATGGTATGAACTAGCTCTATCTATAATATCCAACAGTATGTTTGTAACACTGCATCTTTGTATAAACTTTCCTAAATAACTTATTATTATTATTAAGTAAAAGTTAAAAATTATGATTTCACACGATTCTTAAGTTAGTCCTCCATACTTCTGCGCGTTTTCTTACATGAAATGATCAAGGAGCGGAGACCGTACAGAACAATTATTGTTTACATGACATCAACAAGTGTCTAGTAATTTATTTAAACATATGTATGATGATTAATACAGGCAAAAGTATCATAAATATTAATATAAGAATGAATTTATATAATAATCAACATGGCAAATATATGAACATAGAGTACATGTGAAATAGTGTGGTCCACAGTGCTCTGAGGCTGGTGTTCATAGCCCTAATACTATCTAGCTTTGCGCAGTGGCAGTATCGTAACCAATGAGGTACATCCGAGGTGCGATTATTGCTAGTTGAAAACTTTAACCAATACCCCGCTGGGTCGGCGTGTTAAAGCGCCGGCTACGGCAATTTTTGTTAGCCTGTTCAAGGGCTTCAATATAATACAGTTGTCTCACTTATAGAAAATTTAATAATTAAGATTTATGTTATATTATATTATAGATCTTACGATACCTCGCTTACTCCACATAAGCAGGAGACGAGATTCATTAACAGCATACTTGTGGTAATGTCTACGATTCCCTAAGGGACAATTTAGCTTAACCTAAAACCATATAATTATATCAGACACGTGTTAACTTGTCAGTACTTGGATCTAATTACATGGAACTCCAGAATATAACCAGGATCAAAACAAAATTACACTTTTTATTTTGTTTATATATACTAAAAAGCTAATTTTTATTTATATATACTTGTAAAGCCATTAGCAGCATAGCGTTTCGGAAAAGTCCTTAATCCTAATTTTTTCCCCAAAGATGACCAGCCAAATCGTTTAACAACCAGGTACTCTTTCTCTGGTGGGTGAACAGAGGGTACAGTTAAGGATTGGCACCCAGTCAATCCTTCCCAGCCAGTATACGAACCAAGGCCAAAGCGGTTGCGAAGCGCCAGGCGAGTATTATTATTAACATCTATATTGACAAAATTAATTATAATTTTGCCTAATCTGAGGATTTCGATTAAGTCTTATTGAAGTGAGGATAATGCTGGTATTCATTGTCACGCAGGACAGAGGGTCATAACATAAGACAATAGGTCTAAACTGTAGGCGGAAGTACATATATATCATGGTTACAATCAATGTTTTAATGTATGGATATGTGAAAACAACTTTCTCTCATGCACTGGCACACAAGGGCAGGGATGGGTTCATAAGTGATACAGCTTAGAATATAAATAAAAATTGTTCTTCATTCTTTAAAATGGACAAGTAAATTTTGGTTAAATTGTTAGGATGTCGTCCAGAACACCTGAGTCAATAAAATAGTTACACAGTTGGTGGTACAAGAGGCCAGGTCTAAAATCCTTTACGGTTTCTCATTCAACAATATAGTGTTCTAGTGAATACATTAAAGGTTTATCACAGAGTTCACAATCTGAGTATTCAGGTAGTGGCTCAGCCTCACTAACCTGCCAGATGTGTCTATAGTCAAGGCGAATTCGCGCAATGACTACATAACATTGCCTGATTCGGTTACTGTGCTGACCATACAAATACCTAGTATTACGAAGATGATTGATAAAGATTAAGCCACCCAAGAGGTGGCACGGGCATGAATAGCCCATAAGTGGTACAAATTTTTTTTTTCAGTATTCTGAGGTTGCATTTAACCATCAAGCTGTTATCCCGGGGGAGGATACTGCTTCACAGTCTTTATGAGGGTGTCCAGCAACAAAGAACACCTTTGTTGACCAGGAGAGTGGCTGTGTTGATGGCTTCAGGGTGGCCACTGCAAGATTCAGGAACTCTTAAAGCTCTTCTAAGGTCATTGGTTGCTTCACATTCCAGCAGATAGTGAAGTAATGGCTTTTCTGTGACAGTTTGGCAGAAGATGCACTCTCTCTGTCGGGGTTCACCAATCTCCCAGTTGCATCTGTAACCTAGACGTAGTCTATATAACCTAACGGCTATTTCCCTGTGGATTCCTTTTGGGATATTTAACCTTTCTAATTTGGTTGCCTGAAGATACCATGTTGCAGATGGCGAACCTTCAGCTATTCTCTGGTGTAGGTAGGCTTTGTTGAGATGTGAGAGATTTTTGGTGATGATGTTTTTTATGTTCTCTAGGCTGGGTTGAATTGTTTTATGTATCACTGGATGACGAGTTGCCAATTTAGCAATTTCATCAGCTTTTTCATTTAATGGGATTCCAACATGGGATGGGATCCAGTTTAAGGTTATGTTGAGTCCTTTGCCTTTAGCGACTGCTCCAAGATACAAAATGGTGGTAATTATTTCCACGTTATCTTTCCACTGTTTTTGTCCTAGTATTTGAAGTGCAGCTTTTGAGTCAGTGTGTATGATTGCATTTTGAGTGTTTTGTGCAATCACATATGCGAATGCCTGTTGAATGGCAAACAGCTCTGTTTGGGTTGATGATACTAGTCCTCCCAGTTTCCAATATGCCTGTACGCTGGCCGTGCAAAGAGCAGCGCCAGCACTCTCATATTATGTGTCCACCGATCCGTCTGTGAAGATGTGGGTGGCTCCTGCTACTGCTATGCTATACATTTGCTCTTCTATTATGCGCCTTAGGATTATCGGATCATAGGCAGCCTTTTTCATTGGGAGACTTTCTATTACTATTTTGAAGGTAGGTTCTTCCCACGGCGCGGAAGGAGTGTAATTTGGGTGTGGATGATCACCCTCTGAATCTAGAATCATGCTTTTTAAATGTAGTCTGTTTACGACATTTCCTGCTCTTGCAGCCCAAGAGTTTCCATTGTTTTGGCCTAGTCCAACCCACCAAGGCCTGCCGTACTGGGATTGGATCAGAAGAAATAATTATCTTACTGATAATTGTAGCTGTCCTTTATGATATTCTTTCTTGTAGAGAGGGTAAACCTGTCTCCAGTCTAAGAGTTTCAAGCCTGGTCCACATGGGGGCTCCCAGTGCGGCTCTCATAGCATTGTTTTGGGCAACTTCAAGCTTTTTCCACTGTTGTTGTGATAGATTTGTGAGTGCAGGTGCGGCATAATCGATCACTGATCTGACTTCCTGTACATAGCATGTGCGAAGGACTTGCAGATTGGCACCTCCAGAAAGGGGGGTTAGCGACCTGAGGATTGTCGTCCGGGCCGCAGTTCGCTCTCTCAAGTAAGTGACCTCAGCATTAAAATTCATGTGTGTGTCCAGGATTAATCCTAGATACTGATAGGTGTCGACCCATTCAATTGGTTGACCCTGTACTGTGAGTTGGATGTTGGGCTTTGCTATTTTTATGGGCATGGCCTTTGACTTTGAGGGGTTGAGTTTGATCCCAATCTGTTTTGCCTCTTTACTGATGCAGTCTAAGCATTTGGGTGCAAGGCGCGCCGCATCCCTTCCTTTTATGATGATGACAAAGTCGTCCGCATAGTTTAGCAGCCTGCAGTGATGTGGAAGTTTCAACCTCATTATTCTTTCCATTAAACAGTTGAAGAGAAGAGGGCTGAGAATACCTCCTTGCGGTGTACCATTTTCATGTCTTTTGTACTCGGAGACTGTGCCATGAAGTTTTACTCTTGCTTCTCTGTTTATGAGAAAGTTTTTGGTCCAGGAGAGCAGGTTGCCTCTGACCTCTTTGTCAATGAGGCAGCAGAGAATAGCTGGGGCGCTAGCCAGTTCAAAGGCTTTTTCGAGGTCCAGGAATATCAGCATTCCTGGTCTGTCATTCAAGTGGGCTAACAGAGTTGTAATACATTCCACTGAGCCAACCCCTCTTCTATAGGCATACATATCATGGTGCAGTTTAGTCATTTTCCACTCCAATCTGTTGAGTGCCATTCTGTCAGCCGTCTTGGCTGCACAGCTTTGGAGAGAGATGGGCCTGGGATTAGCTGGATCTTTGGGTTTTGGGATCGGCACTATGTCTGCTCTATTCCAAGCAGAAGGTCTAGTTTGAGAAGTCCAGGCTAAATTAATTAACCTTAGGTATGCAGCGTCTTCCTCTGGGCCGAGGTTTCTAATCACTTTATAGGTTATTTTGTCGGCTCCAGGGGATGTATCCTTGGAGTTTTTCTTAGCCCGATTGAGCTCATCCAGTGTGAAGGGGGCATTAGTGTCAGAGACTTCTTCACATGCTGTAAGGATTCTGTGCCAACTTTCTTCCTCTAGTCCGGTCTGTACTGCTAATACATCTGGTGGAAGTTGATTGCTGGCTGCTCTCTCTGCAAACCTGGTTGCCAGTACTACGGCTTCCTGTTGAGGATCCTTGGGGTGTGGAGCTTTAGGTGTTTTATTCCCTTTGGCTCGGTGAATTTGCTGCCACATCTCTCCGAGAGAGGTGTGTTCATTCAGGTGTGAACACCATTCCAGCCACTTTTGTTCTTTTATTTGTCTGGTCTCTCGATGTACATGTTCCTTGACCTCACAAAGTAAGATCCTGTTGCGGTCACTTGACTGCTTTTTGTATAGCTTTCTTGTTCTGTTGAGTCTATGGTTGAGTTCTTTGACACGTTCGCAATAGTACCAATGATCTTTATGGTGTCCGGTGGACTGTTTTTTCAGTGGGATTGAGTGGTTGGCTGCACTTTGAATCGCTTTGACAAATTCTTGTTCTGCCTGATTAATGTCTTCGGGAAGATCATAGTTTCTATGCCACTCTGAAATGAGGTTTTGAAATCGGTCCCAGTTTACTAAGGCAAAGTTCCAGGCTTCAGATGGAGGCGGAGGTGGGGTGGGTAGGTCTAACTTAAGATCAATTTGGACCCCATAGTGGTCGCTTGTGAGTGTGGGATTCGACTGACCATGTTGATCCATCTCTTAGGGAGGCTGAAACGAAGGTTAGGTCTAATCTGCCTCCTCTCCGCGGAAGGAGTGTAATTTGGGTGTGGATGATCACCCTCTCTATCAAGAATCATGTTTTTTAAATGTAGTCTGTTTAGGACTTTTCCTGCTCTTGCAACCCAAGAGTTTCCATTGTTTTGGCCTAGTCCAACCACCAAGGCCTGCCGTACTGGGATTGGATCAGAAGAAATAATTATCTTACTGATAATTGTAGCTGTCCTTTGTGATATTCTTTCTTGTAGAGAGGGCAAACCCGTCTCCAGTCTAAGAGTTTCAAGCCTGGTCCACATGGGGGCTCCCAGTGCAGCTCTCATAGCATTGTTTTGGGCAATTTCAAGCTTTTTCCACTGTTAGTGTGATAGATTTGTGAGTGCAGGTGCGGCATAATCGATCACTGATCTGACTGCCTGTACATAGTATGTGCGAAGGACTTCCAGATTGGCTCCTCCAGAAAGGGAGGTTAGCGACCTGAGGATTGCCGTCCGGGCCGTAGTTCGCTCTCTCAAGTAAGTGACCTCAGCATTAAAATTCATGTGTGTCCAGGATTATTCCTAGATACTGATAGGTGTCGACCCATTCAATTGGTTGACCCTGTATTGTGAGTTGGATGTTGGGCTTCGCTATTTTTATGGGCATGGCCTTTGACTTTGAGGGGTTGAGTTTGATCCCAATCTGTTTTGCCTCTTTACTGATGCAGTCCAAGCTTTTGGGTGCAAGGGGCGCCGCATCCCTTCCTCTTATGATGATGACAAAGTCGTCCGCGTAGTTTAGCAGCCTGCAGTGATGTGGGAGTTTCAACCTCATTATTCTTTCCATTAAACAGTTGAAGAGAAGAGGGCTGAGAATACCTCCTTGCGGTGTACCATTTTCATGTCTTTTGAACTCAGAGACTTTGCCATGAAGTTTTACTCTTGCTTCTCTGTTTATGAGACAGTTTTTGGTCCAGGAGAGCAGGTTACCTCTGACCTCTTTGTCAATGAGGCAGCAGAGAATAGCTGGGGCGCTAGCCAGTTCAAAGGCTTTTTCAAGGTCCAGGAATATCAGCATTCCTGGTCTGTCATTCAAGTGGGCTAACAGAGTTGTAATACATTCCACTGTGCCAACCCCTCTTCTATAGGCATACATATCATGGTGCAGTTTAGGCATTTTCCACTCCAGTCTGTTGAGTGCCATTCTGTCAGCCGTCTTGGCTGCACAGCTTTGGAGAGAGATGGGCCTGGGATTAGCTGGATCTTTGGGTTTTGGGATCGGCACTATGTCTGCTCTATTCCAAGCAGAAGGTCTAGTTTGAGAAGTCCAGGCTAAATTAATTAACCTTAGGTATGCAGCGTCTCCCTCTGGGCCGAGGTTTCTAATCATTTTATAGGTTATTTTGTCTGCTTCAGGGGATGTATCCTTGGAGTTTTTCTTAGCCCGATTGAGCTCATCCAGTGTGAAGGGGGCACTAGTGTCAGAGACTTCTTCACATGCTGTAAGGATTCTGTGCCACCTTTCTTCCTCTAGTCCGGTCTGTACTGCTAATACATCTGGTGGAAGTTGATTGCTGGCTGCTCTCTCTGCAAACCTGGTTGCCAGTACTTCGGCTTCCTGTTGAGGATCCTTGGGGTGTGGAGCTTTAGGTGTTTTATTCCCTTTGGCTCGGTGAATTTGCTGCCACATCTCTCCGAGAGAGGTGTGTTCATTCAGGTGTGAACACCATTCCAGCCACTTTTGTTCTTTTATTTGTCTGGTCTCTCGATGTACATGTTCCTTGACCTCACAAAGTAAGATCCTGTTGCGGTCACTTGACTGCTTTTTGTATAGCTTTCTTGTTCTATTGAGTCTATGGTTGAGTTCTTTGACACGTTCGCAATAGTACCAATGATCTTTATGGTGTCCGGTGGACTGTTTTTTCAGTGGGATTGAGTGGTTGGCTGCACTTTGAATCGCTTTGACAAATTCTTGTTCTGCCAGATTAATGTCTTCGGGAAGATCATAGTTTCTTTGCCACTCTGAAATGAGGTTTTGAAATCGGTCCCAGTTTGCTAAAGCAAAGTTCCAGGCTTCAGATGGAGGCGGAGGTGGGGTGGGTAGGTCTAACTGAAGATCAATTTGGACCCCATAGTGGTCGCTTGTGAGTGTGGGCTCAACTGACCATGTTGCTGCATCTCTTAGGGAGGCTGAAACGAAGGTTAGGTCTAATCTGCCTCCTTGGATGTGGGTAGTTTCATTCTTGTTTAGGATTTGTATTTCTGGAAGCTGGTCTAGTAGATGTGTATCTTAGATGATGTATCTTAGTAGATGATCTTCAAGGTGCAGCACACCGAAGGTAAGTCTTCCTACGCCACTGTAGTAGACCTCGAAAAAGAGTACCCCCAGCTCCAGATCAGAGCAAAATCAAATCTCAGAGGAGAATACATTCTGAGGCCTAAAGACGAGTCGGCCGCTACGATTCTGAAAATTACACAAAATGTGAGGAACTGAAACCAGAGGATAGAATAAGAAAAATCATTGTCCTCCACTATCCCTTGCATATGGCCCTTGACCATCTCGAAAAGATGAACTATGTGGTGTCAGCAGAGAGATGCCAAGTAAGAACCACAAAACAGGAAACTCGACAAGTCCTTCTCACAGTAAGAGGACGGATCCCGGAGAAACTTGACCTTGGAATCTGGGGCGTGTTCCAACACAGGCCTTACACCCCAGAACCCCTAAGATGCTTTAGATGTCAGAGATTTGGGCATCACAAAGATGGCTGCCAACGCCCAGTGAGGTGCGGAGTCTGCAGCCAGCCCCATGACACAAAAACATGTATTGATAAACACAAGGCAAACCACCCTGTTCAGGCAAAGTGCCCAAATTGCTCCAAGGTACATCACGCCTGGAACTTGAAATGCCCTGAAAGGCTTAAAAGGCTTCAAACGAACCCCACCACGCCTACAGCAGAGCCGAAACCCCCACCAAAACGAATACCAGCTCCCATGCCCACTAAAACCGCGTGGGGTCTACCCATTCAGGAAGAGGGGGCACACGGCCCTTCACCATCGGCCATGGTGAAGGGTGAGAAGACCTCTGTACAGGACAAAAAGAAAGATGGAGGACACAAGAATCATGTTCAAAGCAGTCGCCCTCCCATTTCATCCAGTAAGCTCACTGGGGCCAATAGGAGTAGCAATTCCAGTGTCAAAGTTACCACCGAGAAGGGTCTAAAAGCTACTAGACCCCAATGTTGTTGTTGTTGTTATAGATTCAGCTACTCGGAACAAGTTCCAAGTAGCACGGGCTATGGTGAGCCCGTGGTGGACTTACCTGGCACAGGAAAGGACCTGCACAGCATTAAATAGTGTTCCCACAGAACTGGACGCTCTCTGGCCAATGCTCAAAACTTTGGTCACTGAGTTGATCGAAAGTCTGCTGTCATCACATGGAATCAAGCAAACCACAGAGACTCGGAAGACAATTGAGCACAAGCTCAAAAAATTCGAAGATGTAATATCCACACCGTCAAGACAGCAGGGCCGGAGACCCCCCTAAAAAATAGTATTACAAAACTTGTCATAACTTTTAATACTGCAGCTTTCAGGTCTCTGGGCATTTCTTAGTTCTTCTAAATCTGAATTAATTTCTTTAATTTGTATGTTTCTAATAATTCCATTAAATAGTCCAAAGTCATAATCAATGTTTTCTTTCCTGCAAGCCTCATTGGCCAATCGATCTACAAAGTCATGTTTTCCAACTCCAACATGGGATGGGATCCACACAAATTTTATACAAGAGTTATTATCATTGGCAAAAATTACATTCCATTTAATATTACAAGCTACTTCCGAAATACATTGTGATGGGTTATTTAAGGACTGCAGAGCACTTTTAGAGTCACAGAAAATAACTCCACCACCATTGGGCTTAAGGTATTCAGTGGTTAGATAAATGCCCATTAACTCAAAGCAATAGCTTTGAAAGTAGACTAGTTATTATTGTTGTTGTTGTTATAAATTCAGCTACTCGGAACAAGTTCCAGGTAGCACAGGCTATGGTGAGCCCGTAACTTACCTGGCACAGGAGCGGGGCAAGTAGCACGGGCTATGGTGAGCCCGTAGTGGACTTACCTGGCACAGGAGCGGGGCAAGTAGCACGGGCTATGGTGAGCCCGTAGTGGACTTACCTGGCACAAGAGCGGGGCAAGTAGCACGGGCTATGGTGAGCCCGTAGTGGACTTACCTGGCACAGGAGCGGTGCAAGTAGCACGGGCTATGGTGAGCCCGTAGTGGACTTACCTGGCACTGGAGCGGGGCAAGTAGCACGGGCTATGGTGAGCCCGTAGTGGACTTACCTGGCACAGGAGCGGGGCAAGTAGCACGAGCTATGGTGAGCCCGTAATGGACTTACCTGGCACAGGAGCGGTGCTGAATGAATCTGCCAGTTATTATTCGTTGTTGTTGTTATAGATTCAGCTACTCGGAACGAGCTCCAAGTAACATGGGCTATGGTGAGCCCGTAACTTACCTGGCACAGGAGCGGGGCAAGTAGCACGGGCTATGGTGAGCCCGTAGTGGACTTACCTGGCACAGGAGCGGGGCAAGTAGCACGGGCTATGGTGAGCCCGTAGTGGACTTACCTGGCACAGGAGCGGTGCTGAGTTATTATTCGATTGATCGATGAAGATTAAGCCACCCAAAATGTTGCACGGGCATGAATAGCCCTTAAGTGGTGGCCCTTTTGAGCCATTACCAGTATCAATAGATGATACTGGAGATCTGTGGAGGAGCGGCTGCACCCTGCATGACGGGAGATGTCTCCCGTCAGTTATTATTCTGTTGTTTTAGATTCAGCTACTCGGAACATAATTCCCAAGTAGCACGGGCTATGGTGAGCCCGTAGTGGAGTTACCTGGCACAGGATCGGGGCAAGTAGCGCGGGGTATGGTTAGCCTCGTGAGTTATTATTCGATTGATTGATTGATTGATAAAGATTAAGCCACCCAAGAGGTGGCACGGGCATGAATAGCCCGTAAGTGGTACAATTTTTTTTTCTCAGTATTCTGAGGTTGCATTTAACCATCAAGCTGTTATCGCGGGGGAGGATACTGCTTCACAGTCTTTATGAGGGTGTCCAGCTGCTGGACACCTTTGTTGACCAGGAGAGTGGCTGTGTTGATGGCTTCAGGGTGGCCACTGCATGATTCAGGAACTCTTAAAGCTCTTCTAAGGTCATTGGTTGCTTCACATTCCAGAAGATAGTGAAGTAATGGCTTTTCTGTGACAGTTTGGCAGAAGATGCACTCTCTCTGTCGGGGTTCACCAATCTCCCAGTTGCATCTGTAACCTAGACGTAGTCTATATAACCTAACTGCTATTTCCCTGTGGATTCCTTTTGGGATATTTAACCTTTCTAATTTGGTTGCCTGAAGATACCATGTTGCACATGGCGAACCTTCAGCTATTCTCTGGTGCAGGTAGGCTTTGTTGAGATGTGAGAGTTTTTTGGTGATGATGTTTTTTATGTTCTCTAGGCTGGGTTGAATTGTTTTATGTATCACTGGATGACGAGTGGCCAATTTAGTAATTTCATCAGCTTTTTCATTTAATGGGATTCCAATATGGGATGGGATCCAGTTTAAAGTTATGTTGAGTCCTTTGCCTTTAGCGACTGCTCCAAGATACAAAATGGTGGTAATTATTTCCACATTATCTTTCCACTGTTTTTGTCCTAGTATTTGAAGTGCAGCTTTTGAGTCTGTGTGTATGATTGCATTTTGAGTGTTTTGTGCAATCACATATGCGAATGCCTGTTGTATGGCAAACAGCTCAGTTTGGGTTGATGATACTAGTCCTCCCAGTCTCCAATATGCCTGTACGCTGGTCGTGCAAAGAGCAGCGCTAGCACTCTCATATTATGTGTCCACCGATCCGTCTGTGAAGATGTGGGTGGCTCCTGCTACTGCTATGCTATACATTTGCTCTTCTATTATGCGCCTTAGGATTGTCGGATCATAGGCAGCCTTTTTCATTGGAAGACTTTCTATTACTATTTTGAAAGTAGGCTCTTCCCACGGCGCGGAAGGAGTGTAATTTGGGTGTGGATGATCACCCTCTCTATCAAGAATCATGTTTTTTAAATGTAGTCTGTTTAGGACTTTTCCTGCTCTTGCAACCCAAGAGTTTCCATTGTTTTGGCCTAGTCCAACCACCAAGGCCTGCCGTACTGGGATTGGATCAGAAGAAATAATTATCTTACTGATAATTGTAGCTGTCCTTTGTGATATTCTTTCTTGTAGAGAGGGCAAACCCGTCTCCAGTCTAAGAGTTTCAAGCCTGGTCCACATGGGGGCTCCCAGTGCAGCTCTCATAGCATTGTTTTGGGCAACTTCAAGCTTTTTCCACTGTTGGTGTGATAGATTTGTGAGTGCAGGTGCGGCATAATCGATCACTGATCTGACTGCCTGTACATAGTATGTGCGAAGAACTTGCAGATTGGCTCCTCCAGAAAGGGAGGTTAGCGACCTGAGGATTGCCGTCCGGGCCACAGTTCGCTCTCTCAAGTAAGTGACCTCAGCATTAAAATTCATGTGTGTCCAGGATGATTCCTAGATACTGATAGGTGTCGACCCATTCTATTGGTTGACCCTGTATTGTGAGTTGGATGTTGGGCTTCGCTATTTTTATGGGCATGGCCTTTGACTTTGAGGGGTTGAGTTTGATCCCAATCTGTTTTGCCTCTTTGCTGATGCAGTCTAAGCATTTGGGTGCAAGGCGCGCCGCATCCCTTCCTTTTATGATAATGACAAAGTCGTCCGCGTAGTTTAGCAGCCTGCAGTGATATGGGAGTTTCAACCTCATTATTCTTTCTATTAAACAGTTGAAGAGAAGAGGGCTGAGAATACCTCCTTGCGGTAGTTATTATTCGCTACTCTGCTGCTTATATGCTCGGGCAACACCTCATTGTTCTCCAAAGGTTGACAGGAATATTAACTGGAAGTACGGAAAGGTTTGAGTTCCATAACTAGTACTAAGAAGAGCTTTGCTTCTCTCATTAGGCTAATGTGTTTGGAGCCAGTATATTATTGGGATAATCTACTCACTACAGAATTTCTCCTCCCAAAGGATGAAAGGAAAAAACACTTGATCAAGGAACCTAGCTGGTCGATGAATTGTACGCCCTGCTCGCGTAACCCTCAAAGTTAACTTCCTCCTCTTCGCTGATATCATCTAACTTGAGTCGTAGGGTGGGATGTCGCACTGGATCGTCCGTAGTCGTAGGATCAGATGGTGGTGCAGCTGGTAACTGGGGTTGTAGGGTGGGAGGTCGTACAGGGTCGTCCGTTGTCGTAGGTGGCGGTGCTGCTGGTAACTGTGGTCGAAAAGTGAACGGCGTTATCGGCGGATGTGTCTCTGGAGGGATGTCTGGGGCAGCGTCACAGTGTGCTGGTTTAAGGCAATCGATGGAGATGTTTACCCGCTGTCCTCGGCGTTCAATGGTGAAGAACTTCGGTGTTCAAGAAACCACTTTAAATGGTCTTTCGTAAGGTGACTGTAGAGGGCGTCGAACAGCGTCGATTCTTACAAACACGTGTTCAGTTGTGTGGAGCTCATGAGGCACATATGTAGCACGAGTTTTCGGTTGGCGCAGTCGTGTAGGCCGAATGCTTGCCATGGCCGCCCGTAATTTCTGGACAAAAGTGGGGTCTGAGGGTGTGATGAGTGGCGTCGGGGTTAAGAATTCGCCCGGAAGCTGCAGGCTAGATCCGTATACTAAGTCTGCTACCGAGAATCCACTGCCATCCTTCGTGGGCGAACGAATGCCAAGACTAATGATTGGCTGTCGATCCAATCATCAGGGCGTGCTTGAGCTCTTGGGGCGGCTTTTAGTTGTCTATGAAAGAGTTCTACCATTCCGTTCGACTCAGGGTGGTATGCAGTGGTTCGGTTATGTGTGGTGCCGAGGAATTCCATAAGTTCCTTCCATAGATATGATTCGAACTGTCGTCCTTGGTCGGTGATGATGACAGTGGGGCTGCTAAACGGGCGACCCATCCAGGGAGGAAAGCCTGGACCACTGACTCAGCTGAGATGTTGATTAATGGGATTGCTTCCGGCCATCTGGAGAATCGATCGATGCAGGTGAGTAGATAAGAACATCCTCTTGCCGACGGTAATGGTCCAACGATGTCTACATGCACCACCTCGAAACGGTCAGAAGGTAAAGGGAACTAATGAACAAATCCACAAGGGCCGTGACGAGGATTCGAACCTGCGTCCGGGAGCATCCCGGTGTAGTAGTGAGTGTAGTGTAGTAACGGGAACTGTTGAAGAGGGCTCTTTGTGTGACGATGTGTTTTCGCTCGCTAGCACTGGAGACATGAGCGAGTCCATCGTCGAACATCGGAATTGATTCCTGTCGTATGTATAACACAGGAAACTCCGTTAGTAGTTTCTGGGAAGCACGTACTCCTGGGTGTGCTAGGGAGTGAAATGTTGAGAATGTATTCCAGCGAAACTGGGCAGGAATGTTGGGCCTAAGTGCTTCCGTCCGTGAGGTGTCACAGATTATACTACCGCCACCTTCCATGGGAATCTCGATGAACCGGAGAGCTGTGTCAGATGTTCGTAATCGCTGCAGATCAGGGTCTTCCCGTTGGGCCTTTCTGATTACACAATAGTCTACCTGAGCTGGGGTTTTCACGACTTGGTTTATGGTGGGTCGAAACAGTGCATCGGCTATGACATTATTAGTTTCTTTGACATGGAGGATATCCGAGATAAATTGGGAGATAAATGCCAGGTGGTTGGCTACTCGAGGAGAGTGAGCATCACCCTTGGCCGCCAGTGTATAAGTGAGGGGTTTGTGGTCTGTGAGGATGTGGAAGTTCCGCCCCTCGAGGAAGTGCCGGAAATGTTGTATGGCTGCGTAGATGGCGAGCAGTTCCCTATCAAAAGTGCTGTACTTCTCTTCAGTGGGTGACAGGCGTACTGAAAAGAATGCAGTTGGGCGCCATTCTCCTTCAATGAGCTGTTGTAGTACAGCACCAATAGCTGTTTTTGAAGCGTCGGTAGAAAGATTAGTGGGAGCGTCAGACACTGGGTGTGCGAGTAAGGTGAATTCCGCCAGCGTGTGTTTTATGTTGGTGAATGCTGTCTCTGCCTGGGGAGTCCATTCCAACGGAAGACGGGACCTGTGTTTCCGACCACGTAAGAGGTCGTATAAGTGTCGCAAGATGTCCGAACAATGTGGGATGAATCGATTATAAAAATTCACCATGCCCAGAAATTCTTGCAACTTCTTTGGAGTGGATGGGCGCGAGAATTCCTTGATTGCCTCGATTTTCTTCTCTAGTGGTTGGACCCTTGCTGCTGACACACGGTGTCCCAAGAAATCCAGCTCTGGAACATGGAAAATACACTTCTCGGAGTTGAGCTGCCAGCTGAAGTTGCACAGACGGGTGAGGAGTCGGAGGTGTAACAGATGTTCTGTTGGTGATGTACTGGCCACCAGTAGATCGTCAATGTAGGCGTAGCAAAAAGGAAGGTCCTTAATTACTTGATCGATGAAGCGTTGGAATGTCTGGGATGCATTCCGTAGACCAAAAGGCATCCGGACGAATTCAAACAGTCCAAAAGGTGTTGTGATCGCAGTTTTCGGAATGTCTGCCGGTTCCACAGGGATCTGGTGAAATGCCCGCACAAGGTCAATTTTCGAAAAAACGGTTGTGTTGCTCAATCCCTGTGAGAAATCCTGGATGTGTGGTATTGGGTAGCGATCCGGCAGAGTACGAACGTTGAGAGCCCTGTAGTCCACGCAAGGGCGCCATTCCCCTGGGGCTGTTTTCGGGACCATATGGAGAGGTGAAGCCCATAGACTATTCGAAGGGCGGATTATTCATACCTTCTGTAGCTTGTTGAACTCAGCACGTGATACCGCCAATCGTTCCGGTGCCAGGCGGCGTGGTCTGGCGAAGGTAGGTGCTCCCGTTGTAGTAATGTGATGTGTAATCGTATATTGCACTTCTGGTCGAGGGCTAAAAGGGTTGCGTCACATCTTTGAATTAATCCAGGAGTGCTTGAAGTTCCGTAGATGCGACTGGGGTGACGCTGTTAACCTGTGTAGAGGTACTTGGAGAGGCGTGAAGTACTGCACCTGTGGGATCCACAATAAGTCGATGGTGTTGCAGGAAATCCCATCCAAGAATGGGTTGTTCCACATCCGCTATGAGGAAAGTCCACGTAAAGCTACCTAGAGAGGCGAAATGGAGAAGCAGGGCGCGGGTCTCATATGTACGGACGGATGTACCATTGGCGGCACGTAACTCCAAACCAGGAGTGCGGGTTGGTTTGACCTGTGGGGGAGGCAACACACTAGCTGCTGCACCTGTGTCAACGAGGAAACGGCGTTTGGTTATGATGTCAGATATGTAGAGCAGTGTAGTGTTTGAAATGGCGGGGTTACTGGCAGTTAACAGTCCCCGCCGAAGTAGTTTCCCGACATAGGAACAAGGAGCCCTACAGTTGTGGGCTTGGTGTCCGAACCTCTGGTGGTAAGAACAAAACTCTCCTCGGTGTTTTCGCTGTCGCCTAGATCCTGATACTGGATTCGCATTGTACGTCCTCCCTGGGCGGAAGAAACGCCGGTTTTGGAGGATGTCGAGTTGTTGGGTGTCTGTGGTCTGCTGTGTATCACTGAGGTGGTACAGCGTAGCGTTATCAGACGTCGTAAGAAGCCGGTCTGCATGTGTAACCAGCTGGGCTAATGGGGTGTCGTCAGCCATACTGAATAGGACCCGTTGAATGTGTTTTGGACAGAGTTGTATCCAGAATGATCTCACAATCTCGCTGGGCGCTGGACCAGTTTCAGTAAGCATTACATACTGAATATGCCGCAGAAGCTGGGCTGGTGTTTTCTCTGCTAATCTTTTGTCAGTGAGCAGTTGGTCCCTTTGTTGAATGCGGCATTCAATGCGGTGTACGTCCTGGTGTCTGGTAATGGTGCCGTGATGACAGCGGAGGCAGTGTGCATCGCCTCCGAGGAAAGTGTTGGCAGGGTACACGCATATCGGGCTTTCTCAGTCGTAATTTCGTGAAGGTCGAAAATAGCCTCCATCTGCATGAACCAAAATTCTGGTTCATCTGCGTTGTATGCTGGAAACCTGGTAGATAAATCCATGACGAAGATTTAGTTTGCGACTAGGTGTTCTCTTCACTCACTGGGTCATCAATGTAACGGTTCTATTGTTACGTAAATGATGGTGACAATAAACACAAACACCAAGAGAATATATATAATTGGTCGAGTATACAGAAGTACGCAGGTGATACCTTGGAGGGCGGGAAAACGGGACAGTATGTCAGTTTCACGATCCTTATATTGGCTGAATACACTCTTCACCACATTCATTCATTCATTCATCAGGACCAGACCATCTCAGTCTTGTGGTTTATTGACTTTCACGCTCCAGTCTTTACCATTCAATTTGAATTGGTTCCTGTTTTCTAACACTACACATTTGTGTCGGATTATTCATACTCTCAACTTAGTTTACACAAATGAATTAAAAAGACGTTTGTTGTATCTGTAAATTTTTCGCCCAGTGAAGCCTATTTAAAGCACTCGTCGTCCGATTTTTCGCTCACATATTAACTCTGATTTATTATCTTGTTCATTATTTTGTGAATTGATTTGGAGGAAGGAGGTAATAAAAGTATGTGTTTGTGGGAGAAAGGAATTGGCAAAACGATCAGGGAAAGAAAAGGTCCGCAAAATAACAATTCACTTAGGGTATATTACACTAACAGTAGAAGTCTAAGAAATAAAATTAACGAATTAAATGCTCTTGTCTGCACAGAAAAAATAGATATTATTGCACTTACCGAAACGTGGATGAATGTAGAAAATAGAGAACTATTAGCTGAATATCAAATATATGGATTTAAACTATTTCACACAGATAGATATATTAGACGAGGAGGTGGAGTAGCCATATATGTTAGGGACAATTTGAAATGTAGTCTCAAAGAGGGAATCAAAACAGAGCCACACACAGAAACTATTTGGATTGAATTAAACGAAAAAGCTAATAATATTATAATAGGAGTAATATATAGGCCACCAAATTTAGACAGAATGGAAGCAAAGCATCTATGGGATGAAATATCTAGAGCATCTAGATCTAACAGTATTTATGTCATGGGTGACTTTAATTTTAGCGGAATAAACTGGTTGAACAAAACAGGGAATAGTGAAGCAGAAGATTTTCTAGAATTAATTGACGATTGCTTTCTTACGCAACACATTAAGGAACCAACACGGGAAAATAATATTTTAGATTTAGTGTTAACTAACAGGGAAACGCAAATTAATGACATCGAAATAGGGAGTGAGCTAGGGAGCAGTGATCACAAAGAAATCAGATTTAGCATAGAATGGAATAGACCAGTAGGAGAAAATTCTGTTAAAGTGCCAGATTTTCGAAAAGCTGATTTTAATAGCCTAAGAAATTTTTTGGGTCAAATTGATTGGAAAGTCTTGGGTATGGGGTGTGGGCCGGTCTTGGAGCGAGACATGAACCCAGCGATAGGTGACTTAAATGGGGATTTCGATGTGGATTCAATATATAACTTATTTAAGAATATTCTAAACAAAGCACAGGAACGTAGTATACCATACAAATTGAATAGATCGAATACTAATGACCCAAAGTGGATAACAAAGAATTTGAAGAACCTTATAGGTAAAAAGTGAGCTTGGTACAAAAGGATTAAAAATGGGGAGGTCACTTTAGAACAGGAATTCGTACAACTGGTTAGAAATGTTAAAAAAGAGATAAGGAAAGCAAAAAGAAACTATGAAGTTCGCATAGCAGGGCAAGCAAAGACAAATCCTAAAGGGTTTTTTCAGTTATATCGTACTAAGACTAGGGAAAGGATAGGTCCATTAAAAACTGAGACAGGTCAAATAACAGATAGTGATGAAGAGATGAGTAGTATTTTTAATAAATATTTTGTATCTGTATTTACTAAAGAGGAACTTAACAATATGCCTTCAGCCGAACAAGTCTATGTGGGTGGGGACGAGGACAGGTTGACGAGTTTAGCAGTTACCAGGGAGGATGTTCTTAAACAAATAGTAAAACTCAAACCAAACAAATCCCCAGGGCCGGATGAAGTGTTTGCCAGGGTGCTTAAAGAATGCAAAGAGGAGCTTTGTGACCCACTGTCAACCATATTTAATAAATCAATAGAGTCAGGCAGAGTGCCAGAGTTTTGGAAAGTTGCTAATGTGATACCAGTTTTTAAGAAAGGAGATAGATCACTTGCGTCTAACTATCGACCAATTAGCCTAACGTCTATTGTGGGAAAGTTACTCGAATCTATAATAGCAAATAAAATTCGTCTTCATCTTGAAAAACATAAATTAATAATTGAGTCGCAACATGGTTTTATAAATGGCCGTTCATGTTTAACAAATTTGTTATCTTTTTATTCTAGCATTGTTGAGGCAGTTGATAGTGGTAAGGATTGCGATGTTGTATACCTTGACTTTAGCAAAGCTTTTGATACAGTGCCACATGAAAGACTGATTAAAAAAATAGAGTCTCATGGTATTGGGGGTGCTATATTAAACTGGATTAGGGCATGGCTATACCAAAGGAAACAGAGAGTTAGTATAAATGGAATCAAGTCAGAGTGGGAAAATGTTGTAAGTGGAGTGCCTCAAGGCTCTGTCCTGGGACCTCTGTTGTTTATAATATATATAAATGATTTAGATTCAGGTTTGAGTAGCAACATTTGCAAATTTGCCGATGATACGAAAATCGGTAGGGAAATTAATTCGGAGGAGGACTCACTATCACTTCAAGTTGATCTAGATAGGGTTTTGAAATGGTCAAAGGATTGGCAGATGCAGTTTAATGCTGATAAATGTAAAGTTCTGAGGTTAGGTAATGATGATAGAGTTACAAGATACGAGCTAGATGGTGTTGTGATTGCGAAGTCGGATTGCGAAAGGGATCTGGGAGTTATGATTAGTAAGAATTTAAAACAAAAGGATCAATGCATAAATGTTCGTAATAAGGCAAATCGGACACTTGGATTTATTAATCGCAGCGTTAGTAACAAGACACCTGGTGTGGTTCTCAAGCTATATCTTGCTCTAGTTAGGCCCCATTTAGATTATGCAGTTCAGTTTTGGTCGCCATATTATAGAATGGATATAAATTCACTTGAACGTGTCCAGCGTAGGATGACTAAGTTAATTCCCCAAATTAGAAATCTTTCATATGAAGAAAGATTAACAAAGCTTAAGTTGCATTCACTGGAAAGGCGAAGAGTTAGGGGTGACATGATAGAGGTTTACAAGTGGATGAATGGACATAACCGGGGGGATATTAATAGGGTATTAAAAGTATCAACACAGGACAGAACACGAAACAATGGATATAAATTGGATAAGTTTAGATTTAGGAAAGACTTGGGTAAATACTGGTTCAGTAACAGGGTTGTTGATTTGTGGAACCAATTGCCGCGTAACATTGTGGAGGTGGGGTCCCTCGATTGTTTCAAGCACGGGTTGGACAAGTATATGAGAGGGATTGGGTGGTTATAGAATAGGAGCTGCCTCGTATGGGCCAATAGGCCTTCTGCAGTTACCTTTGTTCTTATGTTCTTATGTTCTTAGGGCAATGGTGTGAGTTGAGCGCACTGAGAGTCGGTACAGTATTTCGCAAGTGTCTGTTCTAGACCACACTTGAAAGTAGACTAGATAGATTGATTGATAAAGATTAAGCCACCCAAGAGGTGGCACGGGCATGAATAGCCCGTAAGTGGTACATTTTTTTTTCTCAGTATTCTGAGGTTGCATTTTACCATCAAGCTGTTATCGCGGGGGAGGATACTGCTTCACAGTCTTTATGAGGGTGTCCAGCTGCTGGACACCTTTGTTGACCAGGAGAGTGGCTGTGTTGATGGCTTCAGGGTGGCCACTGCATGATTCAGGAACTCTTAAAGCTCTTCTAAGGTCATTGGTTACTTCACATTCCAGAAGATAGTGAAGTAATGGCTTTTCTGTGACAGTTTGGCAGAAGATGCACTCTCTCTGTCGGGGTTCACCAATCTCCCAGTTGCATCTGTAACCTAGACGTAGTCTATATAACCTAACTGCTATTTCCCTGTGGATTCCTTTTGGGATATTTAACCTTTCTAATTTGGTTCCCTGAAGATACCATGTTGCAGATGGCGAACCTTCAGCTATTCTCTGGTGTAGGTAGGCTTTGTTGAGATGTGAGAGTTTTTTGGTGACGATGTTTTTTATGTTCTCTAGGCTGGGTTGAATTGTTTTATGTATCACTGGATGACGAGTTGCCAATTTAGCAATTTCATCAGCTTTTTCATTTAATGGGATTCCAACATGGGATGGGATCCAGTTTAAAGTTATGTTGAGTCCTTTGCCTTTAGCGGCTGCTCCAAGATACAAAATGGTGGTAATTATTTCCATGTTATCTTTCCACTGTTTTTGTCCTAGTATTTGAAGTGCAGCTTTTGAGTCTGTGTGTATGATTGCATTTTGAGTGTTTTGTGCAATCACATATGCGAATGCCTGTTGTATGGCAAACAGCTCAGTTTGGGTTGATGATACTAGTCCTCCCAGTCTCCAATATGCCTGTACGCTGGTCGTGCAAAGAGCAGCGCTAGCACTCTCATATTATGTGTCCACCGATCCGCCTGTGAAGATGTGGGTGGCTCCTGCTACTGCTATGCTATACATTTGCTCTTCTATTATGCGCCTTAGGATTGTCGGATCATAGGCAGTCTTTTTCATTGGGAGACTTTCTATTACTATTTTGAAGGTAGGCTCTTCCCACGGCGCGGAAGGAGTGTAATTTGGGTGTGGATGATCACCCTCTCTATCAAGAATCATGTTTTTTAAATGTAGTCTGTTTAGGACTTTTCCTGCTCTTGCAACCCAAGAGTTTCCATTGTTTTGGCCTAGTCCAACCACCAAGGCCTGCCGTACTGGGATTGGATCAGAAGAAATAATTATCTTACTGATAATTGTAGCTGTCCTTTGTGATATTCTTTCTTGTAGAGAGGGCAAACCCGTCTCCAGTCTAAGAGTTTCAAGCCTGGTCCACATGGGGGCTCCCAGTGCAGCTCTCATAGCATTGTTTTGGGCAGTTTCAAGCTTTTTCCACTGTTGGTGTGATAGATTTGTGAGTGCAG
The DNA here is from genome assembly GCF_040958095.1 of Procambarus clarkii. Classification (NCBI taxonomy): domain Eukaryota; kingdom Metazoa; phylum Arthropoda; class Malacostraca; order Decapoda; family Cambaridae; genus Procambarus; species Procambarus clarkii. The sequence continues at coordinate 18,237,384 of NC_091151.1, read as the reverse complement.
GTGCGGCATAATCGATCACTGATCTGACTGCCTGTACATAGTATGTGCGAAGGACTTGCAGATTGGCTCCTCCAGAAAGGGAGGTTAGCGACCTGAGGATTGCCGTCCGGGCCGTAGTTCGCTCTCTCAAGTAAGTGACCTCAGCATTAAAATTCATGTGTCCAGGATTATTCCTAGATACTGATAGGTGTCGACCCATTCAATTGGTTGACCCTGTATTGTGAGTTGGATGTTGGGCTTCGCTATTTTTATGGGCATGGCCTTTGACTTTGAGGGGTTGAGTTTGATCCCAATCTGTTTTGCCTCTTTACTGATGCAGTCCAAGCATTTGGGTGCAAGGGGCGCCGCATCCCTTCCTTTTATGATGATGACAAAGTCGTCCGCGTAGTTTAGCAGCCTGCAGTGATGTGGGAGTTTCAACCTCATTATTCTTTCCATTAAACAGTTGAAGAGAAGAGGGCTGAGAATACCTCCTTGCGGTGTACCATTTTCATGTCTTTTGTACTCAGAGACTTTGCCATGAAGTTTTACTCTTGCTTCTCTGTATATGAGACAGTTTTTGGTCCATGAGAGCAGGTTACCTCTGACCTCTTTGTCAATGAGGCAGCAGAGAATAGCTGGGGCGCTAGCCAGTTCAAAGGCTTTTTCAAGGTCCAGGAATATCAGCATTCCTGGTCTGTCATTCAAGTGGGCTAACAGAGTTGTAATACATTCCACTGTGCCAACCCCTCTTCTATAGGCATACATATCATGGTGCAGTTTAGGCATTTTCCACTCCAGTCTGTTGAGTGCCATTCTGTCAGCCGTCTTGGCTGCACAGCTTTGGAGAGAGATGGGCCTGGGATTAGCTGGATCTTTGGGTTTTGGGATCGGCACTATGTCTGCTCTATTCCAAGCAGAAGGTCTAGTTTGAGAAGTCCAGGCTAAATTAATTAACCTTAGGTATGCAGCGTCTCCCTCTGGGCCGAGGTTTCTAATCATTTTATAGGTTATTTTGTCTGCTTCAGGGGATGTATCCTTGGAGTTTTTCTTAGCCCGATTGAGCTCATCCAGTGTGAAGGGGGCACTAGTGTCAGAGACTTCTTCACATGCTGTAAGGATTCTGTGCCACCTTTCTTCCTCTAGTCCGGTCTGTACTGCTAATACATCTGGTGGAAGTTGATTGCTGGCTGCTCTCTCTGCAAACCTGGTTGCCAGTACTTCGGCTTCCTGTTGAGGATCCTTGGGGTGTGGAGCTTTAGGTGTTTTATTCCCTTTGGCTCGGTGAATTTGCTGCCACATCTCTCCGAGAGAGGTGTGTTCATTCAGGTGTGAACACCATTCCAGCCACTTTTGTTCTTTTATTTGTCTGGTCTCTCGATGTACATGTTCCTTGACCTCACAAAGTAAGATCCTGTTGCGGTCACTTGACTGCTTTTTGTATAGCTTTCTTGTTCTATTGAGTCTATGGTTGAGTTCTTTGACACGTTCGCAATAGTACCAATGATCTTTATGGTGTCCGGTGGACTGTTTTTTCAGTGGGATTGAGTGGTTGGCTGCACTTTGAATCGCTTTGACAAATTCTTGTTCTGCCAGATTAATGTCTTCGGGAAGATCATAGTTTCTTTGCCACTCTGAAATGAGGTTTTGAAATCGGTCCCAGTTTGCTAAAGCAAAGTTCCAGGCTTCAGATGGAGGCGGAGGTGGGGTGGGTAGGTCTAACTGAAGATCAATTTGGACCCCATAGTGGTCGCTTGTCAGTGTGGGCTCAACTGACCATGTTGCTGCATCTCTTAGGGAGGCTGAAACGAAGGTTAGATCTAATCTGCCTCCTTGGATGTGGGTAGGTTCATTCTTGTTTAGGATTTGTATTTCTGGAAGCTGGTCCAGTAGATGTGTAATGTGTATGCCGGCTTCATTTGTTTTGTTCGAGCCCAGTGCCAATCGATGATGGGCATTAAAATCTCCACAAATGATTGTGTTTGTTGTTGTCGCGTGTCCAAATAACACAGAGAGATCCATTTCGGCTTGTGGAGACCTGTACACATTGAACACTTCAAGTTTGTCGTGTCTTAGCTCAATGGTTACTCCCATTACCTCTGTCCCTGCTCCACAATTGGGTGGGCTGGTTATGGATTTGGAGATCAGGTCACATTTTACATAGATTGCACATCCCCTGGATTGCCCATTGATCCATGGATGGAAGAAGCCTCGATAGCCTGAGATTTTAGGTTCTAATCCGGCTCGAAGCAAGCTCTCCTGTAGTATCAGGATGTCTATGCCCTTGGTTGCTGCTATGCATTGCAAGTGTTGCAATTTAGTGCGCAGTCCTTGCGCATTCCATTGCAGGATCTTTAGACCTCTAGGTTCTTGGAATTTGCTGATAATTCCGTGGTATCCATGGAGTCTGATGAACACGCCATGGAAGTTGCAATTGGTGTATAGGTTCTTAGTGGACCTGAAATTGACTCATCAATGTCGCTTTCCGACGAGCTGGACTCTATCTGTTTTTTAGGGGGGTGTCTCCTGCCCTGCTGTCTTGACGGTGTGGATATTACATCTTCGAATTTTTTGAGCTTGTGCTCAATTGTCTTCCGAGTCTCTGTGGTTTGCTTGATTCCATGTGAAAACAGCAGACTTTCGATCAACTCAGTGACCAAAGTTTTGAGCATTGGCCAGAGAGCGTCCAGTTCAGTGGGAGCACTATTTAATGTTGTGCAGGTTTGGGGCCTAGTAGCTTTTAGACCCTTCTCGGTGGTAACTTTGACACTGGAATTGCTACTCCTATTGGCCCCAGTGTGCTTGCTGGATGAAATGGGAGGCCGACTGTTTTGAACATGATTCTTGTGTCCGCCATCTTTCTTTTTGTCCTGTACTGTCTTCTCACCCTTCACCATGGCCGATGGTGAAGGGCCGTGTGCCCCCTCTTCCTGAATGGGTAGACCCCACGCGGTTTTAGTGGGCATGGGAGCTGGTATTCGTTTTGGTGGGGGTTTCGGCTCCGCTGTAGGCGTGGTGGGGTTCGTTTGAAGCCTTTTGAGCCTTTCAGGGCATTTCAAGTTCCAGGCATGATGTGCCTTGGAACAATTTGGGCATTTTGCCTGAACAGTGTGGTTTGCCTTGAATTTATCAATACATGTTTTTGTATCATGGGGCTGGCTGCAGACTCCGCACCTCACTGGGCGTTGGCAGCCATCTTTGTGATGCCCAAATCTCTGACATCTAAAGCATCTTAGGGGTTCTGGGGTGTAAGGCCTGTGTTGGAACACACCCAAGATTCCAAGGTCAAGTTTCTCCGGGATCCGTCCTCTTACTGTGAGAAGGACTTGTCGAGTTTCCTGTTTTGTGGTTCTTACTTGGCATCTCTCTGCTGACACCACATAGTTCAGCTTTTCGAGATGGCCAAGGGCCATATGCAAGGGATAGTGGAGGACAATGATTTTACTTATTTTATCCTCTGGTTTCAGTTCCTCACATTTTGCGTAATTTTTTAGAATCGTAGCGGCCGACTCGTCTTTAGGCCTCAGAATGTATTCTCCTTTGAGATTAGGTATTGCTCTGACCTGGAGCTGGGGGTACTCTTTTTCCAGGTCCACTACAGTAGCGTAGGAAGACTTACCTTCCGTGTGCTGCACTTTGAAGATTGGAAGCGTAGATCTAGTCTGAGGCGCTGGGAGAGCTGGAGAAGCTGGAAAGATTAATGGGCGATGGGTCGTCATGGAGTGGCTTGTCCTGTTAGACTTATTCACGTGATGCCACTCGCCGTCACTTTCAGAACTAGTATCCATTATCGATGGTCTTTTCCTACACTGAGCAGCATTGCTGGATCGATTATAAGTCAATTGGAATTCCATGATGAAATTCAAATGATCACTTGTGGAGTGGTCTGGTGAGTGAAGGTGATGCTCTGTGCTACTGGAGACAAAGTCAGCGTGGAGTTGGCTCACTGGGTGAATTGTGTGTGTGTTTGAAAAAAGTAGACTAGTTATTATTCGATAGATTTGTAGCGAGTAGATTATCCCAATAATATACTCGCTCCAAATGCATTGTTAATATTCCTGTCAACCTTTGGAGATGAATGAGGTGAGGCGTTGCCCGGGCAACACGGTGAGGTGTTGCCCGAGCATATAAGCAGCAGAATAGCAAACATTAACTAGTCTACTTTCAAGTGTGGTCTAGAGCAGACACTTGCGAGATACTGTACCGACGCTCAGTGCGCTCAACTCACACCAAAGTATCACCTGTGTACTTCTGTATATTCGACCAAATATATATATAGTATCTTAGTGTCTGTGTTTATTTGTCACCATACTTTACGTAACAATAGAACCGTTACATTGGTGACCCCAGAGAGTTTCGACGCTACCCAGCCACGATGGACTACAACATGGACTCTCACTGGACCTCTACTGCTACTGTTTGCTGTGATGGAACACTGCCAACACCCTCGCCACAGCACCCAACACCACTGCCTATGATTTTCATCGCGTCCATCTCTGCATTTTCATCTACTACGGCTTGCTGCTCCACGATCGTTACTCACTTATCTGACAGCCTCATCAATGATTACATCATGTTGGATCTACAGCTTGTCCTGCCGACTCTCCGTCGCTGCCAGGGCACTGCTTGTCCTACGCCCACGACAGCTGCTCTGTCATCAGATGCATCTACACTGCATTTTGATACTCGGCTGACTCAAGCCCTTTGCGCAGTACAGGACTTACAGCTTGCGTTTCCGACACTTCGTCGCCTTCAGGACAATTCAGCTCTAGATGTGATTACCTCGTTGTCCTAACTACGTGCCTACATTACCTCCTAATGTCCTGGTGCCCGAGCCCATCCGCCCCGGATCTAAATGCTGCACCAGCGACCCAAGGACGCAATAATTATGCACATTCTTCTCTCCTGCTACACCGAGCTTGTCCACACACTGCCTACATCTTTTGGTACCAGACTACAATTTCCACAGTCAACAATGTAGTACTCGGCGTGTACAGTCCTAATCAACCCAAGACGCTACAGCTTCGACACAGAGCAGACAGCAGACTACGACCGCATCGAGCCGCCACGCTCTCGCTCCCCGAATTCAGACACTCACAATTCTCAATCGAGCCGCCACGCTCTCCTACATAGAGCTCCACGACTCCGGCCTCACTCAGCTCTCTGCTCTGCTCCAGGCTTCGTCTCAACGTCTGCGACACTGCTAAATCCAGAGACACATCCGCCGACTACGCAGTTCACTTTTCGACCACAGTTACCAGCAGCACCGCCACCTACGACAACGACCTCCCACCCTACAACCCCAGTTACCAGCCGCACCACAACCTGATCCTACGACGACGGACGATCCAGTGCGACCTCCTACCCTACGACCCCAGTTAGATGACATCAGCGAAGAGGAGGAAGTTAACTTTGATGGTTATGTAACGCGAGCAGGGCGTACAATTCACCGACCAGCTAAGTTCCTTGATCAAGTATTTTTCCTTTCATCCCCTGGGAGGGGGAGTTCTGTAGCGAGTAGATTATCCCAATAATATACTCGCTCCAAATGCATTGTTAATATTCCTGTCAACCTTTGGAGATGAATGAGGTGAGGCGTTGCCCGAGCAACACGGTGAGGTGTTGCCCGAGCATATAAGCAGCAGAATAGCAAACATTAACTAGTCTACTTTCAAGTGTGGTCTAGAGCAGACACTTGCGAGATACTGTACCGACGCTCAGTGCGCTCAACTCACACCAAAGTATCACCTGTGTACTTCTGTATATTCGACCAAATATATATATAGTATCTTAGTGTCTGTGTTTATTTGTCACCATACTTTACGTAACAATAGAATCGTTACATATTGATTGATAAAGATTAAGCCATCCAAAGGTGGCACGGGCATGAATAGCCCATAAGTGGTGGCCCTTTTGAGCCATTACCAGTATCAAGAGCTGATACTGGAGATCTGTGGAAGTGCGACTGCACCCTGCGTGACGGAAGATGTCTCCCGTAGTTATTATTCGTTGTTGTTGTTTCAGATTTAGCTACTCAGGACGAAGTGTCCATGTAGCACAGGCTAAGGTGAGCCCGTAGATTGGGCTACGGTGAGCCCGTAAAGTTATTATTCGCTACTCTGCTGCTTATATGCTCGGGCAACACCTCACCGTTCTCCAAAGGTTGACAGGAATATTTACTGGAAGTAGGGAAAGGTTTGAGTTCCATAACTAGTACTAAGAAGAGCTTTGCTTCTCTCATTAGGCCAATGCATTTGGAGCGGGTATATTATTAGGATAATCTACTCGCTACATTATTATTAAGTAAAAGTTAAAAAATTATGATTTCAAACGATTCTTAAGTTAGTCCTCCAAACTTCTGTGCGTTTTCTTACACAAATGATCAAGGAGCGGAGACTGTGCAGAACAATTATTGTTTACATAACATCAACAAGTGTCTAGTCATTTATTTTAACATATGTATGATAATTAATACAGGCAAAAGTTCCTTAAATATTAATATAAGAATGAATTTATATGAATATCAACATGGCGAATATAAGAACATAGAGTACATGTGAAATAGTGTGGTCCACAGTGCTCTGAGGCTGGTATTCATTGCCCAAATACCAGTTAGCTTTGCGCAGTGGCAGTATCGTAACCAATGAGGTACATCCGAGGTGCGATTATTGCTAGTTGAAAACTTTAACCAATACCACGCTGGGTCTGCGTGTTAAAGCGTCGGCTACGGCAGTTTTTGTTAGCCCGTTCAAGGGCTTCAATATGATACAGTTGTCTCACTTATAGAAAATTTAATAATTAGGATTTATGTTATATTATAAATATATTGTTATATTATATTATAGATCTTACGATACCTCGCTGACTCCACATAGGCAGGAGAGGAGATTCACATACAGCATACTTGTGGTAATGTCTACGATTCCCTAAGGGACAATTTAACTTAACCTAAAACCATATAATTATATCAGACACGTGTTAACTTGTCAGTACTTGGATCTAATTACATGGAACTCCAGAATATAACCAGGATCAAAACAAAATTACCCTTTTTATTTTGTTTATATATATTAAAAAGCTAATTTTTATTTATATATACTTGTAAAGCCATTAGCAGCATAGCGTTTCGGAAAAGTCCTTAATCCTAATTTTTTCCCCCAAAGATGACCCGCCAAATCGTTTAACAACCAGATACTCTGTTACTGCTGGGTGAACAGAGGCTACAGTTAAGGATTGGCACCCAGTCAATCCTTCCCAGCCAGTATACGAACCAAGGCCAAAGCGGTTGCGAAGCGCCAGGCGAGTATTATTATTAACATCTATATTGACAAAATTAATTACAATTTTGCCTAATCTGAGGATTTCGATTAAGTCTTATTGAAGTGAGGATAATGCTGGTATTCATTGTCACGCAGGACAGAGGGTCATAACATAAGACAATAGGTCTAAACTGCAGGCGGAAGTACATATATATCATGGTTACAATCAATGTTTTAATGTATGGATATGTGAAAACAACTTTCTCTCGTGCACTGGCACACAAGGGCAGGGATGGGTTCATAAGTGATGCAGCTTAGAAGTAATATAAATAAAAATTGTTCTTCATTCTTTAAAATGGACAAGAAAATTTTGGTTAAATTGTTAGGATGTCGTTCAGAACACCTGAGTCAATAAAATAGTTACACAGTTGGTGGTACAAGAGGCCAGGTCTAAAGTCCTTTACGGTTTCTCATTCAACAATATAGTGTTCTAGTGAATACATTAAAGGTTTATCACAGAGTTTACAATCTGAGTATTCAGGTAGCGGCACAGCCTCACTAACGTGCCAGATGTGTCTATAGTCAAGGCGAATTCGCGCAATGACTACATCACATTGGCTGGTCTGGTTACTGTGCTGACCATATAAATACCTAATATTACAAAACTTGTCATAACTTTTAATACTGCAGCTTTCAGGTCTCTGGGCATTTCTTAGTTCTTCTAAATCTGAATTAATTTTTTTAATTTGTATGTTTCTAATAATTGCATTAGATAGTCCAAAGTCATAATCAATGTTTTCTTTCCTGCAAGCCTCATTGACCAATCGATCTTCAAAGTCATGTTTTCCAACTCCAACATGGGATGGGATCCACACAAATTTTATACAAGAGTTATTATCATTGGCAAAAATTACATTCCATTTAATATTACAAGCTACTTCCGAAATACATTGTGATGGGTTATTTAAGGACTGCAGAGCACTTTTAGAGTCACAGAAAATAACTCCACCACTATTGAGCTTAAGGTATTCAGTGGTTAGATAAATGCCCAATAGCTCAAAGCAATAGCTTTGAAAGTAGACTAGTTATTATTGTTGTTGTTGTTATAGATTCAGCTACTCGGAACTAGTTCCAAGTAGCGCCAGGCTGGTTGATTACCTGGTTGATGGGGTTCTGGGAGTTCTTCTACTCCCCAAGCCCGGCCCGAGGCCAGGCTTGACTTGTGAGAGTTTGGTCCACTAGGCTGTTGCTTGGAGCGGCCCGCAGGCCCACATACCCACCACAGCCCGGTTGGTCCGGCACTCCTTGGAGGAATAAATCTAGTTTCCTCTTGAAAATGTCCACGGTTGTTCCGGCAATATTTCTTATGCTTGCTGGGAGGACGTTGAACAACCGCGGACCTCTGATGTTTATACAGTGTTCTCTGATTGTGCCTATGGCACCTCTGCTCTTCACTGGTTCTATTCTACATTTTCTTCCATATCGTTCACTCCAGTACGTTGTTATTTTACTGTGTAGATTTGGTACTTGGCCCTCCAGTATCTTCCAGGTGTATATTATTTGATATCTCTCTCGTCTTCTTTCTAGTGAGTACATTTGGAGGGCTTTGAGACGATCTCAATAATTTAGGTGCTTTATTGCGTCTATGCGTGCCGTATATGTTCTCTGTATTCCCTCTATTTCAGCAATCTCTCCTGCTCTGAAGGGGGAAGTGAGTACTGAGCAGTACTCAAGACGGGACAACACAAGTGACTTGAAGAGTACAACCATTGTGATGGGATCCCTGGATTTGAAAGTTCTCGTAATCCATCCTATCATTTTTCTGGCTGTCGCAATATTTGCTTGGTTATGCTCCTTAAACGTTAGGTCGTCAGACATTATTATTCCCAAATCCTTTACATGCTGTTTTTTTACTATGGGTACATTTGATTGTGTTTTGTACTCTGTATTATGTTTAAGGTCCTCATTTTTACCGTACCTGAGTACCTGGAATTTATCACTGTTAAACATCATGTTATTTTCTGATGCCCAGTCGAAAACTTTATTTATATCAGCTTGAAGTTTTTCAATGTCCTCAGCCGAGGTAATTTTCATACTGATTTTTGTGTCAACTGCAAAGGATGATACGAAGCTGTGACTTGTATTTTTGTCTATATCTGATATGAGAATAAGTAAAAGCAGCGGTGCAAGGACTGTACCCTGAGGTACAGAGCTTTTAACTGCACTTGGACTAGATTTTATATGGTTGACCGTTACTCGCTGAGTCCTGTTTGACAGAAAACTGAGTATCCAGCGTCCTACTTTACCGGTTATTCCCATTGACTTCATTTTGTGTGCTATCACGCCATGGTCACATTTATCGAAAGCATTTGCGAAGTCCGTTTATATCACATCAGCATTCTGTTTTTCTTCTAATGCCTCAGTGACTTTGTCGTAGTGCTCAAGTAGCTGTGAGAGGCACGATCTTCCCGCTCGTAGTCCATGTTGGCCTGGGTTGTGAAGGTCATTGGTCTCCATGAAATTGGTGACCTGACTCCTAATCACTCTCTCAAATACTTTTATGATGTGCGATGTTAGTGCAACTGGTCTATAATTTTTTGCCAATGCTTTGCTCCCTCCCTTGTGTAGAGGGGCTATGTCTGCTACTTTAAGTGCATCTAGTATCTCCCCCGTGTCCAAGCTCTTCCTCCACACTATACTGAATGCCTGTGCTACCGGCACTTTGCATTTCTTTATAAATATTGAATTCCATGAGTCTGGACTTGGGGCCGAGTGCATGGGCATGTTTTCAATTTCTTTTTCAAAATTTAGTGCGCTCGTGTTTATATCAGTTATATTTACAGGGGTTTGAATATCCCGCATAAAGAAATTGTCTGGATCTTCCACCTTCATGTTGTTTATTGGAGTGCTAAACATGTCCTCATACTGCTTTTTTAGGATTTCACTAATTTCTTTGTCATCCTCCGTGTATGAACCTTCACTTGTACGAATAGGTCCAATACTGGCAGTGGTTTTTGCTTTTGATTTCGCATATGAGAAGAAATGTTTTGGATTTTTCTTTATTTCCTGAATTGCTTTCTGTTCTAACTGCCTTTCTTCAGTTTCATATGAGTGTTTCAATTTCCGCTCGATTCTTCAATCTCCCTATTTAAATTATTCCTTCTTTGACGGGAAATTCGTGTCTGCATAAGCAGTTCCGTTATTTTTTTCCTGCGTTTATAGTGTCGTCTGCGTTCTCTTTCTACGTTAGATCTCTTTCTGGCTTTCCTCAAATGAACATGTTTCAGACAGACTTGATACGCTTTTGAAGTCAGTTTTTCTATTCCTTCTGTAGGACTTGTATTACTTAGAACAGTTCCCCATGGAATGTTTGTAAGTTTCCTGTTTATTATCTCCCAGTCTATCCTTTTATTATTGAAATTGAATTTACTGAATAGCCCCTCTCGCTTTATCAACGTTTTAGGTCTATTCTGAGTATTGATGGTCGTTTGCACTTCAATGAGTTTGTAATCTGAGTATGTGGTATCTGATATCGTAATGTCTTCATTGTTCGTAAAGACCAGATCTAGAATATTTTCATTTCTCGTTGGCTCCGATATCTGCTGATTGAGTGAAAATTTGTCACAGAATCTAAGTAGTTCTCTAATCTGTGGTTGGTTAGATCCTGATAGATTTCCTGGTATAATAAAGGCTATGGTGAGCCCGTAATTTACCTGGCACAGGAGTGGGGCAAGTAGTACAGGCTATGTTGAGCCCGTAGGGCACTTACCTGGCACAGGAGCGGTGCTGAATGAATCTGCCAGTTATTATTCGTTGTTGTTGTTATAGATTCAGCTACTCGGAACGAGCTCCAAGTAACATGGGGTATGGTGAGCCCGTAACTTACCTGGCACAGGAGCGGGGCAAGTAGCACGGGCTATGGTGAGCCCGTAGTGGACTTACCTGGCACAGGAGCGGGGCAAGTAGCACGGGCTATGGTGAGCCCGTAGTGGACTTACCTGGCACAGGAGCGGGGCAAGTAGCACGGGCTATGGTGAGCCCGTAGTGGACTTACCTGGCACAGGAGCGGGGCAAGTAGCACGGGCTATGGTGAGCCCGTAGTGGACTTACCTGGCACAGGAGCGGTGCTGAGTTATTATTCGATTGATTGATGAAGATTAAGCCACCCAAAATGTTGCACGGGCATGAATAGCCCTTAAGTGGTGGCCCTTTTGAGCCATTACCAGTATCAATAGATGATACTGGAGATCTGTGGAGGTGCGGCTGCACCCAGCATGACGGGAGATGTCTCCCGTCAGTTATTATTCTGTTGTTTTAGATTCAGCTACTCGGAACATAATTCCCAAGTAGCACGGGCTATGGTGAGCCCGTAGTGGACTTACCTGGCACAGGATCGGGGCAAGTAGCGCGGGGTATGGTTAGCCTCGTGAGTTATTATTCGCTACTCTGCTGCTTATATGCTCGGGCAACACCTCATTGTTCTCCAAAGGTTGACAGGAATATTAACTGGAAGTAGGAAAAGGTTTGAGTTCCATAACTAGTACTAAGAAGAGCTTTGCTTCTCTCATTAGGCTAATGCGTTTGGAGCGAGTATATTATTGGGATAATCTACTCACTACAGAATTTCCCTTCCCAGGGGATGAAAGGAAAAAACACTTGATCAAGGAACCTAGCTGGTCGATGAATTGTACGCCCTGCTCGCGTAACCCTCAAAGTTAACTTCCTCCTCTTCGCTGATGTCATCTAGGGTCGTAGGGTGGGATGTCGCACTGGATCGTTCGTCGTTGTAGGATCAGGTGGTGGTGCAGCTGGTAACTGGGGTTGTAGGGTGGGAGGTCGTACAGGATCGTCCGTTGTCGTAGGTGGCGGTGCTGCTGGTAACTGTGGTCGAAAAGTGAACGGCGTTATCGGCGGATGTGTCTCTGGAGGGATGTCTGGGGCAGCGTCACAGTGTGCTGGTTTAAGGCAATCGATGGAGATGTTTACCCGCTGTCCTCGGCGTTCAATGGTGAAGAACTTCGTTGTTCGAGAAACCACTTTAAATGGTCCTTCGTAAGGTGACTGTAGAGGGCGTCGAACAGCGTCGATTCTTACAAACACGTGTTCAGTTGTGTGGAGCTCATGAGGCACATATGTAGCACGAGTTTTCGGTTGGCGTAGTCGTGTAGGCCGAATGTTTGCCATGGCCGCCCGTAATTTCTGGACAAAAGTGGGGTCTGAGGGTGTGATGAGTGGCGTCGGGGTTAAGAATTCGCCTGGAAGCTGCAGGCTAGATCCGTATACTAAGTCTGCTACCGAGAATCCACTGCCATCCTTCGTGGGCGAATGAATGCCAAGCAAGACTAATGATTGGCTGTCGATCCAATCATCAGGGCGTGCTTGAGCTCTTAGGGCGGCTTTTAGTTGTCTATGAAAGCGTTCAACCATTCCGTTCGACTCAGGGTGGTATGCTGTGGTTCGGTTGTGTGTGGTGCCGAGGAATTCCATAAGTTCCTTCCATAGATATGGTTCGAACTGTCGTCCTTGGTCGGTGATGATGACAGAGGGGCTGCTAAACGGGCGACCCATCCAGGGAGGAAAGCCTGGACCACTGACTCAGCTGAGATGTTGATTAATGGGATTGCTTCCGGCCATCTGGAGAATCGATCGATGGAGGTGAGTAGATAAGAACATCCTCTTGCCGACGGTAATGGTCCAACGATGTCTACATGCACCACCTCGAAACGGTCAGAAGGCAAAGGGAACTAATGAACAAATCCACAAGGGCCGTGACCAGGATTCGAACCTGCGTCCGGGAGCATCCCGGTGTAGTAGTGAGTGTAGTGTAGTAACGGAAACTGTTGAAGAGGGCTCTTTGTGTGACGATGTGTTTTCGCTCGCTAGCACTGGAGACATGAGCGAGTCCATCGTCGAACATCAGAATTGATTCCTGTCGTATGTATGACACAGGAAACTCCGTTAGTAGTTTCTGGGAAGCACGTACTCCTGGGTGTGCTACGGAGTGAAATGTTAAGAATGTATTCCAGCGAAACTGGGCAGGAATGTTGGGCCTAAGTGCTCCCGTCCGTGAGGTGTCACAGATTATACTACCGCCACCTTCCATGGGAATCTCGATGAATCGGAGAGCTGTGTCAGATGTTCGTAATCGCTACAGATCAGGGTCTTCCCGTTGGGCCTTTCTGATTACACAATAGTCTACCTGAGCTGGGTTTGTCACGACGTGGTTTATGGTGGGTCGAAACTGTGCATCGGCTATGACATTGTTAGTTCCTTTGACATGGCGGATATCCGAGATAAATTGGGAGATAAATGCCAGGTGGTTGGCTACTCGAGGAGAGTGAGCATCACCCTTGGCCGCCAGTGTATAAGTGGCTTTGTGGTCTGTGAGGATGTGGAAGTTCTGCCCCTCGAGGAAGTGCCGGAAATGTTGTATGGCTGCATAGATGGCGAGCAGTTCCCTATCAAAAGTGCTGTACTTCTCTTCAGTGGGTGACAGGCGTACTGAAAAGAATGCAGTTGGGCGCCATTCTCCTTCAATGAGCTGTTGTAGTACAGCACCAATAGCTGTTTTTGAAGCGTCGGTAGAAAGATTGGTGGGAGCGTCAGACACTGGGTGTGCGAGTAAGGTGAATTCCGCCAGCGTGTGTTTTATGTTGGTGAATGTTGTCTCTGCCTGGGGAGTCCATTCCAACGGAAGACGGGACCTGTGTTTCCGACCACGTAAGAGGTCGTATAAGTGTCGCAAGATGTCCGAACAATGTGGGATGAATCGATTATAAAAATTCACCACGCCAAGAAATTCTTGCAACTTCTTTGGAGTGGATGGGCGCGAGAATTCCTTGATTGCCTCGATTTTCTTCTCTAGTGGTTGGACCCTTGCTGCTGACACACGGTGTCCCAAGAAATCCAGCTCTGGAACATGGAAAATACACTTCTCGGAGTTGAGCTGCAAGCCGAAGTTGCACAGACAGGTGAGGAGTCGGAGGTGTAACAGATGTTCTGTTGATGATGTACTGGCCACCAGCAGATCGTCAATGTAGGCGTAGCAAAAAGGAAGGTCCTTAATTACTTGATCGATGAAGCGTTGGAATGTCTGGACTGCATTCCGTAGACCAAAAGGCATCCAGACGAATTCAAACAGTCCAAAAGGTGTTGTGATCGCAGTTTTCGGAATGTCTGCCGGTTCCACAGGGATCTGGTGAAATGCCCGCACAAGGTCAATTTTCGAAAAAACGGTTGCGTTGCTCAATCCCTGTGAGAAATCCTGGATGTGTGGTATTGGGTAGCGATCCGGCAGAGTAAGAACGTTGAGAGCCCTGTAGTCCTTGCAAGGGCGCTATTCCCCTGGGGCTGTTTTCGGGATCATATGGAGAGGTGAAACCCATGGACTGTTCGAAGGGCGGATTATTCATACCTTCTGTAGCTTGTTGAACTCAGCACGTGATACCGCCAATCGTTCCGGTGCCAGGCGGCGTAATGTGGCGAAGGTAGGTGCTCCCGTTGTAGTAATGTGATGTGTAATCGTATATTGCACTTCTGGTCGAGGGCTGGCGGGTTGGGTCACATCTTTGAATTCATCCAGGAGTGCTTGAAGTTCCGTAGATGCGACTGGGGTGACGCTGTTAACCTGTGTAGAGGTACTAGGAAAGGCTCGAAGTACTGCACCTGTGGGATCCACAATAAGTCGGGAGGTGTTGCAGGAAATCCCATCCAAGAATGGGTTGTTCCACATCCGCTATGAGGAAAGTCCACGTAAAGCGACCTAGAGAGGCGAAATGGAGAAGCAGGGCGCGGGTCTCATATGTACGGACGGATGTACCATTGGCGGCCCGTAAGTCCAAACCAGGAGTGCGGGTTGGTTTGACCTGTGGGGGAGGCAACACACTAGCTGCTGCACCTGTGTCAACGAGGAAACGGCGTTTGGTTATGATGTCAGATATGTAGAGCAGTGTAGTGTTTGAAATGGCGGGGTTACTGGCCGTTAACAGTCCCCGCCGAAGTAGTTTCCCGACATCGGAACAAGGAGCCCTACAGTTGTGGGCTTAGTGTCCGAACCTCTGGTGGTAAGAACAAAACTCTCCTAAGTGTTTTCGCTGTCGCCTAGATCCTGATACTGGATTCGCATTGTACGTCCTCCCTGGGCGGAAAAAACGCCGGTTTTGGAGGACGTCGAGTTGTTGGGTGTCTGTGGTCTGCTGTGTATCACTGAGGTGGGACATCTGTGTATCACTGAGGTGGGACATCTGTGTATCACTGAGGTGGGACATCTGTGTATCACTGAGGTGGGACGTTGCGTTATCAGACGTCGTAAGAAGCCGGTCTGCTAGTGTAGCTAGCTGAGCTAATGGGGTGTCGTCAGCCATACTGAATAGGACCCGTTGAATGTGTTTTGGACAGTGTTGTATCCAGAATAATCTCACAATCTCGCTGGGGGCTGGACCAGTTTCAGTAAGCATTACATACTGAATATGCCGCAGCTGGGCTGGTGTTTTCTCTGCTAATCTTTTGTCAGTGAGCAGTTGGTCCCTTTGTTGAATGCGGCATTCAATGCGGTGTACGTCCTGGTGTCTGGTGATGGTGCCGTGATGACAGCGGAGGCAGTGTGCATCGCCTCCGAGGAAAGTGTTGGCAGGGTACACGCATATCGGGCTTTCTCAGTCGTAATTTCGTGGAGGTCGAAAATAGCCTCCATCTGCATGAACCAAAATTCTGGTTCATCTGCGTTGTATGCTGGAAACCTGGTAGATAAATCCATGACGAAGATTTAGTTTGCGACTAGGTGTTCTCTTCACTCACTGGGTCACCAATGTAACGGTTCTATTGTTACGTAAAGTATGGTGACAATAAACACAAACACCAAGAGAATATATATAATTGGTCGAGTATACAGAAGTACGCAGGTGATACCTTGGCGGGCAATGGTGTGAGTTGAGCGCACTGATAGTCGGTACAGTATCTCGCAAGTGTCTGTTCTAGACCACACTTGAAAGTAGACTAGTTATTATACGATAGATTGATTGATAAAGATTAAGCCATCCAAAAGGTGGCACGGGCATGAATAGCCCATAAGTGGTGGCCCTTTTGAGCCATTACCAGTATCAAGAGCTAATACTGGAGATCTGTGGAAGTGCGACTGCACGCTGCGTGACGGAAGATGTCTCCCGTAGTTATTATTCGTTGTTGTTGTTTCAGATTTAGCTACTCAGGACGAAGTGTCCATGTAGCACTGGCTAAGGTGAGCCCGTAAAGTTATTATTCGCTACTCTGCTGCTTATATGCTCGGGCAACACCTCATTGTTCTCCAAATGTTGACAGGAATATTATGTGAAAGTAGGGAAAGGTTTGAGTTCCATAACTAGTACTAAGAAAAGCTTTGCTTCTCTCATTAGGCCAATGCATTTGGAGCGGGTATATTATTAGGATAATCTACTTGCTACATTATTATTAAGTAAAAGTTAAAAAAAATTATGATTTCAAACGATTCTTAAGTTAGTCCTCCAAACTTCTGCGCGTTTTCTTACACAAATGATCAAGGAGCGGAGACTGTGCAGAACAATTATTGTTTACATGACATCAACAAGTGTCTAGTCATTTATTTTAACATATGTATGATAATTAATACAGGCAAAAGTACCCTAAATATTAATATAAGAATGAATTTATATGAATTTATATGAATTTATTCTAAATTCTGGCGGGAAACGCCAGGCGGGTGGTACCGGCTCCGACACTGCTGCTGAAAATTCGTGGTATTTCGTCTCCACTCAACGTTGCATGGCCTAACTGCTGCCTAGCACGAGTTAAGTGCATGGAGACTTAATATGCCATAACTCACAGTGAACCTCAACAGTAATCAACCAAAATTAACCATTTTTCGCCTGCCTTTCTACGACCCTGCAGCCAAGTGTTCCCTATACGCTAGGCATCCCTACTACAATTCACCAAGTATCTACCTTTAGAAACGCTACCAAGAATCTATTCGTCGAAAACATGCCCAAACATAACACCAAGCAAGGTAGGGGTGCCTCTCGCTCTGGTTCCATTACTCCTAGAGTTCTGAATGAAACACTGGCAACGTTGCAATCCCCGCCGATGTTGGTAAACACAGCATCCGCTCCCCCTCCTCACTCCCCCCCTTCAACTCACTCACTCGAATCTCTAGCTGTAGAATTCACTCAATCTATGGCTCCCTGTCCAAACTTCAAACCTCTCCGAAGTAATCCATGGCTCCAGAAACTGCACAACCTTGTGAAAATGCAATCAGAAGCTATTTCGGCCCTCCAAGCCACAGTCACCCGACAACAACAAACCATAGACCGCCTCCTTGAATCGTCGACGAACAACAACCAAGAAATTCACAACATACAAACTGTTGCAAATGGTTCAATGGATCAAATACGTAAGATTCAGGCCGAAGAAACCCACTCAGCTCAAAGTGATCTCCTTCAAAAGCTGGAAAAACAGATCAATCTCCTTCAGATTCACCAGGCGGCTTCTGAAGATGACCAAGAGCAACAACAACTTCATGACTCCCTGATAATTAGCTCTACTGATCTACCTGATGAACAACAAGGTGAGGATTGCTGTAACATAGCCAACACCCTAATTAATTCAAAGATCAGTGTCAATGTTCAAATCAAATCGGCTATTAGGTTAGATAAAAACAATCCCCGTACCATTAGGAGAATGCTCATCAAACTTGCAAATCCCTCTGTGAAGTCTGACCTCATACAATCAGCTGCTAAGCAAAAAACCAACCTCTATATAAATGAGTGTCTTACAAAGCAGCGTGGATCCCTCCTCTACAGGCTGCGCCAAATTCGCAAACAAAACCTTGGTCTTATCAAGCAGTGCTACACAAGGAATGGTACGATTTTTGCGAAGAAGGAAATTACAGGAAAAAGATATGAAATAAAATGTGACCAACAACTCCTGGCCTTCTTAAGTGATTGTGGTATATCTGAAAACCTGAACCCAACCAATGCCAGTTCTTAAAATAACTCTTTCAGTGCCTGAGCCTAACCTAACTTAATCTAACTTTGTCTAAGGTGCTGTCTCTGCCTTACCTTTTACCTAATGTTCTCTCATTCATATAATTTCCTAAATAATCCATCAAGTCTCCATGCACTTATGCAAGCATCTACCTCAGCTTCATTGTAAAATTTTACTCTTAAATCTAATCTTACCCTATTCCAATTATATTTTAAATTTATTTGTATTGATCTATATCATTTATTGAAATCAATTATTGATCTCATTTTTGTTCTTTTAATTAAATTCATACTAATTATAAGTTAAAACTAAGCTTAATAAAAATTTTTATCTTTAAGATTATTTTACTTTACAATTATCATTTGTCAAATTTTTTTATACATTCATCTTGTCAGTCTCTACTGATTTTTTGTTCTCTCCACCAAACTTGTGTATCCTCCATGGCTATCTAGTGACCTTAATTCTACCTCTAATTGTTTCAATTCATTTGTTTACTTGCATTTATTGTTGTGTTTTGCCATAATTATTCTCTAATTTAGCAGACTCAATACTTTGTAAGCTCTTATTGTATTGTTATATTATTATATTGTTGTGTTTTGCTATAATTACTTTCTATTTTACAGCAGATTTGCTTTCATCTGTTCCTGTAACTGCTCATCTTATTGTATCGTGACATTCTTATCTATATTGATATATATTATCTATCTATTGTTACTTACAGTGTACCTGAGAGCACTTGTAAGCAATCTACCTCATTTTTCATTTTTGATCAATTTGTTTTTGTATTGCTTAGTCTTGTTTATATTTTTGTTTTGTATATCTATATCTTGTGTTTTGTATAGTCCATGTTTATATGTTTTTTCTTTAATCTCATTTATTACCTAGGTTGCCTAGCCTAGCCATACTCCCTTACTCCATTGTACCCCTGTAAGCCCCTTTTGTGGTTGTTTTGCACAGTATTGTGTACATTTTTTTTTTTCCCTATTTTATAGCTTATTTCTACCTTGTAATCTGCCTTTCTTTCCTTGTTTTTCCTGCATTCAGCTTTTTTTATGCAGTCAAGTATAGACCCAGAACTTAATCTCTTATCCACTATCTATGACAATAATCACTTTAATGATCTAAATTGCAGATATTTTGCAGCACATGATGTAAACAATGTAGTAACTCATAATCACAATATCTCTGTAATCAATTTGAATGTTAGATCCCTAGGTAAACACTTCGATGATGTTAGTGCCTTGATTGAAGCTATTGACAACAAATTCTCTTTTATTATACTTACTGAAACATGGTTGAAAGAGGATACCACTCAACTCTTTAACATGCCTAACTACTCAGCAATTCACAACTGTCGTCAACTTCAGAGAGGTGGTGGCACTGCTCTTTACTACCACCAAGAACTAACATGCTTAAAAGAAATTAGAACTAGAGACTGCTATGGGGAGTATATCTTCGCCAGCTTCAGAGTCAAGGGTGCCGAATCTGTCCTGTCTGTGGGTGCAGTTTATAGAATTCCTAACACTGATGTGTCCGAATTCAACTCAAACCTTAGAAATCTAATACTTGATAACAGACTGAACAAAAAACACCTAATTATTGCAGGGGACTTTAATATTGACCTCTGCGAGCCAGAACACCCTACTGCTGTTAGCTTCCTCAACTGTATGAACTCCTGCTTCCTCATTCCCTTAATCACTAGACCTACTAGAATCACTGATAGCACTGCCACGATTCTAGATCACATCTGGACAAACATAACCTCTCCGCTTACTTCAGGTATAATCACCGATAGCACTACAGACCATTACCCCACATTTCTCTTAACTAACATTAGCAAACCACCTCTTGAGTCAAGAGAGATACGTTTTAGACTACACATTGAAACTGCTATAGACAATTTTATAACTGCTACTGATAATGTCAACTGGGAGTCCGAGTTAGGTAACATAGAGGACATCAACCTAGCAGTTCAATCTTTTCTTCAAAAAACTCTTAGCCTTTATAATACCCACTGTCCTATGCTTACAAAACAAGTCACAACCAAAAGGCTTAACAATCCCTGGCTTACAAAGGGAATACTTAAATCTATTAATAAAAAACATGACCTTGAGAAGAAGTATAGGTTAGGAATTGTCTCCAAAGAATTCTCAAAGAATTACTCATTATTGCTATCTAAGATAATTAGACGAGCCAAAACTAAATACTACGAAGATAAATTTACCCAAATAAAGAGCAACATTAAACAAACTTGGAGAACAATTTCACAAATATTGGGATCAAAGAAGTCTATAATTAACAAACCAACACTCCTGTCTAATAACGATGGTCAGCTTTCAGCCTCGGATTCTGCTATTGAGTTCAATAGGTTCTTCTCTTCCATTGGTTCATCCCTTGCTAATGATATTCCATTTTCCAGTACTGACATTAAGGACTATCTTACAGGTAACTATCCACAGTCTCTGTACCTAAAGCCTATTAATTCCACTGACGTCAATGAGATAATCCTTTCCCTTAAAACCAAGTCTGGTGCCCTTGAGGAGATACCAACTTTAATCTACAAAAAAGCCTCCAGATCTTTAGCCCCTGCTATTGCTTTGCTCTTCAACAAGTCACTTGAACTCCAAACCTTTCCAGATATTCTAAAAAAAGCGAGAGTAACGCCTGTCCACAAATGTGGTGATCTCACAGATGTTAACAACTACATACCTATATCAATCCTGCCAAACTTGTCAAAAATTTTTGAAAAACTAATCTATAAGCAGCTTTACTCATATCTAGCCAAACTCAATATACTTAGCCCTTGCCAATATGGCTTCAGGCCCAAAAAAAGCACTAACGATGCACTTATTAGTATGCTTAACTCGATTCATACAGCTCTTGATCAAAATGAGTTCCCTGTTGGGTTATTTGTGGACCTGCGTAAAGCTTTCGATATTGTCAACCACCAAAACCTTCGTCTTAAATTACATCATTATGGTGTCAGAGGACACTCCCTACAATACCTCAAATCCTACCTTACTGACAGGCTCCAATGTGTTTCTGTGAATAATACAATTTCTCCAACACTACCCATCAACATTGGTGTTCCCCAGGGCAGCATACTTGGCCCTCTCCTCTTTCTCATCTACATTAATGACCTTCCAAATGCCTCCCAACACCTCAAACCAATTCTATTTGCTGATGACACAACCTTCATTTACTCCAGTCCTGATCCCCTTGCTCTAAATGCCACAGTAAATACTGAGCTTAATAAAGTCCATCTGTGGCTAACTGCCAACAAACTCACCCTTAACATTGACAAAACTTTCTATATTCTGTTTGGCAATAAATCCTCTAATCAAATAAATCTCAAAATAAACAATACCCAAATTTGTAACAAATTAGATGGCAAATTCCTTGGCATTCTCATTGACCACAAGCTGAATTTCCAGGGACACATTCTAAACATATCAAAAAAAGTTTCAAAAACTGTGGGCATTCTTTCTAAGATCAGATATTATGTACCACGCCCTGCCCTGGTGACTCTCTATTACTCCCTTATCTATCCATATCTCAACTCTGGTATTTGTGCTTGGGGCTCTACTACCCAAAATCACTTACGTCCTCTAATTACTCAACACAAAGCTGCTATTAGGACAATATCCAATTCTGGCCCCAGACATCATTCGGTACCCCTACTCAAATCTCTGAATATGTTAGACATTAAGTCACTGCACATTCTCTCATGTGTATTATACATATATAAAACGCTAAACTATAATGCCAATCCTGATCTCAAAAGCTTCATAGAAGGTTGTAACAGAACCCATGAGCACCACACCAGAAATAAATACAGTTTTGATATTCCTAGAGTACGACTAAATCAAACCAGAAATGCTCTACAAATCAAGGGGCCCAGAATGTGGAATGACCTTCCCAACCATGTTAAAGACTGTACCTCTCTCAACCAGTTTAAGTTAAAAACGAAGCTATACCTAATAAATTCCATGTAACCCACCTTACCCCCCTGTTGTCAACCCATGTATATTTTTTGTTTTTTTGTTTTTCAAATCAACGCTGTTTGAATGTAATTTTCTGTAATAATTTGTAATTGTATTTGTGCTGCTTTTTCAACAATGTTCCCCCCTCTTTTACCTCTATTTTTTATATGTACTCATCACATCTTTTCTTTTTACCCATTAGTTTTAAGCTGTAGTCATTAATGTTTTTCCTGCCCGAAACGCTTTGCGTAATAGTGGCTTTAGGCATTGTATGTACTAGCTCTATATATAAAGCCAACAAACTTTGTAAATCTCTTTATGTATGTACCTTACCTAAATAAAGATTTGGATTTGGGAATAATAATGTCTGACGACCTAACGTTTAAGGAGCATAACCAAGCAAATATTGCGACAGCCAGAAAAATGATAGGATGGATTATGAGAACTTTCAAATCCAGGGATCCCATCACAATGGTTGTACTCTTCAAGTCACTTGTGTTGTCCCGTCTTGAGTACTGCTCAGTACTCACTTCCCCCTTCAGAGCAGGAGAGATTGCTGAAATAGAGGGAATACAGAGAACATATACGGCACGCATAGACGCAATAAAGCACCTAAATTATTGAGATCGTCTCAAAGCCCTCCAAATGTACTCACTAGAAAGAAGACGAGAGAGATATCAAATAATATACACCTGGAAGATACTGGAGGGCCAAGTACCAAATCTACACAGTAAAATAACAACGTACTGGAGTGAACGATATGGAAGAAAATGTAGAATAGAACCAGTGAAGAGCAGAGGTGCCATAGGCACAATCAGAGAACACTGTATAAACATCAGAGGTCCGCGGTTGTTCAACGTCCTCCCAGCAAGCATAAGAAATATTGCCGGAACAACCGTGGACATTTTCAAGAGGAAACTAGATTTATTCCTCCAAGGAGTGCCGGACCAACCGGGCTGTGGTGGGTATGTGGGCCTGCGGGCCGCTCCAAGCAACAGCCTAGTGGACCAAACTCTCACAAGTCAAGCCTGGCCTCGGGCCGGGCTTGGGGAGTAGAAGAACTCCCAGAACCCCATCAACCAGGTAACCAGGTAGAGTAGAACAGACGGAGGGGACGTCCAACCAAACCTAAGGTTGTGTAATGTACGATTATGTTATGTTGTTGAGTAGAGAGATACACAGCACTTAGTAGGTTTTCATATTTATTTTTTAGTCTTGGATACAGCAGTGTCGTAGACGTTGAGACGGAGCCTGTAGCAGAGCAGAGAGCTGAGTGAGGCCGGAGTCGCGGAGCTCGATGCGGTCCTTGTCTGCTGTCTGTTCTGTTTCGAAGCTGAAGTATCTTGGGGTCAATTAGAACTGCATGCGCCGAGTGCTACATTCTTGACTGTGGAAATTCTACTGTTCTCTATTTCATTGTTGTTTGTTGTTTTAGATTTAGCTACTCAGAACAAAAGTTCCAAGTAGCACGGGCTATGGTGAGCCCGTAGTGGACTTACCTGGCACGGGAGTGAGGCTATGTATGTGTGTCTCTCTCTCTTCTTATGTGTTCGTAATAAGGCAAATCGGACACTTGGATTTATTAATCGCAGCGTTAGTAACAAGACACCTGGTGTGGTTCTCAAGCTATATCTTGCTCTAGTTAGACCCCATTTAGATTATGCAGTTCAGTTTTGGTCGCCATATTATAGAATGGATATAAATTCACTTGAACGTGTCCAGCGTAGGATGACTAAGTTAATTCCCCAAATTAGAAATCTTTCATATGAAGAAAGATTAACAAAGCTTAAGTTGCATTCACTGGAAAGGCGAAGAGTTAGGGGTGACATGATAGAGGTTTACAAGTGGGTGAATGGACATAACAAAGGGGATATTAATAGGATATTAAAAGTATCAACACAAGACAGAACACGAAACAATGGGTATAAATTGGATAAGTTTACATTTAGGAAAGACTTGGGTAAATACTGGTTCAGTAACAGGGTTGTTGATTTGTGGAACCAATTGCCGCGTAACCAATTGTGGAGGTGGGGTCCCTCGATTGTTTCAAGCATGGGTTGGACATGTATATGAGTGGGATTGGGTGGTTATAAATAGAAGCTGCCTCGTATGGGCCAACAGGCCTTCTGCAGTTGCCTTTGTTCTTATGTTCTATTTCGATTGATTGATTGATGAAGATTAAGCCACCCAAGAGGTGGCACGGGCATGAATAGCCCATAAGTGGTACATTTTTTTTTCTCAGTGTTCTGAGTTTGCATTTAACCATCAAGCTGTTATCGCGGGGAAGGATACTGCTTCACAGTCTTTATGAGGGTGTCCAGCTGCTGAACACCTTTGTTGACCAGGAGAGTGGCTGTGTTGATGGCTTCAGGGTGGCCACTGCATGATTCAGGAACTCTTAAAGCTCTTCTAAGGTCATTGGTTGCTTCACATTCCAGAAGATAGTGAAGTAATGGCTTTTCTGTGACAGTTTGGCAGAAGATGCACTCTCTCTGTCGGGGTTCACCAATCTCCCAGTTGCATCTGTAACCTAGACGTAGTCTATTCTCTATTTCACTTCAAGCTTGCTTATATTTGGTGACTACACCTTAGCTCCCTCCAACAGGATGAAAAGTGTTACCTGTAATTGGGGAAAAGAATTCCCCAATTCTTCTAGCTTCTGAATTGCCATGGTAGCTTCTGTAATTAGTGCTAATTAGTTATGCCATTAAGCTAATGAGAGATTGTAGTGAATATATTGTTTGTACTCGCTACAGAACTCCCCCTGCCAGGGAATGAAAGAAAAGCAATACACAAAAATAGGAGGCTGCTGTTCCCTGGGTCCTTGTGGAGCATGTGGTCCGGTACCAAAACATGCAGGCAACATGTGGATAAGCTTGGTGTAGCAGGAGGGAAGAATGTGCATGCTTGTTGCGTCCTTGGGTGGAGCATTTAGATCCGGGGTGGATGGGCTCGGGCACCAGGACCATAGGAGGTAATGTAGGCACGTAGGTAGGACAACGAGGGAATCACTGCTAGAGCTGAATTGTTCTGGAGGCGATTAAGAGTCGGAAATGCAAGTTATATGTCCTGTACTGCAAAAGGTGCTTGAGTCGGCAGAGTATCAGAATGTAGTGAACATGTAGATGAATCTGACGAAAGAGCAGCTGTCGTGGGAGTCCGTGTAGAACAAGCAGTGCCCTGGCAGAGACGGAGAGTCGGCAGGACAGGTTGTAGATCCCACATGATGTAGTTGCTGATGAAGCTGTCAGCTGAGTAAGTAACGATCGCGGTGCAGCAAGCTGTAGCAGATGAACATGCAGAGATAATCGCGGTGAAAATCATAGCTATGGCGAAGTTATAGGCAGCGTTCCATCACAGGTGGAAGCGGTCCACAGCACGCAGCAGCAGTAGAGGTCCAGTGAGAGACCATGTTGTAGTCCATCGTGGCTGGGTATCGTCGCAACACTCTGGAGTCACCAATGTAACGTATGGTTGGGTTGATTAGATACACAGTGTTTAGTGAGTTTCATATTTATTTAGTAGTCCTGGATACAACAGTGTCGTAGACGTTGAGACGAAGCCTGGAGCAGAGCTGAGTGAGGCCGGAGTCGTGGAGCTCTATGTGGGAGAGCGTAGCGGCTCGATGCGGTCGTAGTCTGCTGTCTGCTCTGTGTCGAAGCTGTAGCGTCTTGGGTCGATTAGGACTGTACACGCCGAGTGCTACATTGTTGACTGTGAAAATTGAACTGTCTTCTATTCATCAAATCGTTGCTTATATGGTGATTACACCTCACCTTCCTCCAACAAGGTGAGAAGAGTATTACCTGTAATTGGGGAAAGGATTGTAGATGCTGTAATTAGTTATGCTATTAAGATAATGAGATAATGGAGCGAATATAAGATTAACTCGCTACAGGTTAGCGATTTTGAACAAACGAACATTTACATTTTTATTTATATAGATATTGTATACTAGGCGTTTACCTTTAATACATATTATTATATACAAGTATAGCTATCATATAGTATATGTAACAGTTTACCCAAAAACCGGGCAGAGTCTAGTGTTTAATGCGTTCAATCATGTTTGTGAGCCTCACGATGTGTTCAAGTTCAAGTACGTTTAATAACACAGCAAGATACATATCAAAAGAATATAGTAGCTTAGGCTATTTCTACCCCTCTTCTACTTCAGGTCACTCAAGGGGTTCACGAATATAGTGAGTACAAACCCACAAATCACAGTACAAAAATCATATTTTACGTTACACATTTAAATAGTATACACAGCATTTACGTGTTACACTCTTGAGGCAAAGTGCTTGTAGGCAAAACGGCAACTGAATTTAATAGCTTCTTTTCATCAGTTGGTACTAACCTTGCTAGAAAAATCCCACAGACTCCGACACATGTTACCACATATCTTACAGGCAGCTATCCAAACTCTCTTCACTTTTCACCAGTCAGCGCGACATATGTTATGTCTATTATTCACTCACTAAAAACAAAGCTGGAAACATTAGTGAAATACCATCTATGGTATACAAGAGTGCCTCCCATGCCCTTGCACCACCCATAGCTCTGCTATTCAACAAATCTCTAGAGTGTCATACATTCCCTGATATCCTTAAAAATCACGAGTAACGCCAGTTCATAAAGGAGGCGATACGGCTGACAAAAACAATTTCAGACCGATATCTAATCAATCTATATTATCAAAAAAATAGAAAAATTATTTACAAGCAACTTTATTCCTACCTCGTAAAATTCAACATTTTAAGACAATGTCAGTTTGGCTTCCGCTCCCAAAAGCGTTCCACCAATGCCATTACTAGTCTGCTTGATATTTGTTCCCAGTTGGGCTCTTCATTGACCTAACATTCTCTAACACTCTTCTCCTAACATTCTTCTCTAGCATTCTGTATGCTGATGATACCTCCTTCATCTACTCAGACCCCAACCCACACACTAAATGATGTTGCATATAACGAATTAACAAGGTTCCCTCATAGATGTCAACCAACAAACTCACACTAAACAACGATATAAGACCTACTGCATTTTATTTGGAAGCAAATCATCAAATGAAATTCAGCTTCATATAGACAATATTAACATCAGCAATCAAAATGATGGAAAGTTCTACGGCCTATACATTGATAAGAGAATCTACTTCAGCACCAACATACAACACATAGCCAAAAATGTCTCAAATACTGTCGGTATACTATCTAAAATCAGATATTATGATCCCCCCCCCCCACTCAGCTCTCCTCTCATTATACTAATCGCTAATATTCTTATCTTACATACGGTATCTGTGCTTGGGGCTCAATTACTGTAAATTACCTCAAGCCCATTATCACGCAGCAAAAATCTGCTATCAGAACAAAAACTCTATTTTCAGACAAAACACAGCCCTCAGTTTAAGTCCCTTAACATGCTAACCATTCACTCACTCCACACATTTTCTTGTGCTATCTACATGTACAAAACCTTGTTCCTAAATGCAAATCCTGATCTGAAATTCTGCCTTGAGAGATGTAATAGAACCCAAAATCACCACACCAAAAATAAATATATCCTTGATATCCCCAGAGTCAAACTAGATCTGTGCAAACAGTCTATGCAAACAAAGGGACCTAGTCTATGGAACTCACTCCCTCACGAATTAAAAAGCTGTCCAACCTATTCCTTATTCAAAAATAAAACCAAAAAGTACCTAATTTCATCCTCATAGTTTCCTACCTAGTGCTTCAAACTCTCACTGTATATTGTGCTACCCAATCCCCCAATATATGTGCCTAAGCCATGCAACTTCACTATTGCTATAAACTTACATCGTAGTTGCTATGTTGAACGCAAATTTTGCTACCATGTACCTATTAATAGTCCTCAAATTATGGCTACAATGTACCTATTAATATTCTTCAAATTTTCTTACAATGTACCTATTAATACAATTGGGCGCCTGACAGCTGAGTGGACAACGCTTCGGATTCGTAGTCCTGAGGTTCCGGGTTCGATCCCCGGTGGAGGCAAATGGGGAAAATATTTCTTTCACCCTGATGCTCCTGTTACCTAGCAGTAAATAGGTATCAGGGAGTTAGACAGCTGCTTCCTGGGGATATGAAACAAAAAGGTCGAGGACCGGGCCGCAGGGACGCTAAGCCCCGAAATCATCTCAAGATAACCTCAAGAAGGGTTAGGATGAGCATGCCTCAAGATAACCTTATGAAGACTAATATTCTTTAAATTTTCTTACAATGTACCTATTAATATTCTTAAAATTTTGCTACAAATTATCTTTTAGATTAAGGACCTGCCCGAAACGCTATGCGTGTTAGTGGCTTTGCAAGAATGTAAAAACATCAATGTGACAATGTCAGACCACGATGGAAGGACTAAAACAGTAATTTCCTTCAGTACTTTCGTATTTAATAATACATCTTCAGAAGGATGAAGGACAGTCCGGTACACAGTAACAAGTGAAAAATTTATACACCTATGAAACATTATTATATTTTGTTATGGGAAAATTTAGTCCTACAAAACAATCATGTATTATAATTGTTTCGTAAGACTTTAAAAATTGTAATTATCAAAAGAAGCAAATGGTTTGTCCTGGAATAATTCAAACAAATTTTCATATTAATTTTGCAGATGGTTTAAATTATTTATGTTGTTATTATATGCATATTTATGTATTGTCTTCAATTATAAATGAAACCTAATTACATACATATAAAATAATTATCTTTATTGTTAGAAACATATATTAAAAGGTTGTAAACGAATATAACATATTTTAACAAATACAAAAAAACAAAGTAAAATTTTATGGTAAACTTAATAAAAATGATCTTACATGTTATTTTAACTATACGAAGTGTACAATACCAAACTATTGGGGCGTTGTTCCATTTAGACACTAGGATGCAATATACCGTAAAATTACACATCCCACACAAACATAAGTCGCCTTTCATAGTTGCTGATGATAGATGTCACTTGTGTTCCAGGGCGCCTGTTTACTTTTACCGGAGACTTGCATAAACCTCTTATCCTCGGAATGCGAAATAACTGTATGTAGTAACTGAGTGATTGTAACCTATCCACCGCTGCCCACTGGATGGAGGGGCGGTGTGCAGGACAAACATATAAATTTTGACACTAGCTCTCCACATATGTCAGTTGCTTAATTTAGAACCTGTACTCGAGGTCGATCTCGAACCCATTGTTGATGTGACTACTTATATTGAATTTTGTAACTAGCTCATCAAGATTGTAACTTGCTTAGCTAAATGAATTGTGGAGTTCAGTCCCTGAGCCCATTATGTGCTCCTGTAACCCTTTCCACTACCGCCCACAAGATGGGTATAGGGTGCATAATAAATGAACTAAACTAACTAAACTCCTCGCAATATATATTTAACCGAATTTACTAGAGGACCACTAACATTCTGGTGGCCTCGACGAGGATATGAAACCGGTGGCCGGTCAGAGGTCCCTCAATTTGTCATGAGGATTTTTCCCTGCTGGATTTGACAATGTAATGGAGATTTGGAATGGAAACAACAGTTGAGCAGCGGAGTTACCGAATCTGTGGTGAGAGTGACGAACACCACACTTGACTACTACCTGTGAGAATGTGAAAAATCTAAGTCATTAGTAATCTGTGCAGAAAAATGAACCCCACATTGTTTAATTTAAGAAAATACTATTTGTCAAATATTGATACTGTTCTTAAAAAATCCCCATTATGCACCCGCAAGATAACGTAAGATTTTAAGGGTTGGCAAATGTTAATCTTCTTATTTGAGAAGCTGATCACTTGAGACACCTAATAAGCAAGTCCCTAGCTATGCCTGAGTGCAAGTGACAGGATGAATAACCCGGCGGGTTTTTTTCCTATTAGGGGGTGTTGTACATACTACTGTGGCGGTATATCAGCGGTATTCAAACAACACTCAGCCCCCTTGTTTAACTCCCTAAACATGCTAAACATTTCACTCCACACATTCTCTTGTGTCAACTACATTTACAAAACCCTGTTCTTAAATGCAAATCCTGCTCTGAAACTCTCCCTGGACAGATGCAATAGGACCCCATTATCACCATGTAACAAACTAGGCTGTTGTAAGAATTATCCAGAGTGGTTTATCGACAAAAGAGAATGGGAAGCTGAGCCGCATGGTGACCTGACCCCCAGGGGAATTCGCGGTGGAAATAACCAACGCTTTGTTCATAGCTGCGTATAATGAATCATCCTATAGTATTCAGTAATTTAGAGAAAATTAGCCTTTATTCATTTTGCATTAAAATTGTATTGTATAATAGTACTAGATACAATATCAAGAGTATTCTAATTATTGAGTTAAGTCACCATCAGTGACGTCACGAATCAGATCTAACTTTTAAGGCGGAGTGACCGGCGGTCATAGGTCAGCAGGGTTGACATGTCTAATATTTCTCAAAGTTTTAATAACCATTTTTGTGATCGGGAACAGCTTTGCCGTTAGATGTTTGTGTAATCTAATTAAAGTAAAATAATTCAACCAGTCTGGATCAATTCAGTGCAAACAGAGGTTAATTGTTATAACTTAAACCTTGCTAGTAACTGGGTAGAACTTTGACTAGGCGGAAGGATACAATACTCTTGTCTGGGGTAGACCAGACAAGGAGGAGATCAGTGTGGTCACGGAAGCAGCTGGGAGAGGTCAAACATCTTACCTCTCCCCAAGACCAGCCAAGACATCTAGCTGGTCGCCCAAGGTATAGTTGCTATTGTTAAGTATAGAAATAGTCTCATTTGCCACTCAGGTCAAGTAGGGAGTGTTAAAGTGATAGGGAGTGAACATTTTTAGATTTTGTTTTAGTTTTCTTTTAATAAATTAAATTTGTTATTAATTTGCATTTTATTGTTTCCATTTGGTTATGTGTAAACTTGTCCTGGTCACGTGGTCCACACGAGGCAGAGTTGCATTGGGCGCCGATGCTAACATCGAATCGGAATTATCATTACCGTGTAATTAATTCCACACTCAAGTTTCCGAGGTTATAAACTACTAGTGGGGATCAAGCCCCAAGGTTGATTAATTAGCGTGATCGATCCAGACCTCGATCATTGCTCTGTAGAGCTGGTCTGGTGGTGGCAGCATAGAGGCGACTCTAGGGTTTTGCTCAGAGCTTAGCTCACGTCATACTGGGTGTAGAATCCTAAGTCGTTCAATCGTCTTAGGACCACGTGGCGTGGAGTTGGCTTTGGTAAAAGTTTTGGAGTCCCTTGGTAGAGAATAATAAGTAAGAATACGGGTAGAGGGAGTAGAAAGAAGGAAGTAAAGAGAGAGAAACCCTAACCTGTGTTACAATGGTGCACAGCGGTGGTTTCAACAATTTTGTTTGAAATTGTTGAAAGGCTCACGCGTCTAGCCGTTCGAACACGTGCGCGGATGCTAAGGAGACAGCCGCGGGTCAGGATTAGCAGTGCGCCCCACAAGTGCGTTTGAGTGGGGATTGGCGAATCTTGGGTCATGCGGGCTGATATGATTAAGGTTTAGTTAGTAAGATTAGGCTGTTAAAATAGATTTATTGAAAAGGAGACCGCTCCGAGTTGATTGGACTGGGTACCATACTCGACCCATTGCAATTAATTCAGAGGTGTTGGGAGCCGCCATACTCTCAACAGCAGTTCCTTGAGGGCTGTCGGGGGCGGATATATCTGTGGGACGCCAGTAGATAGTCCGAGGGCGTTATTAGACGACCCAAAACGCTAGGAAAAACGTAATCCGTGAAGGGCGTTGCGGCCTCCGAGGGACGGACTAGTAACCTACCTAGCAGCGATTCAACAACTAAGTGATCGCACACTTAGTGGAGGTTGAGTCGTCCCTAGTCATAATTGTTGCTGAAAGCTGCGTGTCGCTCTGTTGGAACCTAGATGGTGTGGCCTCTAGGCTAGGTGTGGTACGGCGAGCCGGTAGGAGCAATTATAAGATTAAGTCGAGTGCATTTTTTTAATTAAGTATACTTCAATTTATAAAGTAATTTTCCAATTATTTTCGTTGTTCTAGAGATTAATTTTTTTCCCTTACATTCAATCCCCGGTTAAAATTTTTCCCAAGTGTTTAGCGTTTTCTTGCATATTAGGCTAAGTGCGTACGTTAAGTTTTGTTATTCCCTGTTCTGTTAGTCTAAGTCAGAGGCGTTGTTAATCCTCTGGACTTAGGGCTATATGTCGGTCACGATAGATAAGTGAAGAAGTTTAAGGATAGTAAGTTGCGTGTAAATGTTATTTGTCCGTGGAATATTTCCAAGTATTTTGGGATAAGTTTTCGGCTAAGTCAATGTCGGAAAGTCGTTAACTGTAATTAATTTATATTCGTGGGTCACGTGTATGTTCTGGGTGTCATTAGGATTCCCCAGTCGATGCGGATGATATTTTCTAGTTGTTACCAGTAAGACGGTAGAATTGTGTTTGTAGACTTAGAATTCTGTTTTCAGTAGAAACGTAGGTGGAAAATTTTCTAAGTCCAGCTGGGCTAGAATCTGACTTTTTGGCGGAAATTCTAATTTTCAGGTTTCGTGTATATCCTAGGGTCAGTATTACTCTCTAGTGCGCGCAAGGGACGTAATTCTGTTCGTAAAGCATTAAACAGTGATAATTACATTTTTGCCGAATTTAGTTATTTTTCGAGAAAATCGTGTCGTAATTTTGTCAGAGTCCATTTGAGGTGAAAATCTCGGATTTTGACGAAAAATCGAATTAGTGAGTGTTGAAACCGCCCGAAGTGTCAGTATTGTTCTGCATACAACGTCGGTAGTGAATAATAACGTATGTATATCTGGGAACGAGAAACCCAAATTTTTGTGAATTAAACGAGTTTTGTGATATTTGGGGTGATAGAAATTTTTTCCCTCGGAGTCAGAAAAATTGGCAGAGTCCAGCAATTGAGTAAAAACGCAGTTTGAGTAAAATTCAATTTTTAGTAAGCATTTATAGGTCCTGGGTGTCTATATTAATCGCTAGAGCGGTTTATTAACGTAAAACTAGTTATTTTCCTTCAGAACAAAAATTTTGATTTTTCAGCGTTTAAGCGAAAAAGCGCGGGACTTAGTTTTTTTCAGCGCAGCTGGTCCCGCTCCATCAGTCATCAGTGGCCACGCTGCTCACTTCAAGCGCGTTTAGTATTCAAGTACAGTAAATATTCTTTATTAATCCATCACGAGTGCTGCGCGTTAGTTGCGCTATCATTTAAATTGTTTTATATAAATTAGATTCCTTAATTTTTTTTTAACGTAAAGGACTTAGGTTTCAGCAATAGAACTGCGGGATATTTCACGGTCAGACACGAGTGCGGGGCAGACACTCATTCATTGGATTCACTTCAACGATTCTCTCGATAAATCGTTGTATTTCCTATTTTGGGAATTTAGTAGTTTTCTCTTAGAAAAAGAGTTGTGATTTTTTTTATTTGTGTAAGATCACGGTTGTAGTGAGTCCGGGTCGAGGGTGTACTAAAGGGTAGTTTAGAAGAGACGTGGCACACAAGGAATCACAGAAAATGTTTAACCCAGATAATGACCAGTCAGTAGGGACCAGTGGGAATGGGAGTGTAGAGGATAGAACCTCTTCCGACACCACTGGGGATCGCTCAGGTAGCTCAACTGGCACCACAGGTGGGGTCAGTGGGACTGAAGCGACGAGTTCACGGGTTCTGCATGGGACTGGGCAGTCGAGGGTATCTTTCCATCCCTGGAGAGATACTATTATTGACATGAGTGGGGAGTCTTGCGAGGAGTCGTCCCATGAGTGGGGAGAGCCGTCTTGGGTTCCCCCACAAACAACATCGACGCCATGCCAGCAGGGTAGACAGGGGGCCTCAGTTAGGGTGACAGGACGTCCCACTTCGCTCGGTAGAGAACAGCAACCCGTGCAACGTGAATATGAACAACCACACCAACAGCAGGAACTACCCAACATAACACCAATACCACAGCACCCACAACACCTAGGTACACCTCATCCGTCACTACAACAACCCCAACCCCACCTCCCATACCTACCCCATCCTCAATTCCCATACCAACCCCATCCTCAGTTCCCATACCAACCCTTCCCCCAACCCCAGGCCACTCCATACCCATTCCAACCCCAGGCCACCCCATACCCATACCCATACCCATTCCAACCCCAGGCCACCCCATACCCATTCCAACCCCAGGCCACCCCATACCCATACCCACCCCAACCTCAATCCACACCCCAGCCGGAGGTCACCCACACCATACCTCAACCCCAACCCGAGGCCACCCACACCATACCTCAACCCCAACCCCAGGCCGCCACAGCCTTAGACAGGCAGATGCGCACGGAGACGCCGGGCACTCAGTTGTCGCCATACGTAGAGGCGTTAAGTAAAGGCGAGGGAGCCAAGCCGAGGAACTGTGGCGCGGGTTCATCAGGCGGGAAGCAGCCCTCAGCTGCAAGTTCGAGCCACCCTGCGCGGGGTACCAACAGAGATCCGCGGAGGTGTTACTCCTGCTGGAAGCGCGGGCATATACAGAGGGATTGCGAAGTCACTCCTACGAAAGCATGAAAGCAGGCTCCTAGTGATGGTAGGCCTACGTTTGAGGTGAAAGTGGAAGGTGTGAGATTGACAGCTTTTGTTGATACAGGAAGCCAGGCGACGGTAATTAAAAAGTCAGCCTTCAGCAATTTTAAGTATGCACGTCTTCAACGTTGCGCAAAGACATTAACAGCAGTCAATGGGGAAAAGATTGAGATCGTAGGTCAAGGTACAGTTAATTTTGAGATTGATGGGGCATTGCAGCCTCACACATGTACGATCGTAGAGAACCTTGATTTTCCTGGTCACATCTTAATGGGAACTGATTTTCTGTCGCGATTTGATTATTCCTTGTCTGCTCAAAAAGGGGCTAGGAACTGCAGGTTGCAGTTGGGACAGACTTCCTACCCAGTGGAGATGATCGACCATCCCCCAGTTGTAGCTTCAATTAAGAGGAAGCTGAAATATAATGCGCACTATCCAAAATTGATTTTTAAGTCTCTTCCAGACACAGTTAAGAGGTCATGCGCATTGCATGCATTGACCAAACAGAGTTGCCCACCACATTCTGTTAAATTTATTAAAGTAGCCGTGGGACGTCACATACAACCAGGTACCACCCTTCAGGTGGCTGGGAGATGTGATAGTTTATTAATTCCTCATCACTTAGTTGTAGTGCTCGATAAAGGTGCACTCATTCCAGTTGTCAATCTTTCACATAAGACTTTTCGCTTCAGGGCAGGTGATAGGGTATCTCAGGGAACCATGGTGGAGGACACAGAAATCTTTCACCATGAGTCAGCTGAGACGCCAGCCGTCACTGCACAATGTAGTGCACTGAATATGTTGAATACTAAAACACCATCCAAAGTACAATACGAGACGAGAAATGTTGCACAGAATGTTGAGGAAGTGGAAAAATTAGTTTCAGCACTTGATTTGCAACATGTTGCACAGGCAGATAGGAAGGCACTGAGAGGAGTTTTACGAAAATTCCCGAAATTGTTTGCGACAGAGGATGACCAGATTGGTCTCCTTGATAAGATCGAGCACACCATTCCAACTGGTGACCATTTGCCTGTGTACACAAAACAGTGGAGGTTGCCGGAACAGGCAAAGAACATTATCAGGGAGGAGTGCCAGAAAATGTTGAGACAGGGCGTAATAGAGCCTAGTACGTCACCATGGCTCTCTCCTGTTGTGCTAGTTCGGAAACCGGACGGTAGTTATCGTTTCTGTGTTGACTACCGGAGGGTGAACGAACTAACTAAGGGTGATGTGTATCCGTTGCCCCGAATACAGGAGATAATAGATCAATTTGGTGCTGCTAAGTATTTCTCAACTCTTGACGCAAAATCGGCGTATTGGGCGATTCCGGTGGCAGAACAGGATAGGGAAAAAACAGCATTCTCGGATGGTAGGCACACTTATCAATTCCGTAGGATGCCGTTTGGTTTGAAGACAGCTCCTTCGTCGTTTCAGAGGGCCATCAACTTTATCCTTAGTCCGGTACTGGGTAGGCATTCTTTAGCGTACCTGGATGATGTTGTGATATATTCCAGGACGTTTGAGGAACACCTACAGGACTTGACTGAGACTTTGAAGTTGTTAGATCAGGCAGGTTTCAGGCTGAATGTTCAGAAGTGCACCTTGGCAGCTCAGAAATTCAAATTTCTGGGGTTCCAGGTGTGCCCAGACGGTATCCGACCTGACCCAGATTCGTGCCGCGCCATTGCTGACATGCCTACTCCAAGGACAGCAAAGGACGTGCGTAGGTTTTTGGGGGCGGCCGGATATTTTCGTCGTCACATTGAAGGTTTCGCAGGCATTTCAGCACCCCTGACTGATCTGACAAAGAAAAATGCGAAGTTTGTGTGGAAATCAGAACATGACGAGGCCTATCGCAAACTGAAAGACCAACTAATCACGACACCGGTATTGGCTATTCCTGATTTTGAGAAAGAGTGGGAAGTGCACACTGACGCCAGCGGTATTGCTATTGGCGGGTGCTTAATTCAGCGAGACGCAGATAATTTACCCCATCCAGTAGCCTATTTCAGTAGGAAGGTCAAAGGACCTGAAGTTCGTTATTCAGCTACGGATCGGGAGGCACTGGCAGTAGTAGAATCAGTTAGGTATTTCGAGCCTTACCTATTTCAGCGGCATTTTGTAATCTACACAGACCATCGAGCATTAACACACATATTTAAAAAGCGAACGAAATGCCCACGAATGTCACGCTGGTCTCACGAACTTTCGGCCCACTCATTCCAGATTTTGTACAAGCCTGGTCCAGCCCATGTTGTGCCAGATACGCTAAGTAGAAATATAGCGGCAGTACAGATTAATGAAAATATTGAAACCATTCCATCGGATAAAATGAGAGAATACCAGATGAACGAGCCGAGATGGAAAGAGATTATTGAGTATTTAGAGGGAGGAAAATACCCGAAAAAGAAAAAGAATTTACCTATACATGATTTTGAGATGAAACAGGGCGTCCTGTATTATGTTAATAGCCAGAATGATAGGGCAGTATTTCAGCTAGTTATTCCGGACGCGTTGCGGTCATCAGCGTTAAAGCTTGCACATGCTTCAAAAATTGCAGGGCATCCGGGGATCTTTAAAACGCACTTAAAAGCAAAGTCTCTATTTTATTTTCCAGGATTACTTTCTGAGGTAATCAATTTCGTGAAGTCGTGCCCTCGTTGCCAGAGGAGGAAAGGTACCCTTAAGGTACAAGCCCCACTTCAGGAATTTCCTGAAATTCGTGAACCGTTAGATCGTGTGGGGGCCGATCTGATTGATTTACACCACAGTCATTCAGGAAACAGATATGTGTTGGTGCTAGTTGACCATCTGTCTAGATACACTACACTAGTTGCATTACCTCAGAAGGATTCTCGTACGGTTGCAGATGCGTTCTTGCGTAGGTTCGTTACTGTATTCGGACCTCCTAAAGTTTTAGTCTCTGACCGGGGTCAAGAATTCAATGGGAATATATTTAGAGAAGTTTGTAAGATTTTAGAGACAACTTCGGCTTTTACAACGGCCTACCACCCACAAGCAAACGGAATGACGGAACGGACTAATCGTTCAGTCAAGGATATGCTTGCAATCCTTGCTGAACATGATGCAAACACCTGGGATGAACACCTACCCTATGTTCAGTTCGCCTTGAATACTGCCATCCACCAATCAATTAACACCCAACCACTTCATTTGTTTACTGGTAATTCATGCAATTTCCCGTCAGGTCTGCTTAACAGACATAATGTTGCATACGGGGAGGACTATCCTTCAGAGGTCCTTGGAAAAATGAGAAATGCATGGAATATTGCAGCTGAAGCGTCCAAGAAGGCACGGACTCGGTATGCTCATTTTTATGACAAGAAAGTGCGCCCTCTTGAGTTGACGGAAGGAAGCCTCGTATTGAGAGTGAATGAGGCTGCGCCCGCCAATCAGAGCAGGAAACTAGCTCCGAGGTGGCGAGGACCATATAGAGTAATTAAAAGGGCGGGGCCGGTTAATCTTGTTATAAAAGGAGTGTTCGAGGACCAGGTGGAAAGGACAATTCACGTGAATAAATTGAAACATTATCATGCTAGAGAGGAATTAGAACTGCCTTCAGCGGGTCTAGTTCCTGACTCAGCAGTGCTGACTCATGGCTTCACCGACGAGTCAGAAGATGAGGATGACCCTCTGTCATCGCTCATCAGTAGTCAGGTGCAGTCTCGCCACCCTATGGTGACGAGATCTCGCGCTGTACAGTAAAGTAACTTCCTTGGTTAGTATAATTTAGTATTCATTAGATTTTCCTGTAAAGGCAATGAGATGTACTATGTCTATACTTGACTCAGGTAGCAACTTTTACCGTGCTCTGGGGTTCCACCTCCACCAAACCCAGAGTATATCTA
Source organism: Procambarus clarkii (assembly GCF_040958095.1). NCBI lineage: Eukaryota > Metazoa > Arthropoda > Malacostraca > Decapoda > Cambaridae > Procambarus > Procambarus clarkii. Next base: position 18,198,706 of record NC_091151.1, on the reverse strand, counting down.
TGCTTCCGCTGTGTTGTGTCTGTCTGTTCCCAGGTCTGATTGGTACACCGACCCAGTTGTTCCAGCCACACGTGAACCCTTGTCTGGAAAGACCGAGGGGGGAGGCACGTTACACAAAGCCCTCCCCCCACCAGACCCAGTAACCCATACATCAGTTACTTTGGGGATGAGTGACAGTCCAAGAGTCACCCGGCCGACGCCTCACGTCACTAACGAGGTTGTCAGGGCCAGCGAGCTGTCCACATTATAGCAGTCACCGGAGGTGCCATACAACGCCGGGGTAGCTGTCTCGAGATCACCAATACCCACCTGCTGCGTCATCAAGACTGCAGTTATTCCAGCAGTGTTGGAGGAGAGGTCAAGAAATGGAAAGCACGTAGCAGTACTCAAGAATTTCGCCGGAAGATTAATGATTACGTCATCTGAAGTAACAAGAAAGCGGAAGTAAGGCGGTCACAGGTGGAAGGCACGGTTTCCCTACAGAGTACCGGGACTCGCCAATAGAAGGTCGCAAAATTGTCTCCTTTGGCCGAAAGTCGGCGGTACGAGGGTATACACAGTTGGTGTTTACGGCCTAGTAACCCGGGGACATCAAGAAACGCCTGAGATGACGTGAGCAATGATGGAAGACGAGATTCACCTGTTCTGCAAACAAGCAACCCGCCTCTACGACCTTCTGACACCACTCCTGCTAAGAGACACCGTTGGTACATCCAGTCCTGCTCTGCTGTGGTCATCTGCGACGTCAAGTTTAACATCATGACTGCCGTGTGAACTGTGATGGATATGAAGGCGTGTGGACTGTCGAGAGCAAGATTAATGGCCGAAGTAACAGTATTCTACAGCTGTCACTTGGCACTCAGCTCTACTACACTCTGTCGTCATTCAGGAGTACCGGATGGGAGTACAAGAGGACCAGGTATTGATGTCTACACATGAGAAGAAGCAAGATCGACACCGTCATCGTCAGCGACTACATTCAGCATCCAGCAGCATCGATTTTTTTTTTCTCGTTTACTCAATATGAACAATTGATACAAAACAACAAAGTTGGCTCTGAACATCTGTGTAAAGAACATCTGGACACTTTTGTTTAAATGTTGAAAAACAGAGTTAGAATCACAATATTTTTTAAATGTTGAAAAACAGATTTAAAATAATTCTGGTATAATATATGAATTTTGCTCTATAAATTGGTCAGTAATCAAAATCGAAGCCCCTGTGTAATTGTCTCAGCCCAGAACAAACGGTTATGGAAAATTATGTTGTGCTATTTTTTTCAGAATGTTTGAACACAGGAGAGGCGGACCAATATAAACATTGACACTTCTAGTGAGTGAGAACACTTGGCTGTACAGTCAGCTGAAACCTGTGATATAGTATAGGATTTTTTTTTATATTTTTAGATACATGTAATAAACGTTAGGTGTGTTCCTTAACATGTCAAGGTTGACATTGATGGGGAGTGGTTAGTACACGGATGTGTACCTGATAGTTCCGTAGTACGCTCCCGGATGACTGAAAGTTCAGTCTGAAGATATACTCTAATGTTTGTTTGAGCACGGTGTGGCCGGCTCTAGAGGACACATGGACTTGGCTAGTGAAGAGCCAAGAGAGTTTAATAGCTAGTTTTTTGATGGTAGAGTAGGGACATGTTATTTAGCTATGTCAGTAAGGATAGGATGTATGTTTCCTGATATTAGAGGATTGCTGTCAGTTGACAGCTGAGAAATTTATGAAATATGAACATGTTTATTATGATGTTGGACTATTATTTGTCAAATTTTATTAGTTAGGTTAGCTTTTGTTTGTGGCATGAGTTGAATTGTGGGTTTGGATACTAAACCTCGTGAATTTTAACAAATTAACAAGGTTTACTAAGTGCTTGTGCGGGGGGGTTGTAACAAACTAGGCTGTTGTAAGAATTATCCAGAGTGGTTTATCGACAAAAGAGAATGGGAAGCTGAGCCGCATGGTGACCTGACCCCCAGGGGAATTCGCGGTGGAAATAACCAACGCTTTGTTCATAGCTGCGTATAATGAATCATCCTATAGTATTCAGTAGTTTAGAGAAAATTAGCCTTTATTCATTTTGCATTAAAATTGTATTGTATAATAGTACTGGATACAATATCAAGAGTATTCTAATTATTGAGTTAAGTCACCATCAGTGACGTCACGAATCAGATCTAACTTTTAAGGCGGAGTGACCGGCGGTCATAGGTCAGCAGGGTTGACATGTCTAATATTTCTCAAAGTTTTAATAACCATTTTTGTGATCGGGAACAGCTTTGCCGTTAGATGTTTGTGTAATCTAATTAAAGTAAAATAATTCAACCAGTCTGGATCAATTCAGTGCAAACAGAGGTTAATTGTTATAACTTAAACCTTGCTAGTAACTGGGTAGAACTTTGACTAGGCGGAAGGATACAATACTCTTGTCTGGGGTAGACCAGACAAGGAGGAGATCAGTGTGGTCACGGAAGCAGCTGGGAGAGGTCAAACATCTTACCTCTCCCCAAGACCAGCCAAGACATCTAGCTGGTCGCCCAAGGTATAGTTGCTATTGTTAAGTATAGAAATAGTCTCATTTGCCACTCAGGTCAAGTAGGGAGTGTTAAAGTGATAGGGAGTGAACATTTTTAGATTTTGTTTTAGTTTTCTTTTAATAAATTAAATTTGTTATTAATTTGCATTTTATTGTTTCCATTTGGTTATGTGTAAACTTGTCCTGGTCACGTGGTCCACACGAGGCAGAGTTGCATTGGGCGCCGATGCTAACATCGAATCGGAATTATCATTACCGTGTAATTAATTCCACACTCAAGTTTCCGAGGTTATAAACTACTAGTGGGGATCAAGCCCCAAGGTTGATTAATTAGCGTGATCGATCCAGACCTCGATCATTGCTCTGTAGAGCTGGTCTGGTGGTGGCAGCATAGAGGCGACTCTAGGGTTTTGCTCAGAGCTTAGCTCACGTCATACTGGGTGTAGAATCCTAAGTCGTTCAATCGTCTTAGGACCACGTGGCGTGGAGTTGGCTTTGGTAAAAGTTTTGGAGTCCCTTGGTAGAGAATAATAAGTAAGAATACGGGTAGAGGGAGTAGAAAGAAGGAAGTAAAGAGAGAGAAACCCTAACCTGTGTTACAACCACACAGAAATAAATATCTCTTTGATATCCCCAGAGTTAAACTTAATCTGTGTAAACACTCTATGCAAATAAAGGGACCCAGTCTATGGAACTCACTCCCTAATGAATTGAAAAGCTGTCCAATTTTTGCGTCATTCAAAAACAAAACTTAAAAGTACCTAATTTCATCTTCATAGTATTTTACCTTGTTGCTTTAAAATTGCACTGTATCTATTGCTACCCAATCTCCCAATCTTTATGTACCCAATCTAAACAACTTTACCATCGTGATCATTGCTGTCTTCTTATATGTGCTTTCAATTTGATGTATGGTGCCTATTAATCTTCGTTTAAATTACCAATCAAGCTGTCTTTGCAATCAATCAGAGCTTTAATTTTTTTTTTTTTTTTTTTTTTTTTTTTTTAGATATATACAAGAGTTGTTACATTCTTGTACAGCCACTAGTACGCGTAGCGTTTCGGGCAGGTCCCTGGAATACGATCCCCTGCCGCGAAGAATCGTTTTTTCATCCAAGTACACATTTTACTGTTGCGTTAAACAGAGGCTACAGTTAAGGAATTGCGCCCAGTAAATCCTCCCCGGCCAGGATACGAACCCATGACATAGCGCTCGCGGAACGCCAGGCGAGTGTCTTACCACTACACCACGGAGACTGTTAAACACTCCCCGCGCACAAAACACTTACACATTGGTAATATACCAATGTGCTTTAATATACTTACTAATCTCTCTCATCTCATTTTTTTCTTTCTTGCCATGTATCTGTTATCATTTTATTAATTCCACTAGAATTTACCTACTTAAAATTATCTGTTAGATTAAGGACCTGCCCGAAACGCTGCGCGTACTAGTGGCTTTACAAGACTGTAAATACTATGCTGAGTATTCTCACAAACCCAGTCTACCTTCTTGTATATAAATAAATAAATAAATAAATGTCCACTCAGAGGATGAGTGGCGCTGCCCAATAAACTCGCCCCTCGGAGGAAAATTAAAATTAAGTAAGTTTAGTCATTTACGGCTTCGGTAGGTAGGCGGTTCCAAGGGTTAATAAGCCTGTATGTGAATAAAGCATCTCCTGTTCTCAGTCCTACAGTGTGGCTCGTTGAGCTTGAAATCGTTGCTCCTTGTTTGTGATACATCTGGCCCTAAGAAGAAATTTTTTCGTATCAACATCCGGCAAAAATGTTCATTTTTTTACAGGTTTCAATAAGATCCGCCCTTACGGGCTGACTATAGTCCGTGCTACATGGACATTTAGCTCTGAGTAGCTAAATCTAAAACAAAACGACAGATCAACCCTGTCATTACTATGATAAATATCACAAATCATGTGGTGAAACAAAGCGTTGAATAACTGAAGTATAGAATAATGACAACTAACTTTGAGGAGGACAGTTGTCCAGATGCAACTAGTTATCCAAATGGTTTACATAATTAATTACTGAACTTAACATAAATAGGAAACATAAATCGTATTGTGAAACATAACGTTGAATAACTGGAGAATATAATAAATGTAAATGACAACAACTTCATAAATGACGAGGGTTGAGGAGCAAAATGAGAGTTGCCGATTTGTTGTCCAAAAGGAAGCTCAGTGGAGGAGTAAGGTAGTGGAGAATAACTGCAGGGTACAGGCCCAGCTAAGGTAGGGGAGAATAACTGCAGGGTACAGGCCCAGCTAAGGTAGGGGAGAATAACTGCAGGGTTACAGGCCCAGCTAAGGTAGTGGAGAATAACTGCAGGGTTACAGGCCCAGCTAAGGTAGTGGAGAATAACTGCAGGGTACAGGCCCAGCTAAGGTAGTGGAGAATAACTGCAGGGTACAGGCCCAGCTAAGGTAGGGGAGAATAACTGCAGGATACAGGCCCAGCTAAGGTAGTGGAGAATAACTGCAGGGTACAGGCCCAGCTAAGGTAGTGGAGAATAACTGCAGGGTACAGGCCCAGCTAAGGTAGTGGAGAATAACTGCAGGGTACAGGCCCAGCTAAGGTAGGGGAGAATAACTGCAGGGTACAGGCCCAGCTAAGGTAGTGGAGAATAACTGCAGGGTACAGGCCCAGCTAAGGTAGTGGAGAATAACTGCAGGGTACAGGCCCAGCTAAGGTAGTGGAGAATAACTGCAGGGTACAGGCCCAGCTAAGGTAGGGGAGAATAACTGCAGGATACAGGCCCAGCTAAGGTAGTGGAGAATAACTGCAGGGTACAGGCCCAGCTAAGGTAGTGGAGAATAACTGCAGGGTACAGGCCCAGCTAAGGTAGTGGAGAATAACTGCAGGGTACAGGCCCAGCTAAGGTAGGGGAGAATAACTGCAGGGTACAGGCCCAGCTAAGGTAGTGGAGAATAACTGCAGGGTACAGGCCCAGCTAAGGTAGTGGAGAATAACTGCAGGGTACAGGCCCAGCTAAGGTAGTGGAGAATAACTGCAGGGTTACAGGCCCAGCTAAGGTAGGGGAGAATAACTGCAGGGTTACAGGCCCAGCTAAGGTAGTGGAGAATAACTGCAGGGTACAGGCCCAGCTAAGGTAGTGGAGAATAACTGCAGGGTTACAGGCCCAGCTAAGGTAGTGGAGAATAACTGCAGGGTTACAGGCCCAGCTAAGGTAGTGGAGAATAACTGCAGGGTACAGGCCCAGCTAAGGTAGTGGAGAATAACTGCAGGGTACAGGCCCAGCTAAGGTAGGGGAGAATAACTGCAGGGTTACAGGCCCAGCTAAGGTAGTGGAGAATAACTGCAGGGTTACAGGCCCAGCTAAGGTAGTGGAGAATAACTGCAGGGTTACAGGCCCAGCTAAGGTAGTGGAGAATAACTGCAGGATTACAGGCCCAGCTAAGGTAGTGGAGAATAACTGCAGGGTACATGCCCAGCTAAGGTAGTGGAGAATAACTGCAGGGTTACAGGCCCAGCTAAGGTAGTGGAGAATAACTGCAGGGTACATGCCCAGCTAAGGTAGGGGAGAATAACTGCAGGGTTACAGGCCCAGCTAAGGTAGTGGAGAATAACTGCAGGGTACAGGCCCAGCTAAGGTAGTGGAGAATAACTGCAGGGTACAGGCCCAGCTAAGGTAGGGGAGAATAACTGCAGGGTTACAGGCCCAGCTAAGGTAGGGGAGAATAACTGCAGGGTTACAGGCCCAGCTAAGGTAGTGGAGAATAACTGCAGGGTTACAGGCCCAGCTAAGGTAGTGGAGAATAACTGCAGGGTACAGGCCGAGCTAAGGTAGGGGAGAATAACTGCAGGGTTACAGGCCCAGCTAAGGTAGGGGAGAATAACTGCAGGGTACAGGCCGAGCTAAGGTAGGGGAGAATAACTGCAGGGTTACAGGCCCAGCTAAGGTAGTGGAGAATAACTGCAGGGTACAGGCCCAGCTAAGGTAGTGGAGAATAACTGCAGGGTACAGGCCCAGCTAAGGTAGGGGAGAATAACTGCAGGGTACATGCCCAGCTAAGGTAGGGGAGAATAACTGCAGGGTTACAGGCCCAGCTAAGGTAGTGGAGAATAACTGCAGGGTACAGGCCCAGCTAAGGTAGTGGAGAATAACTGCAGGGTTACAGGCCCAGCTAAGGTAGTGGAGAATAACTGCAGGGTACAGGCCCAGCTAAGGTAGTGGAGAATAACTGCAGGGTACAGGCCCAGCTAAGGTAGTGGAGAATAACTGCAGGGTACAGGCCCAGCTAAGGTAGTGGAGAATAACTGCAGGGTTACAGGCCCAGCTAAGGTAGGGGAGAATAACTGCAGGGTTACAGGCCCAGCTAAGGTTAGTGGAGAATAACTGCAGGGTTACAGGCCCAGCTAAGGTAGGGGAGAATAACTGCAGGGTACAGGCCCAGCTAAGGTAGGGGAGAATAACTGCAGGGTACATGCCCAGCTAAGGTAGGGGAGAATAACTGCAGGGTACAGGCCCCGCTAAGGTAGGGGAGAATAACTGCAGGGTACAGGCCCAGCTAAGGTAGTGGAGAATAACTGCAGGGTACAGGCCCAGCTAAGGTAGTGAAGAATAACTGCAGGGTACAGGCCCAGCTAAGGTAGAAGAGAATAACTGCAGGGTACAGGCCCAGCTAAGGTAGTGGAGAATAACTGCAGGGTACAGGCCCAGCTAAGGTAGTGAAGAATAACTGCAGGGTACAGGCCCAGCTAAGGTAGAAGAGAATAACTGCAGGGTACAGGCCCAGCTAAGGTAGAAGAGAATAACTGCAGGGGTACAGGCCCAGCTAAGGTAATGGAGAATAACCGCGAGCTCTGAGTGCTGCGCACGGGAGCTGTGAGAGCTGCGGCACGCGAGGTGTGAGTGAGTGATGTCAAGACTAAGTTGTGTCGCACTAAGGAGTTGGCTATGGAACATCTTGGGAAAGCGCAGCAAGTGATGAAGGAGCGATATGACAAGAAATTTAAGACAAAGCTCAGGTCGTTTGCAAGTGGTGATTTGGTGTGGGTGTTGTAACCTCGTTTGGGGACTTCCGTGTCTTATAAGTTTGAAGGACCTTACCAAGTTGTAGAAAGTTCGGAGATTTGTCATATAAAGTGTCTAACCTTAATATTTCAGGACAGTCAATGATTGTACATTTAAATCAGCTAAAGGCCTATTGTGGGCCAGGAGTTGTGGCGTGTTTTAGTCAGGAAGAGTTACCACCTGAGGAGGATTGCAATGAGGGGAAAGATGTTCAAATATCAAATCAAATATTTATTCAGGTAAAGTATATACATACAAGGTGAGATACAAAACATTGATGGATTTATAGATAGAGCAAGTACATACAATGCCTAAAGCCACTATTACGCAAAGCGTTTCGGGCAGAGGAAATGTTAATATTCCTCTGCCCGAAATGTTTCGAGCAGAGGAATATTAACATTTTTTCCTATTAAATGTTTAAAATAAGAAATGTTTCGGGCATGAAATGTTAATATTCCTTATCTCAGTTCCAGCTCCGGAGGGCAGGAGTTGCTCTGTCATTTGCAGGAGGAGCAGCGTGATGAGTTCCAGGTCCTGCTGGACACACATGTTCCAGGTCCTGCTGGACACACATGTTCCAGGTCCTGCTGGACACACATGTTCCAGGTCCTGCTGGACACACATGTTCCAGGTCCTGCTGGACACACATGTTCCAGGTCCTGCTGGACACACATGTTCCAGGTCCTGCTGGACACACATGTTCCAGGTCCTGCTGGACACACATGTTCCAGGTCCTGCTGGACACACATGTTCCAGGTCCTGCTGGACACACATGTTCCAGGTCCTGCTGGACACATATGTTCCAGGTCCTGCTGGACACACATGTTCCAGGTCCTGCTGGACACACATGTTCCAGGTCCTGCTGGACACACATGTTCCAGGTCCTGCTGGACACACATGTTCCAGGTCCTGCTGGACACACATGCGAATCTGTTTGGGGAGGTACCCACTCAGACTCCTCTCATCACCCACGACATCCAACTGCTTGACAACACTCCAATTCGACAGCATCCATACCGAGTGAATCCAGAGAAGAGAAAACTCATACAACAAGAAGTGGATTTTCTACTTCAACATAAATTCATTCGTCCAAGCCAAAGTTCTTGGAGTTTTCCTTGTTTGCTGGTACCAAAACCAGTGGGGACCTGGCTGTTATGTGTGGACTATCGTAAATTAAATATGGTGTAGCGAGTAATGTTTATACTCGCTCCAATATCTCATTACCTTAATGACAAACCTAATTAAAACTAATTATGACTACTCAAATCCTTTCCCTAATTACAGGTTTCCCTTTGCATCCTGTTGGAGGAAGCTGAGGTGTATTCACTGAATATAAGCAAGCGAATTGCGAATAGCACAGTACACTTTCCACAGTCAAGAATGTAGCACTCTGCGTGTACAGTTCTAATCGACCCCAAGACACTTCAGCCTCGGCACAGAACAGACAGCAGACAAGGACCGCATCGAGCTACAACGCTCTCCCACATAGAGCTTCGTGACTCCGGCCACACTCAGCTCTCTGCTCTGCTCCATGCTCCGTCTCAACGTCTACGACACTGCTGTATCCAAGACTACTAAATAAATACGAAAAAACACTAAACACCGTGTGTCTAATCTACTCAACAACGTAACATAATCGTACGTTACAAAGGTAACAAGAGTTGATTTGTTTCCATTACCAATGTTAGAAGAGTGTATAGACCAGATTGGTAATGCTCAGTTTGTGTCAAAACTTGATTTGTCTAAGGGTTACAATCAAATCTTTCTAAGTGATTATGCTAGGAAAGTGACAGCTTTTATTACACCTGATGGAATATATAAATTTTATGTAATGCCTTTCTGGATTAAGAAATGCTCCTGCCACTTTCCAGAAACTAATGAATTTTTTGCTTAAGGACGTGCCAAATTGCAGGGCATACCTAGGTGATATAGTCTTGTATAGTAAGTGTTGGACAGACCATCTGTCAGGTCTTAAGAAATTATTTGAAGTGTTACAGAGTGCCACTTTAACAGTAAATGTCAACAAGTGTAGTTGGGCAAGGAGCACTATAATCTATCTTGGACATGGAGTTGGACATGGTAAGATACTTCCCTTACAAGACAAAATTCAAGCTATAGTGGAATATCAAGTGTTAACTAGTTAAAAGGGGGGGGGGTTCAAAGATTTATTGGAATGTGTGCTTACTATAGGCAGTATTGTAAGAATTTCTCAGCAGGGGATACCCCATTAACCAATTTGTTACGTAAGCAAGTGAAATTTAAGTGGACACAAGAATGTCTAAATTCCTTTCAGAGTTTAAAGGGAATACTATCTACGTCACCTGTTCTAGCCAGCCCTTAATATGACAGATATTTTATCCTGCATATTGATGCGTCTGATTTAGGAATCGGTGCAGTTCTTATACAGAATGCACGTGATAATATTGAACACCCAGTATACTATTTCTCCAGAACATTTAATAAAAACAAAAGAACTATTCCGTAGTGGAAAAGGAGGCACTTGGTCTCATACTATCTGTTAAGAAATTTGAAACTTACCTGTCAGGTAATAAAGTGGTTATTTTTACAGGTCATAACCCACTTATTTTCAACCAGCAGATTTATTTATTTATTTATTTTTTTGAGATATATACAAGAGTTGTTACATTCTTGTACAGCCACTAGTGCGCGTAGCGTTTTGGGCAGGTCCCTGGAATACGATCCCCGCCGCGAAGATTTGTTTTTACAACCAAGTACTCATTTTACTGTCCTTTTGCTCTACGCGAGGTTTCTGTCCACGCTGAGCTGGCCTTAGGACACCTGCGTTATCATTTGACAGATGTACCACCCCAGTCAAACTCCCCACCTGATATTCAGTCACCTGGATGTGACTGGGTCACATCCACTGAGGGTTTTGGAGGGACGACACCGTTCCTAGGACGAGGATCAACGCCTTGTGGAAAAGACGAGTGTGGGAATATAAAGATTAGCTCAGTCCCCATTGGTGAACCAGGATTGGGATAGCTGAATCTCTGGGATTGGAACGGCGACGACGCGAAGGCTTCACGTCACCTGAGGACCTGTGGAACGTTCCTGGATCGTCAAGGATCGACTCAGGAAGCGTGGGAACCTCACACCATCGAGGGACAGGCGTCGTGAGCCAGGAATGTAAGGTAGATAATTTTCCCTACCATTACCCCTTGTGTGAGTAGGCTAGATAGGCCACGATATTTACTTATGTATGTGGCAGTATGACATTAATACTTTAGTATTAATTAGTAGTAGAATAGGCTGCAGGGCAGCTTGTGTCCAGGACTGTTTTAGAAGACAGTGTGTGTGGACGGCAGGACAGTTGAAGAAGAGGTGCCGACGTGGTGAAGAGGCCCTTCTGTGAGAGAGTGTGTGACTCCTGTCTTATCTGCCCAGTGAAGGAGTGGTTGGAGGTCGTGAAAGAAGAGTTGCTGAAGATCTCCAGATTTATTATCCTTATTTTCATTTTCATGTATTGCTTGTGATTGTGTGTGTGATCATGTAATTGTGTCAGTAAATTCACACATTTTATCATTGTGTTTAAGTGTGCCTCCATTTTAATATTTCTCTGTGAGCATACACGAGGGTTATCATAGTACCACCTAGGGAACGTCGCGTTCTCTATAGAAGTTCTTATGACTGGAGAGTGGTAAAGCAGCACAGACTTATATAAGAATGTAAGTATTTTATAAGTATAGTATAAGAATGTAAGTAAGTATAACAAGTATTTTGCCCCAAGAGTGTAACAATTATATGCTGTGCTTACTATATTAACCTGCAATGTTAAATGGGATTAAATGGGATTCTTGTAATGTTATTTGTCTATTTGTACTCACAGCAATTTGTGCGCCCCTTGAGGGACTTGAAGTAGAGGGGGTAGAAATAGCCTAAGCTACTCTATTCCTTTGAGATGTATTTATTGCTTATCTCAATAAACATACTTGAACTTGAACTTGAAAAGTGTACCCTTAGCCATCCGGCTAGTATCAGAGCCTGACTGGTGGCAACAGGTAACGTAGTGGCTGGAGAGAAGTAAAGCCACACAGACTTTTATGGGAGAGTACCCTGGGCCGACAGTCCAATAGCAGATCTATGGGAGTAACAACACTCTGGCAACAAACAGTATAGAATACACCCACTGAACTGCATCGCTGGAGTGCAGATATACTAACCCAGCTGGCGACCTTGTTAAGAAGAAGATAGAGAAGGCAGGCGGGAAAGGAGTTCCTGCAACCTTTTTGTCTGGCAGGCAAGACTCAGGGAGGTTATTGTTATACAGCCCGTCCTCCAAAAATGGGGTGGTAAATGTAAGGAGACAAATAAGTGCAATTATGTACTATTCATATCAGTTAGGAATTGTACTTATTTTCACTTAGTATTAAATCGTACTGTCAAATATATTGCGAATATTTGAGTTTACCCAAAAAACTGAATAGAAAACCACAACCTCACCTAACCGTCTTAGTTTTTGAAGATAATAATTTTATTGCTTCTTAATTACAATTAGTACTTAACCTATAGCTATATTGATATTACAGTTTTATAAAACTAATAAAACAAAACTAAAATATATCAATAAATTGTAAAATAACTCAGGATATTTTAAAATTTTGTATAAAATCTATATTGTTTAATAAACAAAAAAAAAAAATATTGATATTTAAAACTTGTGTATTGCAAGTTGAAATTGAAAATTTCATCCTAAAATTGTGTGTCTTAACAGAAAACGAGGGGAATTAAATCGGGGGAGGGAGTTGGGTAAATGTAACAGCCCCGTAAGTGCAATTATGCATTGGTTATGACAGTTAGAAAGTGTACTTATTACACTTAGTATTAAATCGTACTGTCAATTCGGAGGATGGGTTGTGTTATAAGGTAAGCCTGAGTCTTCCTTCACTCCTCCACGGGGTCTAGGCTGGAACTGCTGATAGCAGTTTCCCCGTGGTTGACTGAAGGGCTTCCAGGGTGAATCAGTGGCACCCCGTCCTACTACCAAAACTGGACGAATCACTTCCAAAACGACACACCCTGGACGCAAACACAGTGGCCTCCTTACCAGAGCCTCGGATATTAACACCAAGTAATTAAGGCTTCCAGCACTTCCACTAACACGATAACATCATTTATATTTGCCAACATCCAGGGTATACAAACACGCAAAACCAACAAAGTTCAATTTATAGATGGTCTCCTTCATGAGGCAAATGCAGTGTTTGCAGCCCTAACAGAAACCCACACAAAGGACTACCATGATGGTGAAATATGGATCTCAGAGTACAATCTTTTCAGATGTGATAGGAAACACCGGCTTCAGGGTGGGGTCAGCCTCTACATCAAAGACACACTCATCTGTACTGAGCTGCTAAAACCTCAAATGATATGGTGGAAGTGCTGATAATCAAAATAGAGATTTTAAATGTAGTTATTGTCCTTGTATATAAGTCACCGGAGGCAAACCCTCAGCAGTTTACAGACCAACTAATGAAAATAGAACACTGCTTGGAAAACCTCACAAATCCAGCTCCGAACATCATCCTGCTTGGGGACTTCAACCTACGGCACCTGAAATGGAAGCACCTGGCTAATACAGTAATATCAGAAAGAATACCAGGAATGTCGGAAAATCCGACACCATTTAATAATCATACAGATAATAACTGTATTACCAACAAGTTACCCATAGAAAACGTAACTTGTAGTGGAATTACCGTCTATAGAAAACGGGATATCATCACCACATACTATCATAATTCACCAGCTATTCTGCTGGGAATTATTCTTAAATACATTAGTCTTTGGACTTTACCATCATAAAAACATCTTATATAAATTAACTTAATTATCAATATTAAAGTAGAGTAAATGTGACCCTTCTATCACTTTCTGACATGTGGACAAAGTAGGCCAGGCGTCAGGGAGGAAGGAGGGCAGCCATTGTTGTTTATATTGAGACCAGAGGCTCACACGGGAGCAAATTCGGCTCCTGTTAAATTTACTTGGACGTAGTGTTATGGAACCCAAAGGTGTACCATTGTCAACACGCTGTCTACATATCAAGTTAAGTGTCTATCCGAAACCCGTTTATCATTCATTTATGGCCATTAATGTCAGGATATAGGGTTAGCCGGTTAGATCGCGAAATCGCCTCAAACTAAAGGTAATTAAGCCAGGTCTTTAATGTTCCATGTACTGTATAGTGTTTTCTCTGATATAGCTTGTCATATATAGGATTCTGGCTTCACAGCTAACGCACTTTTGACAGGTCAAGACGAGGATGCAAGATTATGTGCACCAGTTACTGGGTGATATGGAAGCTACCTCAAAGAGGATAATTTGGTGTCTACACCCTAGTTATACCTGGTGGACTAACCTGCTGTACTATAAGATAAGGAACCTCTTCAATGTATGTAGTTACTGTAGTTTGATTGGCTGCATATATATAAACTAATAAACCCCCCTTAATGTGTAGAGGATCGATTTGTGAGATTGAGATTATTGCAGAAATACAGTCCACTTATCATTATACAAATTGCTATCGAAGTATATAAATTAACGTAAATATAAATTCATATAAATTAAATAAATATAAATCTCACAGGTCGGTTCCCACATTATTTGGTCCTTCGAACCGGATGACGGATTATTTGATCCCTTGAACCCACATTTGGTCATCTTAGTACCGGATGAACCAGTTATCCAGTGGATTCATTAAATATACTAGTGCAGTGTTATTTAAACAAAGGCCAGCCAGTCAAAGACGGCAGCGTAGCCTCGAGGGAGCTCAGGAGCCTCCCTCAGCCCAGTTCAGCTTCGTCAGCGGTTTCATGCACACCCACAGATATTTGGTGGCGTGTTATTTCGTGAAATGACAGCGCTAATATAGAAGCCAGCCAATTAGTGACTGTCGCAAGATTGTTCACGGATTTCGTGGTGTTACATTTCGCGAGAGATTATCTACGAATTTTGTGGACTTTATTTCGCGAGGTCACTAATAATATTTAATACTTCTAGATAATATTAGAAGTTTCATAGAGGCTAATTAAGAGGCTATTATCAATAATTGTGTATATTATTTCTCCAAAATAGAGAATTATTTAATATATTGCACTAGTGATCACAGTATAATATTTACTAATTGCCAACCCACAACAGGGTAGGATATTAACCATTGACTAGTTGAACTATTATCGTTCATCCTAGTCCCATTATTACCATAGTCAGTTGTACTATATTGATCAACCTAACACCATTAATGAATGGTCCAGACCCTATTTTGGGTGTAATTTTTATCAACTCGAGTTGAGTTGTATATATAATAATTTACTTATGATCATTACACCTTTGAGTGATTAATTAGTGTCTCTACCATCCTAGGGTGATATAGAAGAGCTAACCTAAAGGTACTTCCAGTGACACTGGTTTATCACTCAAATCATTAGTGTGTATGATTGTATATATATAATGTGTATTAATTTTAAGTGCTAACCTCTAGTAGAGGTAGGATTATTGCCTAGTGAGTTCAGAATTTACCCTAGGCTACCATTAGTACTTGCTCACAATTTATGAGCCAGTGGTGCTCAATTAACAAGTCACCATGACTAATCCACAGAAAGCAAAGCGTGCTTTAATATCAAGCAAACGCCAACTAACAAGAGATCTCAACCAATATGAACAGTTGTTATATGAGCCTGTAATTAATTATCGTCGGTTGAAAATACCACTGTTACAGATTCAAACCCAATTGCATATATTGAAAGCAAATAGGAAATCTTACCAAAATCAGGTCCACGACGACGACATAGTAGTTGAAGATGTGGAACCATTCCTGTCTGACCTTGCACAATATGAAGAAGAAACTCAAGCCAGGTTGGAACATTTACACAGGATAATTGAATCAGAACAAATAGCAAGTACATCAAATAAAGTAGATAATGTTATGGATGATCTGGATCTTTTTGAGAATAAATGTAAAGCCAGATTAGATCCTTTAATCAACAAGGATAAAGCTTCACCCAGTAAAGCTTCACCCACTACAGCTTCACCCAATAATATACCACCAGAAATTAAGCAGTTTTCAGACAATTTATCCACAGTCTCTGTGGTTTCTGAAAACCCAATACCTGAAGCTACTAAGTTAACATGCCTCCAAACTAGAGGTGAAGCTGAACCAGTAGTAGAAAATGTAAATGAAAATAGCGACAGCACTAATTTCCCAGTCCAGCCTCCTAGGAATAATGCTGGCAATGAGAAAACTGTCATACATCTAGTACTACAATTGCTGGATTTACCTCAACCTGATCAGACTGCTGACTCATTACAATCCTTCAGCATGGAGTTTGAGTCACTACTAAGAACATTCAGACTTAAGGTTGATATAACTACTAGTGAATGGATGACCAAAGTAGTCCTTCAACGAAAATTGTCCAGCGATATACTAGATGAATTATATGCACATCAACATAACACCATCCTGACAGTACAGGACATCACTGAAGGTTTACATTCCATCATAAGCAAACGACGAGCAAATGAGGAAGTTAAAGCCTCTTGCAAGCCTTCAGAAATAGAAAATAATAGTCAATTAAAGGGTAAAACAACCACCCCAAATAAACATCAACCAATTACTCAAACATCAAGTTGCAGAAAATCTGACAATGCAGCAGCATCCTCCAAGCCTACTGTTACTAGTTCACCCAAACCGGTAACTTCCAAACGTGCAGTAGGCTGGGGGACATGTATGTTCTGCAAAAAGAAACATTCAACATACCGTTGTGCTAATTATCCAACCAGAGACACTCGTATTGAGCGACTCCAGGAATTAGGGAGATGTTCGAGGTGTCTCAAGTCACACAACATAGACTATTGTGATACCCAATTCAACACCTGTAACAGGTGTAGAAGAGGTAGGCACCATGCAGCACTGTGCAAATATACGAAATTAACGTATTCAAGACCCAAGGTGGAAGATAGCATTCCCACCACAGTACAGTACTGCAAGGTGCAACAAACAAAGAGTGTCCAATCGGCAAAGTCTAAAGGTAATACGACTTTGCCTACTGCCCAAATTACCATCCTGAATAAGAGGGCCAAGGTCCATACCCGTGGGTTGTTTGACCAAGGATCCCAAAGAACATACATCACTAAAAGGTTGGCAGATGAATTACAATTAAGGCCTGTAGCCCAGATGTCATTCAACATCTCAGGGTTTGTAACAGATGCAGGACCTCAAGTCTACCAGGTGGTACAACCATCAGTACGCTTAGGCAGGTACGTCTGTCGAGTACAAGCCATTGTGGTGGACAAAATACCAGTAGACCTACAAGTTCAAGGTCTGCGAGCAACAGCCAAATTCCTGAGAAATAGAGGAATAAAATTGGCAGATAATATTAAGTCTGATCACCTCAACGACTTCGGTCTCCTTGTTGGGACAGACTATTGCCATCGATTCATCGGTAGCCCTACTAAATATCAGGGTATAACCATGTTAAACTCTGCAGGAGGTAAATTACTCTCAGGCCCAGTATCAAGCCTGAGGAGACCTATGCCTGCAGATAAACAATACCAATAGAAATCTAAATTTGTCAGCTGATTATATTTCTCCAGTAGCATTATACTAAGGAGATTACAGCTGACTATAGCAACAGAGGTTGATGTTAGTATCATCATTTAAAGCTGAAGATGAGTTCATGAGGCCTCAGTGGCAAATCAGTGAACAGTAGCCTAAAACAGCTACAAGTCACTGCGACCAATGTCACTGAACCCACTGCAGTCTCAGAACCATACTTTACTTTAATGATGAGCTATTCAATCTTCTGAATCAATTAACTAAATTAAACCCCAATAAATCTGATGACTGATTTGATACATTTATTATTTAATCAAGATGTATTCCATGGGCCTCAGTGTTTATATATCAGTGACCAGTTACCTGAAGAAACTTCAAGTTATATCTAATGTCACTGATCTCACTGCAGTCCCTGAATCATACTTGACTGTAGTACTTGATCACTTCCAGTCTTCTGGGTTAAATAATATGTAATTAGGCTTGAATATTAGCCTTTCAAGAGTTGACAGGGAAATGAAATCGCATTAGACTTCTAACCCCTGCAACTCTAGTACGGGACATCCGTCCTGTACGAACAGACGCACAAATGTGTGATTACTAACTACTAACATCAAATTAATCTAATAATTCGAAGGAGGAGTATCGGTGTTCGTCTGTTCTAAATAGGACTTCGACCCGTGAGCAGCCCCTGGGGAATTATGTCGGAAAATCCGACACCATTTAATAATCATACAGATAATAACTGTATTACCAACAAGTTACCCATAGAAAACGTAACTTGTAGTGGAATTACCGTCTATAGAAAACGGGATATCATCACCACATACTATCATAATTCACCAGCTATTCTGCTGGGAATTATTCTTAAATACATTAGTCTTTGGACTTTACCATCATAAAAACATCTTATATAAATTAACTTAATTATCAATATTAAAGTAGAGTAAATGTGACCCTTCTATCACTTTCTGACATGTGGACAAAGTAGGCCAGGCGTCAGGGAGGAAGGAGGGCAGCCATTGTTGTTTATATTGAGACCAGAGGCTCACACGGGAGCAAATTCGGCTCCTGTTAAATTTACTTGGACGTAGTGTTATGGAACCCAAAGGTGTACCATTGTCAACACGCTGTCTACATATCAAGTTAAGTGTCTATCCGAAACCCGTTTATCATTCATTTATGGCCATTAATGTCAGGATATAGGGTTAGCCGGTTAGATCGCGAAATCGCCTCAAACTAAAGGTAATTAAGCCAGGTCTTTAATGTTCCATGTACTGTATAGTGTTTTCTCTGATATAGCTTGTCATATATAGGATTCTGGCTTCACAGCTAACGCACTTTTGACAGGTCAAGACGAGGATGCAAGATTATGTGCACCAGTTACTGGGTGATATGGAAGCTACCTCAAAGAGGATAATTTGGTGTCTACACCCTAGTTATACCTGGTGGACTAACCTGCTGTACTATAAGATAAGGAACCTCTTCAATGTATGTAGTTACTGTAGTTTGATTGGCTGCATATATATAAACTAATAAACCCCCCTTAATGTGTAGAGGATCGATTTGTGAGATTGAGATTATTGCAGAAATACAGTCCACTTATCATTATACAAATTGCTATCGAAGTATATAAATTAACGTAAATATAAATTCATATAAATTAAATAAATATAAATCTCACAGGTCGGTTCCCACAAGGAAGTAGCCTAAATGAACAGGCACATGCAAATGACCTGCTACGGATGTGCGACAGGTTTGCCTTAAACCAGCAAATAGTAGAACCAACTAGGAAGGAGAACACGCTGGACCTCATTTTCACTAATAATGATGAATTGATCAGGAACATAATGATTACAAATACCTGTTACTCAGATCACAACTTAATTGAAGTTATGACAACCATGGGGAGTAGACCTTCAAAACCAGTCCAGATTCCCGGTGGAGGAGATTTCAGCAAATTCAACTTCAATAATAAACAGATAAACTGGGAGCAAATAAACTAGGACTTCACAGAAATAAACTGGGAAGAACAGCTAGAAAATGCAAACCTGAACCAGTGCCTGGAAAAAATAAGCTCAGTAGCACTAGAAATATGTTCAAACCGCATACCTCAAAGAAAAAAGAGGAAGAGATGCAGATTGGAACGGGAACGTCGTTCCCTATATAGGCGAAGAAAACGAATCGCGGAACAACTTGAGAGTCGCACCCTATCTCAAGAACGGCGAAGAAGGTTAGGTAGAGAAATAGAAACAATTGAACGGAAGCTACAAGAATCATACAAAACCCAGGAGAGGCAAAGAGAGCAAAAGGCCATCAGTGAAATAGAAAGAAATCCGAAATATTTTTTCTCCTATGCAAAATCAAGATCAAAAACCACATCTAGTATCGGGCCCCTGCGAAAGGGAGATGGGACTTTCACCGATGACAACAAAGAAATGAGCGAGCTACTGAGGACGCAGTACGACTCTGTCTTCAGCGAGCCATTAAACACACTAAAGATTGATAACCCAAATGAATTTTTCATGGATACGATACCAACATCAAATCATATATCAGACGTCACCCTATCCCCACTGGATTTTGAAGAAGCCATAAACAGTATGCCTATGCACTCTGCACCAGGCCCGGATTCTTGGAACTCCATATTCATAAAGAACTGTAAAAAACCACTATCGCAGGCCTTCCACATTCTGTGGAGACAAAGCCTAGATACTGGCGTTATTCCTGATATACTAAAAACAGCAGAGATAGCACCACTTCATAAAGGAGGAAATAAGGCAGAGGCAAAAAATTACAGACCGATAGCGCTAACATCGCACATCATAAAAAGTTTTGAGAGAGTGCTAAGAAGTAAAATCACAAAATACATGGAATCACAGCAACTCCATAACCCCGGACAACATGGTTTCAGAACAGGGCGCTCTTGCCTGTCGCAGTTGCTGGACCACTATGATATGGCATTAGATGCTATGGAAGACAAACATAACGCGGATGTAATTTACACAGATTTCGCAAAAGCTTTTGATAAATGTGACCATGGTGTTATTGCACATAAAATGCGTTCAAAAGGAATTACCGGAAAAATAGGCAGATGGATCTACAATTTCCTGACCAACAGAACCCAATGTGTAATAGTCAACAAAATAAAATCCAGCCCATCAACCGTGAAGAGCTCAGTCCCCCAGGGTACTGTGCTTGCTCCAGTACTTTTTCTCATCCTCATTTCGGACATAGACAAGAACACAACCTATAGCACTGTATCATCCTTTGCAGATGACACTAGGATCTTCATGAGAGTAGGCAACATAGAGGACACGGCGAACCTCCAGTCAGATGTAGATCAGGTCTTTCTATGGGCTACAGAAAATAATATGGTGTTTAACGAAGATAAGTTCCAGCTCATGCGCTATGGAAAAAATTAAAATATAAAAACGGAAACCACGTACAAAACTCAGGCAAATCATAACATAGAACGAAAAGGCAATGTAAAGGATCTGGGTGTACTCATGTCGGAAGACCTTACCTTTAAAGAACTCAATAAAGTAGCCGTCACAACTGCAAGAAAAATGACAGGTTGGATAACAAGAACTTTTCACACTAGAGATGCTATACCGATGATGATACTTTTCAAAACGCTTGTGCTCTCTAGAGTAGAGCACTGCTGCACAATGACAGCACCTTTCAAAGCTGGAGAAATTGCTGACCTGGAGAGCGTGCAGAGATCCTTTACTGCTAGAATCCACTCAGTAAAACATTTAAACTATTGGAACCGACTAAAGAGCCTAAAACTGTACTCCCTTGAGCGCAGGCGGGAGAGGTACATAATAATTTACACGTGGAAAATATTAGAGGGGCTGGTCCCAAACCTGCACACAGAAATAACATCACATGAGACCAGAAGACATGGCAGGATGTGCAGAATACCCCCGTTGAAAAGCAGAGGTGCAACAGGTACTCTGAGAGAGAACTCTACCAACATCAGAGGCCCGAGACTGTTCAACACGCTTCCACTACACATAAGGGACATAACTGGCCGACCCCTCACAGTGTTCAAGAGAGAACTGGATAAGCACCTCCAAAGGATACCTGATCAACCAGGCTGTGACTCATACGTCAGGCTGCGAGCAGCCGCGTCCAACAGCCTGGTTGATCAGTCCGGCAACCAGGAGGCCTGGTCGACGACCGGGCCGCGGGGACGCTAAGCCCCGGAAGCACCTCAAGGTAACCTCAAGGTAACCCCCTTCAGTGGTGGAAGCAAAGACCTGCGGTGGTGGGCATTGTTGGTCCTCTCCTGTGGGACCAAGGAGACTCTGGTGAATCCCGGGAGTAGGAGGGGCTGAGTATTCGGCCTTCTGAGCCCCTAGCAGCCGAGTGCTAGAGGAGGGGCCCAACCCCCGTGACAATATATATATATATATATATATATATATATATATATATATATATATATATATATATATATATATATATATATATATGTGATATATATATATGTAATACTATTACATATATATATGTAATATATAAATATATGTAATAGTAAATATTCTTCCTCCCTAAGTGAGCTGCTCTGTCTGCCTCCGCCGAGCGCGGGTGAGACAAAGGGAGTGATCATCCTGCGGTGATCTGTTCACGTGCGCTAATGACCTATATCCACAGATTCGAGAACCACCATTGAAACATTGCAACACGAACACATATGTGATAAAATACATCTGATCACAAATGTCATATCATTAATGCAAACACTCAAACGACAAGGCCGATGGGTACTTATCAACTGGGTGTCAAGTCATGTGGGAATAATAGGATATGACATTGCAGACGAAGCGGCAAAACTTGCAACTAAGAAAAGAAATGTAGACATTTACATACCACAGAGTCTATCACAGATTAAGAAAGTAATTTGAAACAGAGCAATGCAAAAGATGTACAGTCATCACAACACAGCAGTTGCAACATCAGGATCTGCGGGTTGGTACAAGAATTCAACCAACTACGAACCACTTAGTTTGATGAAAGGGAACAGTAGAGCAACAGAAGTACACTTACATCGCGTCAGGCTTGGATACCCATGTGCATGGGAAATAGGCTTACAGGTTCCGGAAGATGAGAGGAAATGTTAGCACTGTGGAGAAATGCCCGACAGACCACTGGAACATTGTCTAACACCGTGCACAGTTACAAACCGACTAGGATTTCAACATAGATTCAACAGAGCAGAAGAAGTTGTTAAACGTATATGGCAAAATTCTACTGAAGCGACCATACGAGTCATAAATACTCATACTCCGCCCAAGTAAAACAGAAACAAGCAACACTTAGTGGGCCAGCCAGAGGCTTAGGGCCCGCGCAGGAATATCCCTGCAAAAAAAAAAAAAAGACCTATACCTGACCGCGTGGACAATCTTTCATCAATGTGTTTATTCCTCATTGGAGAAGTACCTCTACACTCGCCGCTCCGCTCCACTCTGCTTACATAAGTTTACAATTTTTTTATTGATAAAATGCTTCTTAACTCCTGCGCCACCTTTTCCTTCTGGATGTTTTTATTGCCGCTCCAGCTCCTCCTCCTCCTGCAGGTTTTTGTTACGGCTCCTGCTGCTTCTAGCTCCTCCTCTTCCTCCTGCTTCCTATAGGTTTTGTTACGTTTCCCTCTCCTCCTCCTGTTGCTTCTTATTCTTCCTATGCTCTCTCTTTCTCTCTTTAAACCTACTTCCTGTATTCTATATTGTTCTCATCTCCATCCCTGTGTTACATCTTCTCATCACGCTCCTAAAAACACATCCACTCCCCAAAACCAGCTCTTTCTCTCTGTCTGTCAAAAAGACAGGGGAGGAGCTTACAAACTTTATGACCCTTTCACCCACTCACCTGCATCTTCCGACTTCAGACTCCTCCCTCAACTCGCTCTTCCATTCACACTCTTTCTTCTCATCTTGTAACAAAAAAAAAAAAGCTACACGACCTTCTCTCTACCTTTTCACGACTACACACACAACACTCGAACATTTCTTGCTCATCCCATTCATCTCTCAGCCAATCACAGTCTTACTTTTTCTTCTTCAAAAAAAAAAAAAAAACACTCAGTACGCTTTCACAACGTTCTCATACAACCTTACTCACCTCTCTCTCTCGTCCTATATTTATCGTACATCTGGCAACACGTCCTCTTACACCACCTTATATTGCCCCAAACGTTCCCGCAACGCACACAGGCACCGCTCCTGTGCCAGGTAAGTCCTCTACGGGCTCACCATAGCCCGTGCTACTTGCCCCGCTCCTGTGCCAGGTAAGTTACGGGCTCACCATAGCCCGTGCTACTTGGAACTTGTTCCGAGTAGCTGAATCTATAACAACAACAACAACATCCCGCAACGTTATCACAACTTTCGACGTGGCCGAAACCCCTCCATCCCAAAAAGGAGGAGACGATTTACGTCGTAAAACTCCCTACTTTAGTCAACTTGAGGGTTATTTTGTAGACCCGGGTCAATATGGAAATCACTTCCTAGAATGATATGATTTTTGTTGAGATTGTTATTTATGATAAGATTCCTTAGGTTATCTAAGAATGAAGCTATATTGGTATTGGGAAATCTATAGATGGCACCGATAGTCAAGGAGGATTTAAGGGATTTACTGGAGAACTTGGCAAAGGTATATTCACAATAGTTGTCTCTATCACTAATGACACTATTGCAGATAAAGGTATCTATGTAATATATTGCAGTGCCACCTACTTTTTTATTAGGCCTGCAGTTGTGAATGGTTTTATAACCAGCTAAGTTGTAGAGTTGGGTATAGTCTTTTCTTAGCCAGGTTTCTGTAAAATGATGAATGATAATTTAGTACCTAGTGCTGTGAGTAGTGCATTTATATCATCAAAATGTTTACCAAGTGACCTAACATTTTGGTTGTAAACTGATAAGCAAGTGCTATTTAGGAGTTTGTTTTTTGCAAGATTTGTTGTGTAATATCTGCAATAATGATGATCAATGTGCTGTTTGGTGTAGATATGAGACAGAAGATTTCGATCAGGATCAATATCAGTATGCATGTAGATGTAATAGGGGTCACGATACAATATTACAAGCAATTATAGAAACAGTTAAAAACTAAATTTGCTGTAAATATAAAGTATTTATAGAAAAAACACAACAATAAATGCAAGTACACAAAATAGAATCACCATTCAAAAAATCAAAGTAAAAAAATCACCGTAGATAGCCAAGAAGGATACAGAAGTTAGGTTAAGAGAGAAAACATAAAATCAGTAGAGACTGACATGATTAATATGTAGCAAAAATGATAAGACAAATAATAATCGTAAAATAAAATAATCTTAGAGATAATTAATTTTATATAGCTTAGTTTTCAACCTATAATTAGTATGAACTTAAAAAACAAAATGAGCTCAATAATTAATTTCAATAAATGACATATAAATCAAATTACAATTAAATTTAAAATTTAAAAATAATAGGGTAAGATTATATTTATGAGTAAAATTTTACAATGATACTGAGGAAGATGCTAACATAAGTGCATGGAGACTTAACTGATTACTTAGGAACTTTTATGGATGAGAAAACATTAGTTAAACGGTAAGGCAGAGACATCGCCTTGGACAAGGTTAGATTAAGTTAGGTTAGGCTCAGACACTCATGAAATATTTTCAGTATTGGCATTGAGCGAATTTTGGTTTTCAGACATACCACAATCATTAACGTAACATAAAATCGTTGTTGAAGTAGTGTAGTCTCTTTATTAATAAACGTGTTATTGTTACAGAAAACAGTTTTTATGTCAATACCTTCCACATAATTGTTCCACCCATGTTCTGCATTGTACGATTGTTCTAGTAGTGTGATCTTTTAATGAAGACCTGGGAATTCGATCCTGATTCATAGCATCACACATCAAATTAAATTTTAGTGTGAGATCCCGTGACCTACTTATTATATTACACAGAAACAAATGTATACGTATACAAACTCAGAAAACAAATGCCTCACCGCAGCACCAAGGATCAGCTGACGCCATAAACACATCTCGCCCTACAGTGCGGCAAGTCTCCCTCAAACACACACCTCTGTTTTAATCGCCGTGCCTCTATCTACAGCACAATACAACAAACACTTTTGAAACTTATCATTCTCAACATAAATGTGTCTCCCAACATTTGTTCTCGAGCAGTCATCGGGAGGATAAACCCTTCATGCAAACTGCCCCTACCATCAAGAAAAAAGAGTATTAATGTTTGTTAGAAGAAATATGAGGTAATAGTCTGGTCCCATTAATGATTATCGCTGAAGTAAGTGGAGAGGTTATGTTAGTCCAGATGTGGTCACAAATAGAGGCAGTCGTTTTGGTAATTCTAGTAGGTTTAGTGATTAAGGGTATGAGCAAGCAGGAATTCATACAGTTGGTGAAACTAACAACTTGAGCGTTATCAATCTCGCAGAGGTCAATATTAAAATCACCTGATAGTATTAGTTGCGTTTTGTTAAGTTTGTTGGTATTATATTTCTAAAGTTAGGGTTGAATTCAGCAACATCTGTGTTAGGAATTCTGTAAACTATTGTTTATGTAATAATCTAAGATGAGGTCTGATAAAGACCTTTTGTGCCCTCTGTAATGCTTTTGCGCTACCGCTCACAGGATGAGTATGGGGTGCACAATAAACTAGCCGCCTTCGGCGGCAACAATCAAATCAATACTACCACAGTCAGGTCAGCCTCGGCACCCTTGACTCTGAACCGGGTTCTGTAAGTTCTTGGTGATAGTAAAGAGTAGTACCACCACCTCTCTGCAATGACCGACAGTTGTGAATTGCCGAATAACTTGGGATGTTAGAGAGTTGTGTTGTATCCTCTTTCATCCAAGTTTTAGTAAGTATAATGAAGGTGATTTTTGTGCCAACTGTATGAATTGAACACTTGGTAACATAAATCATTCCAGACCTCCTTGCTCCGGCAAGGAGCAACGGTTTCAAGCTCAACGAGTCGCACTGTAAGAGTGAGAACATGAGATGTTTTTTCACCCAGAGGGTTATCAACTGCATGGAACCGCCTACCCGGCTAGGCCGTAAATGCCAAAACTCTGTTAAATGTTAAAATCCAACTGAAAAAGATCAGGGCTAATTCGGGGATTTTTGACAAGCCGCCGTCTTCCTGTCCTCGTCGAGGCCGCAAGTGTTAGCGGCCCTCAGTGGCGTTTTCCCCTTAAATTATTGCTGCTTTATTACAAAATAATTAATCTGAGAGCACCTAAATGGAAAACACTGTGCTCACCAGGGATCGAACCTGGGACCTTCTGTGTGTTAGACAGATGTGATAACCACTACACCATGAGCACCTGACAATAGTTTATCAATGAACCTTATAAATCATTATTTATGAGGACTAAAACCAATGGATGAAATAAAGAAGTCAGTTGTGTGCACCTTCAAGATCAGTGAAGAATTATGACAAAATAATAACATAAAGTAGTAAATTATTACACAATATAATGTTAAGTTTCCTTGTGTCTGGACAGGACATAATGACCTCCCAGACTCATCTTTTATTGTCCCTTAATTTGTCTGGAGCTGCCTCGATAACACACAGACTCTCAATGTTATGGGAATAATTAAGCACCATAATGTAACTAAGTGCCATGACTCGCAGAGTTTGAGATAAGTCCTGATAGATCAAGGTGACAACAGGACAGCCAAGTTCCCCCTCCACACCTGGCAGCGTACTGCCGCCGCCTCCCAGGACACACTATCTTATATCTTACAAATACAAATACAAATACAAATATTTATTCATCAGGTAACGTACATACATACAAGGTGAAATACAAAAAATTGATGGATTTATAGACAGAGCTAGTACATACAATGCCTAAAGCCACTATTACGCAAAGCGTTTCGGGCAGGAAAAACACTAAGACTAAAACTTAATACTAACTTAGATTAAAGTATAAATTGTGTTGTGAAAAAATCAGAATAAAATGAAAAAAGGGGGGGGGGAACATGGCAGAAAAAAAGCAAAAATACAATTTGGTCAACAAACAGCATTGTTAAAAATCGAAGACATGGGTTGACATTTAGGGGTAAGGTAAGTTACATTGAGTTAATTTGGTAGTACTTAGTTTTTATCTTAAACTGGTTGAGAGAGGTACAGTCTTTAACATAAATGGGAAGGTCATTCCACATTCGAGGTCCCTTGATTTGTAAAGCATTTCTAGTTTGACTAAGTCGTACTCTTGGAATATCAAATATAGGTATTCAAATCCTACCTTAATGACAGGCTCCAGTATGTTTCTGTGAATAATTCAATTTCTCCCATCCTACCCATCAACATTGGTACGTGTTCCTCAGGGCAGCATACTTGGCCCTCTCCTCTTTCTCATCTACATTAATGACCTTCCAAATGCCTCCCAACACCTCAAACCAATTCTATTTGCTGACGACGACACAACCTTCATTTACTCCAGTCCTGACCCCCCCCCCCCCCCCCCTTGCTCTAAATGCCACAGTAAATACTGAGCTAAATAAAGTCCATCTTTGGCTAACTGCCAACAAACTCACCCTTAACATTGACAAAACTTTCTATATTCTGTTTGGCAATAAATCCTCTAATCAAATAAATCTCAAAATAAACAATACCCAAATTTGTAACAAATTAGATGGCAAATCCCTTGGCATTCTCATTGACCACAAGCTGAATTTCCAGGGACACATTCTAAATATATCAAAAAAAGTTTCAAAAACTGTTGGCATTCTTTCTAAGATTAGATATTATGTACCCCGCCCTGCCCTGGTGACTCTCTATTACTCCCTCATCTATCCATCTCTCAACTTTGGTATTTGTGCTTGGGGTTCTACTACCCAAAATCATTTACGTCCTCTAATTACTCAACACAAAGCTGCTATTAGGACAATATCCAACTCTGGCCCCAGACATCACTCGGTACCCTTACTCAAATCTCTGAATATGTTAGATATTAAGTCACTGCACATTCTCTCTTGTGTATTATACATATATAAAACGCTGAACTGTAATGCCAATCCTGACCTCAAAAGCTTCATAGAAGGTTGTAACAGAACCCATGAGCACCACACCAGAAATAAATACAGTTTTGATATTCCTAGAGTACGACTTAATCAAACTAGAAATGCTCTACAAATCAAGAGACCCAGAATGTGGAATGACCTTCCCAACCATGTTAAAGACTGTACCTCTCTCAACCAGTCTAAGATAAAAACGAAGATATACCTAATAAATTCCCTGTTACCTACCTTACCCCTCTATTGTCAACCCATGTCTGTTTTTTTTTTTAAATGACGCTGTTTGTCTACCGAATTGTATTTGTGCTGCTTTTTCAGCCATGTTCCCCCCTTTTTATCTCTTTTTTTATTTGTTCTCAACTCATTTTATTCTTTATGCTCAATTAGTATTAAGCTTTAATCATTTAAGTTTTTCATGCCCGAAACGCTTTGCGTAATAGTGGCTTTAGGCATTGTATGTACTAGCCCTATCTATAATTCCATTAACTCTTTGTAAAATCTCTTGTATGTATGTACCTTACCTAAATAAACATTTGATTTGTTTTTATTTGATTTGTATTTGTATTTGTTTCTGGTGTGGTGCTCATGGGATCTGTTACAACCTTCTAGGAAGCTTTTAAGGTCAGGATTGACATTACAGTTCAGCGTTTTATATATATAAAATACACATGAGAGGATGTGCAGTGACTTAATATCTAACATATTCAGAGATTTGAGTAAGGGTACCGAGTGATGTCTGGGGCCAGAGTTAGAGATTGTCCTAATAGCAACTTTGTGTTGGGTAATTAGAGGACGTAAATGATTTGGGTAGTAGAACCCCAAGCACAAATACCATAGTTGAGATAAGGACAGATGACAGAATAATAGAGAGTCACCAGGGCAGGGCGGGGTACATAATATCTGATCTTAGAAAGAATGCCAACAGGTTTTGAAACTTTTTTATATACATTTAGAATGTGTCCCTGGAAATTCAGCTTGCGATCAATGAGAACGCCACTGGAATTTGCCATCTACTTTGTTACAAATTTGGGTATTGTTAATCCTGAGATTTATTTGATTTGAGGATTTATTGCCAAACAAAATATAGAAAGTTTTGTCAATATTGAGGGTGAGTTTGTTGGCAATGAACCAGTGATGGACTTTATTTAGCTCAGTATTCACTGTGACATTAAGAGCAAAGGGGTCAGGACTGAAGTAAATGAAGATCGTGTCGTCAGCAAGTAGAATTGGTTTGAGATGTTGGGAGGCATTTGGGAGGTCATTAAGTTGATGAGAAAGAGGAGAGGGCCAAGTATGCTGCCCTGAGGAACATCAATGTTGATGGGTAGGGCGGGAGAAACTGAATTATTCACAGAAACATATTGTAGCCTGTCGGTAAGGTAAGACTTAAGGAACTGCAGGGAGTGACCTCTGACTCCGTAATGTTGTAATTTATGTAGAAGAAGAAGAAGAATTTATATCTTATACCGGCTATGCTTATATAATTATTTACATACGAGAAGATGCATTGGGTTGGGTATGTACATATATGCACTGTTGATTGAGTGTAACATTCTTTCAAAGCCAGTAACATTCATAGCGTTTCTGGTAGGTCTTAAGATAACCAATAAATTAATTAAATTTACCTAAATTTAAGTCAATGTGACAGGGGACAGGCAGGCGTTTTATACATACAGTACATATTTGACTTATTTCGAGGTCCTCCCCAAGGAATGGGGCCCTCCCAAGAAGGACAACAGCAACCTCAAAACAAGCAGACTAGCTCCTAGGAACCTACTTACTGCTAAGTGAACATGTGCACTAGGTGATAGGATACACGCCTGTAGCAAGTATATTATATCAGTAATACACTTGCTCCATATTCTCATTAGCTTATGTGCAGTGTAGATATTGAGATGGGGTCTATTAATTCTACATAACCTATCTCTAAGTTATCACATTCATAGAATTCCTACACTGATTCTTGGTCCACTAATTACAATTCCCAAATGTACAACTACAGTTAATATCTCTTCCCAACCTGCTAGAAGATGGGCAGGTGAGGTGGAGGCTGATTATATATGTAGTCGACCGTGATTCATCATCCCCGTCCATCTGGTCACCATTTGGTCCGGGAGACATCTCCCGTCACGCAGGGTGCAGTCGCGCCTCCACAGATCTCCAGTATCAGCTCTTGATACTGGTAATGGCTCAAAAGGGCCACCACTTACGGGCTATTCATGCCCGTGCCACCTCTTGGGTGGCTTAACCTTCATCAATCATCATCATCAACGGCTATTAATGCCCGTGGCAAGAGATGGCACTAACTATTCATCCCCGTGCCATCTTTTGGGTGGCTTAATCTTCATCAATTAATTAATCAATCAATCAATTATCATCCACATCACGTCACCTTCACACGACAGACACATCACTACACAGTCAGCATCCGAGCGATATGATGGATCACCAGGTTAATTACGTGGGAACTTACGTTGCTGCTCACAATCACAAAAGGAAGACTCTCTCCATTTCAAGTTCTGGCAGTGATGGCGTTTGGCGTCCTGTGGCCAAAGCCAACAGGAAGAACCACTCCACTATGACCTATCGAGTAAATATTCTTCTACCGATGAGCACTCCATCTACCAAGACAAAATCTGCACTGCCAGTCTTCAAGGTGCAGCATGCTGAAGGTAAGTCCTCGTGCGCCACTGTTGTGGACCTTGAAAAAGAGAATACCCAGCTCAAGATCAGAGCAAAGCCAACCCTCAGAGGCAAATACATTCTGAGGCCCAAAGACGAGAGCTGTAACGTTTCTTAAAATTTTCGGGAAATGCGACGAACTCAAGCCAGAGGACAACATAAGGAAAATCATTGTCCTCCACTATCCCTTGCACATGACCCTAGCCCGTCTCGAAAAGCTGATTTATGTGGAGTCATCAGAACGCTGCCAGGTAAAATCCACAAAGCAAGAAACCCGACAAGTCCTTCTCACAGTAAGAGAACGGATTCCAATGAAGCTTGATCTTGCCATTTGGGGAGTATTCCAACACAGGCCTTACACCCCAGAGCCCCTCAGATGCTTCAGATGTCAGAGATTTGGACATCACAAGGACGGCTGCCAACGCCCAGCGAAGTGTGGAGTCTGTAGCCAGCCCCACGACAGGAAAATATGCCTTGATAAACATAAGGCAAACCAGCTCGTCCAAGTTAAACGCCCAATTTGCTCCAATTCACACCATGTCTGGAACTTAAGATGTCCCAAAACGATTAAAAGGATCCAAGTAAAACCCGCCACGTCTACAACAGAGCAGAAGCCCAACCAAAACATATACCAGTTCCCCTGCCCACAAAAACAGCGTGGAGCTTACTAAAACCAAACCGGGTGGAAGGGGCACATGGCCCTCCACCATCGGCAATGGTGGAGGGTGTGAAGGTCTCCGTCCAGGACAGAGGGATTGCTGGGGCTCAATAGAAAATAGTTCAACGTAATTGCCCGCCCATTGCATCCAGTAAGCACACTGGGGGATGGCAAGAATGTTCGTGTCCCAAACCAGCACAGCAGTAAGTAGAGCTCCTTCACAACTCGACACCCTCTGGCCTATGCTTAGGGTCAGGGTCACGAAATTGGTCGAAAGTTTGCTGTCGAAACATGATATCAAGCAAACCACTGAGACTCGAGACACTTGAGCACAAGCTCAAGAAATTTGAAAAAACAATATCCTTACCTTCAAGAACGCAGGGGAAGAGACACTCTCCTAAAAAAATAAACAGGTAGAGTTCAGTACTTCTGAAAGCGTCCTTGATGAGTGAGTTTCAAGAACACCAAGATCCTCAACTCCAATTTCAACTTCCATGGCGATTTCAACTGACTCCATGGATACCACGGTAATATTAGCAAGTTCCCACAAACTAGAGGACTAAAGATCCTGCAATGGAAATCGCAAAGGCTGCACACAACACTTGCAATGTATAGCAGCAACTAAATGCATAGACATCCTGATACAAGAGGAGAGCTTGCTTCGAGACGGATTAGAACCTAAAATCTCAGGCTATCGAGGTTTCTTCCTTTCATAGGTCAATGGGCAATCCAGGGGATGTGCCATCTATGTGAAATGTGACCTGATCTCCAAGCCCATAACCAGCTCACTCGATTAAGAGAAGCAATTACAGAACAGTTAAATACTAAAACTGCTGTATATATAAGGTAATTATTGCAAAAACACAACAATAACTACAAATACACATTTAATAGAAACAATTATAAGTACAAAAAAGATAAATGTAGATATAAAAGAAGTGGACAGAAGTTAGGTAAAAAGTGGAAACAAAAGAATCAATAAAGATTGACAAGAATAATGTACAATAAAAGTCTTAATAAGTCGATTAATAATCATAAAGTAAAATAATCTTAATGATAATTAACTATTAAACAGCTTGAAACTATAGGATCAAAATAGCAGTTATGATCCTATAATTAGTTTGAACTTAAGAAAATAAAAATGAACTCATTTAATTAATTCCAATAAATGACTAATATTAATCAAATTACAATAAATTTATAGATAACAGAGTAAGATTATAAATGAGAAAGATTTTACTATGATACTGAGGTAGATGCTTACATGAGCATATGGAGATTATACTGATTAGTTAGGAACTTTTATGGATGAGAGAGCATTATTTAACCAGCAGAGCAAAAGACAGCACCTTAGACTTTTTTTTGTTTTTAATAATACCTTAGGTACATCTGCATTTGTGCAGCTACCCTAAACTATATGAAAGAAAGTACAGTGTGTCAAAAAGCTAGCTACGTGATGCAAAAAAATCCCCATCACTCAGGATGGTTAGTCATACAGAGATGATGACTTACTGTAAATATATAGCTCTTGTAATAGCACTTTCTCTGTAACTAGCTGACATTGTAACTATACGGTGTGAAGGATAAATGAAATTATTTATGTAATAATATAAGATGAGGTCTGATAAAGACCTTTTGTGCCCTCTGTAATGCTTTTGCGCTACCGCTCACAGGATGAGTATGGGGTGCACAATATTTATTTATTTATTTATTTATTTATTTATGCATATACAAGAATGTACATAAGGAATGTGAGGATACAAATATGGTAATTACAGTCTTGTAAAGCCACTAGCACGCGCAGCGTTTCGGACAGGTCCTTAATCTAAGAAAATTTTAAGGAGATAAATACTTGCAAAATTTATAGACAAACAAATGATAACAGATTACATGGAATGAAGAAAAAAGAAGATGAGAGAAAATTATAGGTACAGTATATTAAAGCACATAGGTAGCTATGATTGATTGCAATGACAGCTTAAAATGGTAGTTGACAACAAATTGGTAGGCACAATACAGCAGAAACAATATAAGATTGATTGCAATGACAGCTTGAATGGTAGTTGACAAAAATTGGTAGTCACAATACAGCATATGGCTAGCACATAAAAGAAGACAGCAATGAACACAATGATAAGGTTGTTTGATATTACATAAAAATTAGGAGATTGGGTAACACTAGGTACAGAGCAAATTTAAAGCTCAGTGTAGGAAACTAAATAGATGAAGTTAGGTACTTTTTGGTTTTGCTTTTAAATAAGGCAAAAGTTTTACAGTTTTTCAATTCACTAGGGAGTGAGTTCCATAGACTAGGTCCCTTAATTTGCATAGAGTATTTACACAGATTAAGTTTGACCCTGGGGATATCAAAGAGATATTTATTTCTGGTGTGGTGATAATGGGTCCTATTACATCTGTCCAGGGAGAGTTTCAGAGCATGGTTTGCATTTAAGAACAGGGTTTTGTAAATGTAGTTGACACAAGAGAATGTGTGGAGGGAGTTAATATTTAGCAAGTTTAGGTATTTAAACACGGGAGCTGAGTGTTGTCTGAAAGCAGAGTTAGTTATTATTCTGATAGCAGATTTTTGCTGTGTGATGATGGGCTTAAGGTGGTTTGCAGTGGTAGACCCCCATGCACAGATACCATAATTAAGATAGGGGTAGATTAGTGCATAATATAGTGAGAGGAGAGCAGAGTTAGGAACATAATATCTGATTTTGGAGAGTATACCAACTGTCTTAGAGACTTTCTTAGTTATGTGTTGAATGTGGGTGCTGAAGTTGAGTCTCTTGTCTAGGAATAGGCCAAGAAACTTGCCATCATTTTTATTACTGATGTTAATGTTGTCTATCTGTAGCTGAATTGCATTTGATGATTTGCTTCCAAATAAGATGTAGTAAGTCTTTTCGATGTTTAATGTTAGTTTGTTCGTTGACATCCATAAGTGGACTTTTTTTAATTCATTATTCACAACATTATTTAGTGTATGTGGATTGAGGTTTGAGTAGATAAGGGTAGTATCGTCAGCAAACAATATAGGTTTGAGAATATTAGAGACATTAGGCAGATCGTTTATATATATAAGAAATAGAAGAGGTCCTAAGATGCTGCCCTGTGGCACTCCAACGGTAATTGGTAGAGTGGAAGAAGTTGTATCATTGATGGTTACATATTGGTGTCTGTCACTAAGATAGGATCGGATGTAGTCAAGGGCAAGGCCTCGGATTCCATAATGCTGGAGTTTAAGAGGTAGTTGTGATTAACAGTATCAAAGGCTTTTCTTAGGTCAATGAAGAGTCCAATCGGAAACTCATTTTTGTCAAGGGCTGAGTAGATAATGTCAAGGAGACTAATGATTGCATCGTTGGTGCTCTTTTGGGACCGGAAGCCAAACTGGCAGGGGCTGAGTATGTCGAATTTTACGAGGTAGGAATAGAGCTGTTTGTAAATAATTTTTTCAAATATTTTTGATAGAATGGGTAGATTTGATATTGGTCTATAATTGTTTATGTCCGCCGGATTGCCTCCTTTATGGACTGGCGTTACTCTTGCTTTTTTGAGGATATCAGGGAAGGTGTGATACTCTATAGATTTGTTGAACAGTAGTGCTATGGGTGGGGCAAGGGCATGGGAGGCTCTCTTGTACACAATGGACGGAATTTCACTGGTGTTCCCTGCCTTGGTTTTTAAAGAATGTATGATGGACACAACATCTGCCGGGCTGATTGGTGAAAGGAGAAGAGAGTTTGGATAGCTGCCTGAGAGATATGTGTTAATATGTGTCTGAGTCTGTGGGATTTTACTGGCAAGATTAGCACCAACCGATGAAAAGAAACTGTTAAATTCATTTGCCATTTCTAAGTCAGTTGACGGTATACCCCCATCCTTGTAGAGTTTTATTTGGTTATGTAAGTGTTGTTTAGTTCCTAGGATACTAGAGATAGTTTTCCAAGTGCTTTTCATGTTGCCTTTTGCTTCATTGAATCTATTCACATAATATGCAAGTTTTGCCTTTCTTATGATACTGGTAAGCATTGAGGAGTACCTTTTAGCTACTTCCTTTGAAACTAGGCCAATCCTAACTTTCTTTTCATATTCATGTTTCTTGTTGATTGAGTTGAGAATGCCACTTGTGAGCCATGGATTGTTTAATCTTTTGTCAGTTACTTGCTTGGTAAGAAGGGGACAATGAATGTTGTAGAGGCTTAGAGTTTTGGAGATGAAGAGGTTAGCTAATGAATTTATATCATGGGTATTATTGAATTCAGAATCCCAGTTAATATTGTAAAGTGCCTCTGTAAGATTGTCTAAAGCTGATTCACTGTGTAGCCTAAATGAAAGTTTCTTGCTTTTTGGTGGTGTTATGTCCATGTTCGCTATGAGAAAGGTAGGATAGTGGTCAGTTGTTCTGTCGTAGATTATACCAGATACAAGGGGAGCTGTTATGTTTGTCCATATGTGGTCCAAGGTAGTGGCTGATGTTTGAGTGACTCGGGTAGGTTTGGTGATTGTGGGGATTAGCATACAGGAGTTCATGCTGTTAAGGAAATAGTTAACTTGAGAGCAATTTTGTTGACCCAGGTCAATATTAAAATCTCCTCCCAGAATGAAGTGGTTTTTGTTGAGATTGTTGTTTATAATAAGATTCCTTAGGTTGTCTGAGAAAGAAGCTATGTTAGTATTGGGAAATCTATAGATGGCTCCAATAGTCAAAGAAGATTTAAGGGATTTAATTGTAAACTGAGCAAAAGTATATTCACAGTAGTCATCTCTGTCACTAATAACACTGTTGCAGATAAATGTATCTCAATAAGCTAGCTACCGCTCACAGGATGAGTATGGGGTGCACAATAAGCTAGCTGCCTTCGGCGGCAACAATCAATCAAACAGAGGCATATGATAAGTAGCCTGCACTGACAGACTCTGGGTTCGTTATGAGGATATCATCAACACAAGAGTGAATTTGTTGACTATTTTTTTTAACTAGGTTAGGCTAAGCTCAGTAGCACGTGAGTTACTTTCAGTATTGGCATTGGAAGGTTTCTGGTTTTTAGATATGCCACAGTCATGAAAGAAAGCCAGTAGTTGTTGATCACACTTTATTTCATATCTTTTTCTTGCTCTTTCCTTCTTTACAATGGTCGTTCCATTCCTAGTGTAGCACTGATCGATAACACCTGAGTTTTGTTTGCGAATTTGACGTAGTCTGGCGCATTGGCGTGGGTTCGTATCCTGGCCTGGGAGGATTGACTGGGCGCTAATCCTTAACAGTAACCTCTGTTCGCCCATCGATGAATAAATACCTAATTATTGAAGATTTGGCAGGTCGTATTCCGGGGAAAAATAGGATTAAGGACCTGCCCGAAACGCTATGCGTGCTAGTGGCTTTACAAGAATTGAAGAACTCTTGTATATATAATTTAAAAAAATAAATAAACTTACTTAATATAAATAATAATAATAATAAATCCTATATGAACTTGAAGATAAATTTTTAATAAAGAATTTAGAAGAGTCTCACGTCACTCGTCCAAACACGATGCGCGTTTTCTTACATAAAAGATTTCTCAGGACCAAACAGAGCAAAACCGAATGATAGTTTCCAATGCAAGTGATCATGATATTAACAAATGTTATTAGAGTAATACGAAATAAACAAAATAAGGATAACAAATGGTACTTTTGCAAAAAAGTAATATTATTGTAAGAAACAATATATAATAACATAGAATATACATGGGAGATTATGGTCCGCAATACATTGAGGCTGGTGTTCACAGCCCATGTATTCTTCAGCTTTGCGCAGTGGCAGTATCGTAACCAATGAGGTACATCCGAGGTGCGATTATTGCTAGTTGAAAACTTTAACCAATACCCCGCTGGGTCGGCGTGTTAAAGCGTCGGCTACGGCAATTTTTGTTAGCCCGTTCAAGGGCTTTGTTGAAACATTATTACTCTTCCTTTGATAAAAACTTAATTATACGCTATCCATATGTGGTCTCGCAGATTTGTAACCATTATTGTCAAGGGAATTCATTGTTTTTTCAGATTCTTTATTACGTACTCTTTACCCGAAAAGTCTCCCAGCCAAACATCACTAATAGAGTAACCTCATTCATCTTTGCCAACATACAAGGCCTAAAAACAAAAACAAACAACAAAGTACAGTTCATAAATGGCCTCCTCACGGAGTCAAATACAGTATTTGGAGCTTTCACAGAAACCCATGCAGGGGAATTCTTAGACAGTGAGATCTGGATTCCAGGATATAACCTATACAGGTGTGATAGGAAAATTAGGTCACATGGAGGAGTTTCGCTTTGATGTCCAAAGAGCTTGGAAAGGATGTGGGAGGAAGAAGGATGGGGCGATGAAATTCTTGGAAGAGGATTTGGATTTGGAGAGAGGAGGCTTGAAAGTTCGGTGGCCCGTCCACCTTGGATTGGAGATGTTTTTTCAGTCAAAGCCTGTAGCTTAAGTTCTTCTTGGGCGGCAGGAGGCTAGTGGTGGGGCAGGGTGATGTCGTCCTGGTTCACTTGAGGTGGTCTGTCTGGCTTGGAGGAGGCGTCTTCCTTATTGAGGTGGTGAGAGGTAAGTTCACTGTTGCTTGGTGGTGTCTTGGCCAGGAGGTATTCGCATGTACTTCCCAAATGATAGCTTTGGTATTGGTGTTCCTGTCGGGTCTTCATCTTCTTCCAGGAAGGTCACTTGTCCCCTCTTGAAGTCGAATTTAGGGTCGATGTATTCACTCTCCAGGGCGCAGAGGTCTACATAATGTTCCACGGTCTCGTGGTGGACAAACACAGGGTAAGGAATGCTGGTCCTGAGCTGGTTGATGATCCTGTTGCATTCTAAGGCAATGACCATTCTTGTGCTTCGATTGCCGTTGAAAGTGCCACCGTGATTGAGGTAAAGTCCATAGCAGGGCACTTTCTTGCTTGATTTGCTTGGGTTTAGGTCGAAGTCTGGGGCCTCATATGTGAAGGTCTCAGCCAAGGCTTCTTGGAACTCTGGATCTGAATCTGATTCTGATTCCACTTGCTGACTTTTTGCTCTCCTTTTCTTCCGTCTCCGGCTGGTGGGGGCAGGTGATGAGGTTGACTGGTCTGCTGTAGAGGTAGTCTGGGTGGATGCTGTTGCCTGGGTGACTTGTGCTGGGTTCGACTCCGGTGGTGGTGGTTGCGGTATGACTGCGGTTACTGTTGGTGTTGGAATTTCGTCTGTTTGGGTTGAAGCAGCGTTGTGATGTTGAAATAGGTCTGCTGGTATCAACATTGTAGGCAGGTTGTTCTGGGCGAGCAGCCTGTTCAGTACTCTCACGTATTTTGCGTTGTCTGTTCCCGCCTCTCTCTCAGCTACACTGATCAGGCATGGGATGAGAGTGGTGTTGGTCGAGGCCGCTGATTGGTTGACAGTCAAGTTGGTTGGCTGAGCTGCAGTCGCCTGTGTCCTGGGGCCCCATTGGGGGGTGGTCTGGCCTGGTGTGGACGTCTGTGTAGCAAGAGCAGAAGCGTTGGGAAGCACTGGAAACGATGTAGCTTGGATATTGAAGCTCGCCGGCTGATTGGTTGTTGGGTTGGCAGTTACTGTTTTATTTATTTCATCTAGTCGTACTTGGCAGTCCATGGAGACGGCGATGTGAGCTCCTCCACAATTGAGGCACAGTTTGGTGGTTGACCGGCAGGTTTTGAAGTGATGATCCTGGGTACAAATGCTGCATTTAACCTCTGCTTGTTGGCAGTTCTTGGTATCATGATCGTACTTGTAGCACTTAAAGCACTGGCGAATGTTGTAGTACCGTTCCTTCTTTACAGTGTCAGGTGTGATGGAAATATCCAGACATCTAAATCCATTTTCCACAGCTTGGGTCGCTGCAGCAGCTGTTGTGAAGGTGACCTTGAGAGTAGGCCTAGGGTTGTCGTTGTTCTTGATGACCTTGACTGTAGCAGCAGTCAGAGCCGGGTTTCTGGTGTTGATACTATCAAGTATGGTACCAGGGTCTTGGGTGGCGATGTAGACACTCGTGTGGCTGACGAAGATGATTCGTTCAGCCAAGTAGCGACGGTTAGGAGTGATGATCAGGTTGGAATTTCGTAGGGCGTCCTGGTGTTCTGGTGCAAACAGTTGCTCCAGAGCTTGCTCGCTTGAATAAAGAAGTACAGCGCCGTCAGCATCGTCACGGATGTCCAACGGAGCTACATTCGTGATGTCAACGATTTTCCTTAGTAATTGGGGTCCGGTGTAAGTGGTTTCGTCACGAAACCGGACCTTTATGCGGTAAATCATGGCTCTACGTTGCTGCCTAATGTTTACCCACCCGGCAGTGCTGGGTGCAGAGAGCCTGATCTAGGTATTCGGTCGATCTTTTATGCCTTTTATCTTTTATCTTATCTTTTATCTTTTATCTTTTGTGGTGTCTTTTATCCATGGAGGAGTGGATCTGTATATTAGGGAAGACCTTGTATGCTCGGAGCTCCTTAACGTTACAAATGAGGTGGTAGAGGTACTGGGATTAAAAATAGAGAAAATAAATTTAGTGATTATTTTATATACAAACCGCCAGTTGCAACGGCTGAGGAATTCACAGAACAGATAAACGAAATAGAGAATAGCCTTGATAATTTGGCGAACCCGATACCTGATATTATCTTCCTAGGTGACTTGAACTTGCCTAGTCTCAGGTGGAGAATAGCAAACAATAATATTATACCAGGAAATCTATCGGGACCTAACCAACCACAGATTAGTGAACTATTTAGATTCTGTGACAAATTTTCACTCAACCAGCAGATGTCTGAGCCAACGAGAAATGAAAATATTCTACATCTGGTCTTTACGAACAATGAAGACATTATCAGGGACATTACGATATCAGATACCACATACTCAGATCACAAGCTCATTGAAGTACAAACGACCATCAATACTCAGAATAAACCTAAAACGTTGATAAAGCGAGAGGGATTATTCAGTAAATTTAATTTAATAATAAAGAGATAGACTGGGAGATAATAAACAGGGAACTTATAAACATTCCATGGGAAACTGTTCTAAGTAATACAAGTCCTACAGAAGGAATAGAAAAACTGACTTCGGAAGCGTATCAAGTCTGTCTGAAACATGTTCCTTTGAGGAAAGTCAGAAAGAGATCCGACGTAGACGACAGTATAAAAGAAGGAAAAAAATAACGAAAATGCTTATGCAGACACAAATTTCCCGTCTAAGAAGGAATAATTTAAATAGGGAGATTGAAGAAATCGAGTGGAAATTGAAACACTCATTTCAAACTGAAGAAAGGCAGTTAGAACAGAAAGCAATTCAGGAAATAAAGAAAAATCCAAAATATTTCTTCACGTATGCGAAATCAAAAGCAAAAACCACTGCCAATATTGGACCTATTCGTACAAGTGAAGGTTCATACACGGAGGATGACAAAGAAATTAGTGAAATCCTAAAAAAGCAGTATGAGGACATGTTTAGCACTAATAAACAACATGAAAGTGGAAGATCCAGACAATTTCTTTATGCGGGATATTCAAACCCCTGTAAATATAACTGATATCAACACGAGCGTACTAGACTTTGAAAGAAAAATTGTAATCATGCCCATGCACTCGGCCCTGGGTCCAGATTCATGGAATTCAATATTTATAAAGAAATGCAAAGTGCCGGTAGCATAGGCACTCAGTATAGTGTGGAGGAAGAGCTTGGACACGGGGGAGATACCATTTTTTTTTTTTTTTTTTTTTGCAGGGATATTCCTACGCGGGCCCTAAGCCTCTGGCTGGCTACTAAGTGTTGCTTGTCTATGTTTTTCTTGGGTGGAGTATGAGTATGGTCGCTTCAGTAAGATTTTGCCATATGTGTTTAACAACTTCTTCTGCTCTGTTGAATCTAAGTTGAAATCTTAATGGGTTTGTAACTGTGCATTGTGTTAGATAATGTTCCAGTGGTCTGTCGGGCATTTCTCCACAGTGCTGACATTTCCTCTCATCTTCCGGAACCTGTAAGCCTATTTCCCATGCACATGGGTATCCAAGCCTGATGTGATGTAAGTGTACTTCTGTTGCTCTACTGCTCCCTTTCATCAAACTAAGTGGTTCGTAGTTGGTTGAATTCTTGTACCAACCCGCAGATCCTGATGTTACAACTGCTGTGTTGTGGTCACTGTACATCTTTTGCATTGCTCTGTTTCTAATTACTTTCTTAATCTATGATAGACTCTGTGGTATGTAAATGTCTACATTTCTTTTCTTAGTTGCAAGTTTTGCAGCTTCGTCTGCAATGTCATTTCCTATTATTCCCACATGACTTGGCACCCAGTTGATAAGTATCCGTCGGCCTTGTCGTTTGAGTGTTTGCATTAATGATATAACATTTGTGATCAGATGTTTGTAATCACATATGTGGTCTTGTTGCAAGGTTGCAATGGCGGTTCTCGAATCTGTATGTATGATAACATGTTGTCGGTGTTAAGCAAGAGCATGTTCCAAAGCCTTTTGAATGGCTAGCATCTCTGTTTGTAAAGTCGAACACCCATTTGAGAGCCTCCAACTATTTACAGACTTTCCTGCTTTAACTGCAGCTCCGGTTTCTTGTCCCTGCTGGTCTACTGATCCATCTGTGAAGTAAGTGAAGCTGTCGGATGCCAAGTTTGCTTCTATATGCATCTGTGCAATGTTACGTAGCAGATGAGGATTTGTCTGGTTCATTTTTGAGAGTTTTGAGTGTCTGGAGTGTTGCCGTCTAGTCTCATTGCCTTAGATTTCTGTGCAGATATTTTTAGCCCTAAAACGCTGCATTCAGATGTTACTTT
This sequence comes from Procambarus clarkii, assembly GCF_040958095.1. Lineage (NCBI taxonomy): Eukaryota > Metazoa > Arthropoda > Malacostraca > Decapoda > Cambaridae > Procambarus > Procambarus clarkii. The sequence goes on along the minus strand of NC_091151.1, from coordinate 18,156,307 downwards.
ATCTAATGAACCTTGTGCTTTATTTAGAAGTGAAGGACCTGTAATGACTAATGCTATATCATCAGCAGAGCTTAGCAATTTAACCCCTTCTGTAAATGTCATGGTAACAAGGTTTTCCATGAGGATGTTAAAAAGACTAGGGCTAAGGACTCCTCCTTGTGGAGTACCATTCTCATGCAGGTGGTAGTCCGACACATGTCCTTGCAACTTTACTCTGGCATACCTGTGACTTAGGTAATCTTGAATCCATGCTAGCATATTTCCCTTTACATCTTTTTTAACTAAGATGTGTAAAATTGCTTGAGGGTTGCAAGTTCGAATGCTTTTTCTAGATCAAGGAAGATCACTATAGCTGGACCTGAGTTAACTGTTCCTAGTAATGTTGCTATGCAGTTGGCAGTACCTACTCCTCTAGTGAGGCCAAATATGTGTTTATGAAGGTCTCCAGTCTTCCACACTAGCCTATTTAAGACCATCCGTTCTGCAGTTTTACTAATGCATGATGTTAATGAAATGGGTCTGTAATTGCCAGGTTCTTTCGGCTTAGGAATCGGTATGATGTCTGCTTTCTTCCAGGAGGTCGGTAGTTTGCCTTCCTGTCAAGATGCATTGATGACGTCCAATATTCCTTGTTCTTCAGCAGGACCTGCATGTGCGATCATTGAGTATGTAATGTTATCAGCACCTGGTGCAGTGTCCTTACCACCTTTTTTGGCCCTGATTAGTTCTTGTGTGGTGAAGGGACAGTCACATTCGTCATTTATAGCTATGCTCTCATGAATGACTGTCAACCTCTCTTGTTTTAATTGTTCTTGCTGCCTTCGGACCATTGCAAGAAGCTGATATGAAGCTGTTCTTTCTGCAAATTGGAGAGCAAGTCTCTCAGCCTCCTGCAATGGTTGAATACATGCCTGTGGTCGGGCTGGTCGACCTGGTATAGTTTTCATCTGACCCCATATCTTGCCAAGACTACTATGTTCATTTAGAGTTTGACACCACTCAAACCATCTTGCCTCCTTTACTTCTCTATAAACTCGTCTTGCTTCAGATATCACCGCTCTTAGCAGAGTTCTTCCTTCTGGTGTGGGGTTTCTCTTTAGATGTTTTCTGAAGATGTTGACTCTGTGGTACTGTTCTTTAACTTCATTACTATAGAACCAATAGTTCTTTCATTTTGTGTTTCCTGTGATAATGATTGGAATAGCTTTGTTTGCAGCAGCTGCAATGGCTTCCTGCAGATTGGTCTCGTGTATGTTCAAATCCTCAGGTGGCGTGTATGTTGCATACCATTTTTCAAGTTCTTCTTGGTATATATTCCAATTGGCCTTTCTTAAATTTCACCTAGGTTGTGCAGGTGGTGTAGGAGGTCGTTCTATGTTTAGTGTTGTGACAGTAGCATAGTGGTCACTGGTGATCACCGTGTCTACTTCCCACTTCCCCTGATGCTTGAGTGCTGTTGAGATTAATGTAAAATCAAGGGAACCTCCTAGAATGTGAGTGGGTTCCCCAGTGTTGAGAAGCGTAATTTCAGGTACTTCTCGCAGAGCTGCAGCTAAATGGCGCCCATCTGCATTGGCTGGCCCAGTCGCACCTAACTCTTGATGATTAGCATTAAAATCCCCAGCAATAATTACATTTTCTTGCGTGGCCAAGGCAAGCACTGCCTCTGCTTCTAGTTTACGTCTAGGGGGCTTGTAAACGTTGTATATGAGGAGCTCAATATTAGCCATATTCACTGTTACTGCTAATACCTCTACTCCATCCCCATATGAAACTGGGTATATTTTCTTGCTGGGTATGGTGTTCCTGACTGGGGTCATTAACCCTCTTTGTCTCCCCTGCTCATACGGTATAACATAGTGCCGATTTCCAGCTAATCTGAAGAATTTCGTGGCTGGGAAAAGAGTTTCTTCCAACACGATTATATCTGCTTTCGTGCTGATTGCAGCCTCCTGAAGTGTGTGGTTTTTATTTACAAGACCTTGTATGTTCCACTGCAGTATTCGTAATGGCCAGACGACGGTGTCGGTTGGTGTTCTCTGTTCTACCAGAACTCCTCTTCGGAATCGACCTCTATATTCTCCACCTCGCATGTCGTGTCGCTGCAAATCGGACTGCATTGATTGTTCGTTGTCATCCCCGACGTTGTTGGAATCTGTGCATAACTGTGGCCCATCGCTTTGTTGTTGGTATTGCTGCATGTCGGACTGCATTGATTGCTCGTGGCTGTTTCTTGTGTTGTTGGAACCTGTGCATCTCTGCTGTTCAATTCGTCTTTGTTGGTGTTGTTGCATATCAGACTGCATTGGCTGTTGTTGTCTGTCTCTTGTGTTGTAAGATTCTGTTGATCTTGGGTGGTCACTGCTTCTTGCAGTTGCTGTTGTAAATGTTGATGTTCTGGTGTCTTGACTACCTGACTGTTGTTGGTAGTCTGTATGTCCATGTTGCGTTGTTTGTCCTCTTGTGCTCCGTCTTGTCTCAGACTGTCTATTTCTTGTGTAACTGTGGTCTGCTGCACGATCTTGTCCATTATCACACAAGTGATTTCTTGAGTCTGTTGTTGTGAGGCGTTCTGCGTCATCTGTAGGCAATTGATAATGGTCTCTGCCATGATCTTCACGATGTTTTTCAGCTGGACCTCGGTGGTAAAACTGTATATCTGTTGTGTTGATTCCGAAAGTAATTGTTTTTTGCTCTTTTGCATTTGCTGTATTTCTGCAGCACTTTTGTGTATTTTCTGATTTGGAATTAATAGATTCGGGAAATTTTCCTCTGTGAGAGTGTGTGCCTGTTGCGGCTGTGCACGAGTGTTCCAGACGTTGGTGTTTGTGTATGTAGTGCTGGTCTGTGTGTTTATCCTGGCCTGAGCTGTCTGCACTTTTATTTTCCGTGCAGAGCAGGTTGTGCTCCAGGCATGATGTTTGCCTCCACAATTTGGACATTTGGCTGTTGTGGTCTGGTTTGCCTTGTGCTTGTCTATACAGTCTTTGGTTGGATGTCTCAGGCTGCACACTCCGCATCTCTCCTGTCCGGTGCAGCGTGATTGACGGTGACCGTATTTCTGACACCTGAAACAGCGCAGGGGTTCCGGGACGTATGGTCTCTGTCGGCATGTTCCCCAATTTCCAAGACTGAATGTTTCTGGCACATGTCCCATGACGGTCACCAGAACCTGACGTGTTGCTGCCTTGTCTACTTTTGTGCGGCATCGTTCCGCATTCAGGGTTTGCTTGTGTTCTAGTACTGGATCCAGGGGAAAGTCGACTGGGTATCCCAAAAGGGTCCAGCTTTTCCAAGCATACAGGTTTCCCTTGCAGGACTCTTACTTTTTCCAAGTAATTCGCAGTCTGTTGGTCTTGTGGTGTCGTTATTATTTCTCCTTTCAGGTTGACTGTGATGGAAAGTTTGAGCTCTGGTTGTTCTTTTTCCATCGCCGTTACTACTCCATATGCCGTAGGAAAGTGGTCTGTCTGCATTATCTTGAATTTTGGAGGATGTGCAGAGTCTGGCGATGTCTGGTGTGAGACTGGTGGTGTCCTCCCCTGTCTCATACTGTTGTTCTGTGACTGGGCTGTGGAGAGAGGTACATTGTCTGACACTGGCTGGTGTGTGACTGGCGCTGTCTTCTCTAGGTCCATTACGTCTGCTGTCTTGCTTGTAGAAGCAAGTGGTGAAGCCTCGATAGCAGTTTTCTTCGGTGCCTGCTGCACATCGGTTCACCGTTCCTCCTCGTCTGAAAGCTGCCTCCATTTCCTCTTACTCTTAGCCTTCCCCATGACTCTCTACGTAGTGAGGGTCGAATCACTGCCCTACCTAATGCCTGAGACACTCCTAGGCCTGGAGAAATTCATTCCCCTCCAACGGAGGTCGTAGAATGATTCCCCCAGGAGGAATCAGGGATACCTAACACCTAAATGAGCTGTTTGGTCTACCTTTCCCTGTCAGACGCATTATACCTTCTAAGGTGCTCCCTTGTGGCAATGCCCGTGTGATATTACCTCGCCCTTCAGGGTAGGACTCTTAAGTGACCTGGTCAGTGATAGTCCTCAAAAAAAAAACAAAAAAAAAAGTGTGGTACGAGAGTTTCGGTCGCCTGCGTACTGGGTTGCGCAGACAACCGTCAGCTGGACAGCAGGTAATCAACAACGTTGTTTCTCTGTCAATTGTAGACGAAATTGGAATGGTTTCCTTCAAAACAAGATATTGTCTGGATCTTGGAGTACTGATGTATTCTTCCTCACAAAACCGCGATGAATTGAGCTGATGGGTGCTCAGAATCGTGAGTTTTTCCCGGGAACAAATCCGTGTACGGCCAGCTAGCTATGGCGCCAGCAGCGAGTCACGGGAGATACCAGATGCACTTAAAGACTATGGTGGAATTCCTTGCACCGAGGGGCCAGGAAACCGGATGGGGGGGAAAGAACTCCATGATGAGGCAATCACTGACCTGGTCAGTGGTAACGGGCATAACGTGGATAGGATCCTTGAGCGCCATGCTCGAGTGGTTACTTCTGCCAAAGGATCTGGTGACCATGCACTGTGCCCTCGCCCTGTGCGTCGACAGAGACCTCCACCGATTAATCGTGCCGATCCAACCCAACCTCCGACCGGACGAAAGAGGGAGCGAAGAGCACAGTATGTTTTGTTTCAGAGCCTGTATGAGAAGGATCATTCAAAAGCCGCTGCGCGCGTTCTTTCCGGAGACTGGAAAGTAACCCCCACTGAGGTGGAGCCAGCTCGTCTCTTTCCATTCTGGGAGACACACTTCTCTAGACCCACATCGCCAGACCGCCGCCCAATTCGTGACCGTGATCCAGTTAATCAGCAATTAGGGGACCCAATAACACCAGGGGAAATTCTTGTTGCTCTCAAGGCAAGTAGCAGTGCTGCTCCCGGCCCAGACGGTATCACTATACGTCTACTTAAAGCTATACCAATCAGGGTGTTTGCAAAACTGTTTAATCTGTGGTTGGTAAATGAATCCATGCCACAACCCTTTCGCAAGAATAAGACAGTGCTGTACCTAAGAAACCTAACCCAGGCTCTCCTTCTCATTATCGCCCCATAACCATGTCATCTACAATAGTGAGGCTGTTCCATAAGATTCTGAGCAGCAGACTCTCCGAGGCAGTCAGGATCGACAGGCGGCAGAAGGCCTTCGTCCTTGTGGACGGATGCCCTGAAAACCTGGTGATCCTGGATGCCCTCCAAGCTGAGGCTCGTGCGCTCAGGCACAACACGCACCTAGCGTTTCTGAATATGGAGAAGGCTTTCGATAGTGTCTCCCATCCGGCCATCCATCGGGCCATGAAACGTAAAGGCATTCCGAAGCCTTTAAGGACATACATAATGTCGAGCTATGATCGGTCCTCAATCGTAATAACCAGCCAAGGGGAGAAGTCAAAGGACATCCTGATCACTAGGGGGGTGAAACAGGGTGACCCCCTGTCTCCATTTCTCTTTGCCTCCATTGATGAGGCAATTACTAGGACTAAGGACTTGGGGCTAGGGGTTGGACTGGGGGGCGAAAAGATATCAGCACTGGCATTCGCTGACGATCTGGTTGTGGCAGCAGAAACGGCTGCCGGACTACAGACACTCATAACAAGTATTTGCCACACACTGCGTGGCTCTGGTCTTAAAGTAAATGCTGTGAAACGCCGTACGCTAAGCATAGAGATCGATGCTCATCGCAAGACGTGGCATGTCCCCACCAGGAAGGTATACTATGTCGGGACGATGCAAGCGGTACTATGAGTGTGGCGGACGAGTATAAGTACTTAGGAATACTTATCGGGGCCGGGGGCAGACGCTTATCCTATGGTTCCCTGTTTGAGGACGGCCTGACGAACATCATTAAGGCGCCACTCAAACCCCAACAGAGGCTATACCTACTAAAACACCACCTAATCCCCAAGATGAACCACCGGCTTGTTCTCGGACGCGTGTTTAAGACGGAGTTAGCGAGGCTTGACCGGCGGCTGCGGCATGCCACTCGTGGCTGGCTGCGGCTGCCTCATGATACTCCTAATGCCTATATTCATGCCGACGTGAAGGACGGTGGACTAGGAATACCCGACTTTGCCACATCAATCCGCCTACAGAAGAACAAGCGGCTCGGGGCGTTAGTAGAGCCGGAGGATCCAGTGGTAGTGGCAGCGGCTCTCCTACCCGCTTCCCAAGCGCGAATGCGTCGATGGGTAGACCCGACCACGGCCGCCAGAACCCCTTCTAACAGAACGACTAAGCGCTCTAGCAAGCGGAAAGCAAAACTGTATAGCATGGTCGACGGTGCCGGCCTCGCGTCCTCTTGTGAGGTTCCATCTTGCCACAAGTGGGTCGCGTTTTGAAAAAAAAAATTGAAAAAAATTTCACAAGAAAATTAATTTCTTGATCAAAGTTATTCCAATTAGAACATAAAACAAAGGCCCTATTCAGTAGAGTGTTAATTGCATTTTTCTTAAAAATATCAGGAACAAAAGAATTAAAATTTAAACCTAAACCAGTAAATTTTTAAGAAAAATGCAATTAACACTCTACTGAATAGGGCCTTTGTTTTATGTTCTAATTGGAATAACTTTGATCAAGAAATTAATTTTCTTGTTAAATTTTTTTCAAATAATGGTTATCCTTTGCATATGGTTTATACTTTTATAAGGAATATCTTAAATAAGAAGTTTCACCCATCGTGTAGGATTACTACAGTGGAAAGGGATCTTAAATATATTAAATTACCATTTTATGGCAGTATTAGCTTTTCTGTAAGGAGTCGTTTGAGGAGACTGTTGCAGCAGTGTTATCCTCAAGTAGACTTTAGATTTATTTTTGTCAACACAAATACCATAGGCTCTTATTTTAAATTTAAAGATAAAGTGCCTACCCCCTTGTGCTCAAATGTCGTATATATGTATAATTGTTCCAGCTGTAATGCTGGATATATCGGGAGTTCCATTCGGAACTTTAAGATTAGGATACTTGAGCACCGGGGATTATCTTTTAGGACTGGATTATCATTGTCTAAACCAGCATTTTCGGAGATTAGAAACCATTGTTATGAGTTTGATCATTCTCTGCTGGAATCTGATTTTAAAATTCTGGACACTTGTATGAATGGCCAGTCAGATTTGAGAGTAATGGAATCCTTATATATAAAGGAGCTGCGGCCTCTGTTAAATAGCAACCTTTCAGCTGTTCAATTGTACACTGTATAGTGCACAGCAGGCCCTGTAATTTGATTTATAGTTCATTTTGGTAGTTTAATTTTATTATAATTTTGTTTAGTTTACCATGTCTTTGCCCTTTCTTACTTATTTCAAGTCTTGACATTGTACATTAATATAATCTTTTATTTAGGAAATATAATACAATTTTTGGTATTTAATTTTATTTAATATTTGAGTTTTTTATAAGATTTTGGTTAGTACTTTATAATTGTCGTTTATTTTGTTTGCATTTTACATACATTTTTTGTAGATTTGTAGTCATTATAAAAATATTTGTTATAGTGTTTAGTATCAATGTGTTAGGTATTAAGTTTCACTTCTGATCACTTCACATATGTTTAATGGAATGGTTTGTTTTAGTAGTTATAAAATTCATCTTGTAGTTTAATGGATTTTTAAATTAGCTTTTATATATGTGACAGTTAATAAGTTTTATTTGTATTGATTACTTTAAGTGCGCTTAAGTGTTTTGTTTTTTAAGCATTTTCCTTTCTTTGATAGGCAATTATATTCAGTATGAGTTCTTTGTTTACCATTTGATTGTGATTTCTGTGTTTTCTTTTAGATCTGATGATGAATACGAGAAGTATTCGAAACGTTATGCATTTTAAAGTAAAGAATCTGAAACAAGATGTTCAGTATATCCCTGGTTTTCCTATTCATCTTAAAATTAAGATTCCCGAAGGGAACATCGATCATATATATATATATATATATATATATATATATATATATATATATATATATATATATATATATATATATTGGTGTATACTGGCAGCAGGTTTTCTTTCAAACATGTTTCATTGAATATGACCGCATATTCTGTATTTATTATTTTCTGGTTTAGGGCTTCTATCCCTCTAACTATTTTCTTAGCATCAGGGCTTAATTGGAATAGGAGTTCTAGAACTCTTATTCCAATTAAGCCCTGATGCTAAGAAAATAGTTAGAGGGATAGAAGCCCTAAACCAGAAAATAATAAATACAGAATATGCGGTCATATTCAATGAAATATATATATATATATATATATATATATATATATATATATATATATATATATATATATATAAATATATATATATATATATATATATATATATATATATATATATATATATATATATGTCGTACCTAGTAGCCAGAACGCACTTTTTGGCCTACTATGCAACGCCCGATTTGCCTAATAAGCCAAGTTTTCCTGAATTAATATATTTTCTCTAATTTTTTTCTCATTAAATGATAAAGCTACCAATTTCATTATGTATGAGGTCAATTTGTTTTTATTGGAGTTAAAATTAACGTAGATATATGACAGAACCTAACTAACCCTACCTAACCTAACCTAACCTATCTTTACAGGTTAGGTTAGGTTAGGTAGCCGAAAAAGTTAGGTTAGGTTAGGTTAGGTAGGTTAGGTAGTCGAAAAACAAATAATTCATGAAAACTTGGCTTATTAGGCAAATCGGGCCTTGCATAGTAAGCTGAGAAGTGCGTTCTGGCTACTAGGTACGACATATATATATATATATATATATATTGCAACTGGTCTATAATTCTTTGCCAATGCTTTCCTCCCTCCCTTGTGTAGAGGGGCTATGTCTGCTACTTTAAGTGCATCTGGTATCTCCCCCGTGTCCAAGCTCTTCCTCCACACTATACTGAGTGCCTGTGCTACCGGCATTTTGCATTTCTTTATAAATATTGAATTCCATGAATCTGGACCCGGGGCCGAGTGCACGGGCATGATTACAATTTCTCTTTCAAAGTCTAGTACGCTCGTGTTGATATCAGTTATATTTACAGGGATTTGAATATCCCGCATAGAGAAACTGTCTGGATCTTCCACTTTCATGTTGTTTATTATAGTGCTAAACATGTCCTCATACTGCTTTTTTAGGATTTCACTAATTTCTTTGTCATCCTCCGTGTATGAAACTTCGCTTGTACGAATAGGTCCAATACTGGCAGTGTTTTTTGCTTTTGATTTCGCATATGTGAAAAATATTTTGGATTTTTCTTTATTTCCTGAATTGTTTTCTGTTCTAACGGCCTTTCTTCAATTTGATATGAGTGTTTCAATTTCCACTCGATTTCTTCAATCTCCCTATTTAAATTATTCCTTCTTTGACGGGAAATTCGTGTCTGCATAAGCATTTTCGTTATTTTTTTCCTTCTTTTATACTGTCGTCTACGTCGGATCTCTTTCTGACTTTCCTCAAAGGAACATGTTTCAGACAGACTTGATACGCTTCCGAAGTCAGTTTTTCTATTCCTTCTGTAGGACTTGTATTACTTAGAACAGTTTCCCATGGAATGTTTATAAGTTCCCTGTTTTTTATCTCCCAGTCTATCTCTTTATTATTAAATTGAATTTACTGAATAATCCCTCTCGCTTTATTAACGTTTTAGGTTTATTCTGAGTATTGATGGTCGTTTGCACTTCAGTGAGCTTGTGATCTGAGTATGTGGTATCTGATATCGTAATGTCCCTGATAATTTCTTCATTGTTCGTAAAGACCAGGACCTAGATTCAGGAAGCTCTGTGTATTTCTTCGTAAGTGGGTTTGCTACGAAGGTTCCTAAGTGCGCCCTAAGAAGATGCTTAGGTGCGTTTCAATAAGATATACTTAGGAAGAAAATTGTTGGTTCACCTGCGTGCCGATAGAGGTCACTACTGTGTTTCGTTTGGCCAATCAGAGAGCAGCAACATTCTTCATATTGAAGATTTAGCGCTGGCTTATCGGAGCTCTACTGCCTCCTATTTACGTCGAATTTTCTTATAAAATTAGTATATTTCGAAGTAAAACAATGTTTTCTCAACTTCTACAGCCAGCACCGACATTGTAGTAAACAAATATGTTACATTTGTTGTTTACCTACGTAATTCTAAGAGATACTGTGTAGCTGTCCTTGTTGCTCGGATGATGCGCTGACAATTATTGTATATATTTACTGGATTTACCCAAGGGCCACTAACTATCTAGTGACCTCGAAGAGGACAGAAAGCCGGCGGCTTGTTAAAGGGCCCGCCAATTGTCTTAATGATATTTTTTAGCTGGAATTTGGCATTTACAGCTTCAGCGGGTAGGCGGTTCCATGGGTTTATAGCCCTCTTGGTGGAAAAAAAACATCTGTTTTCAGTCCTACTTGAGAGAACATACTCTCCAACACTATATCTGTGATTGTCCTGTTATCAGTGACTTCATACCAAATGGTATGAGGTATTTTGAGCTCTGTAATTACTTCATACACTCAGGAATATTGGAAGATATTCTTGTGCTGCACCCAGATTTTGCCAGTGGAGGCTAATAGATCAGCATTAAGTATTTTGTTCTCTCCTAATTCCATGTATGACTGGCCATTCTGTGAGGTGAGGATGTTGGGTGAGCTTGTAGCTGGTTTTTGATCTACACTGTGTGGTCCTTTATACAGAATAGGGAAGCAGCACATTGCTGTGTATACCTAAACATGTTTAAAAATACATTGTTTGAGAGGAGTTTTGTAGAAACTGGTAAGAGTAATTATAATATAATGTTTCCATGATTCAGTGCTTACCTCTTGTGAAAATTGCTTAGAGTTATTTAGTCAGAGTTGATTTGTTTTTTGTATTGAGGCTGGTATTTTCTAAATTGATTCCATGTACAGTATGTCTAACCATCCTGTGAGATGGGAGTATTAGATAAACTTATAGCTAGTTTTTTATCCACACTGTGTAATATTCCATATAGAATAGGGTAGCAGCACATTGCTGTGTATACCTAATCTTCTTAATAAAAAAAATCAGTAATAAAGATTTTAAATTATAGTTTGTATTATTACAAATACAGTACTGTATTATCCTTATTAAATCATGTTGACCATGGATCATTAAGATCTCATGTTGATATGTAATACAAGTCATATTTCTTTTGAACTGCTAATCCATGCTAATCATTCATTAAATTGTGCATTATGTCTCAATTTTTCACTTCCTTGGATATACTGTACAGTACAAAAAGATAGGATAAAAATAAACCAGTAACATTTCTTTCATTATATTTTTCATTTAAATAACTGCATCAATATTTTTACAGCTGACAGGATTTGTTTTCCCATACAGGTGCATTATTTGTTAAAAAAAATTTGGTTTATTGTTACACACAATGGTGCTACATAGCCTTCCCAGCTTGGTGCCTTCTTTTAATACTTACTGATTAAAAAATAAATAATAAATACATTTTATTCAGGAAAAGTACATACAGTTGATTTACAAACATAATGTTGGATTTATAGGCAGAGCTAGTACATACAATACCTAAAGCCACTAATACTCATAGCATTTCGGGCAAGGTGTGGGGGAAAAAAACACAGACTAAAACTTAATAGTAATCGGGATTAGGTATAAATTGTGTTGAAAGAAGGAATAAAAAATACAAAAGGGGGGTTAACATGGCATAAATCAGCAATTGCACATGTTGGTGAACAGCGTTGTTTAAAAAATAGCAAGACATGGGTTGACATTTAGGAGGTAAGTTAGGTTACATGGAGTTAATTAGGCAGTACTTGGTTTAACTCTTGAACTGGTTGAGAGAGGTACAGCCTTTGACATGATTCGGGAGGTCATTCCACATTCTGGGTCCCTTGATTTGCAGAACACTTCTAGTTTGGTTACACACAGCCAAATTGAGTAACAGGAAGAGGTCTTGGACACAAATTTGTTCCATGCTAAATGTAGAGGAATCAGCTGAGTATTCCTCAAATAAAATAAGTTGCCTCAGCTTATAAGGTAAATAAAATAAGCATTTCTCAAATAAGTAGCTGCCTCACCTCACTGCCTTACTGCTACATAGCCTTCCCGGCATGGTGCCTTGTTTTGATAATTACTTGTTCCACACCCAAATTGTGTAACAGGAAGAGGTCTTGGACCCCTACTTCCCTCTCTCTTTTTTAATAATCTATATAGTCATAATTATAGCTTTAAGTATTCAATGAATAAAGTTTTTGACATTTTTACCCTTCTCCTTACCTAACATCATTTGTGCAGCATATTTTTATTTTATGTCTCACCCAGATTTAATTTCAAAATAAAACCAAACTAAATAAATTAGAAATGGGTATGTATAGCTAAGGTACACCCTTACTACTAGGTGAACAGGGGCATTTGGTGATAGTAAATGATCCCATCAGGCAGGGCTCATCACCTTCTCTCATATTTCATGTTCACCAGTGTTTATTTACTTAATAACTACTGGTATAATATCTTGCTATTATAAAACTAATTCTACTATCATCAAACACATATTTACTTCAAGTTTCAAGCAGAGAATGCATATATAACTAACACGAAGGACTCCTCTCCACTAGATTCACCAGCTATAATATTTTGGTCATGTTCCAATATCATAAATCGATCCCAGTGTTATGTAGTAGAGAAAAAATGACTTATATCCAGTTTACGTAAAGCTACGAGTGGTCGAAACCACACTTAAATCCCGGAATGAACTTACGAAGGTTTTTCCACTTAGGGTAGCTCTTTGAATACGGACGTAGCTGCCACGAAGGCGCTAAGACGGAAAACGCTCTTAGCTAAGAGGAAAAACCTTCGTAAGTACCTTCCTGAATCCGGCCCCAAATCTAGAATATTTTCATTTCTCGTTGGCTCAGACATCTGCTGGTTGAGTGAAAATTTGTCACAGAATCTAGGTAGTTCACTAATCTGTGGTTGGTTAGGTCCCGATAGATTTCCTGGTATAATATTATTGTTTGCTATTCTCCATCTGAGACTAGGCCAATCCCAGTACCTCTACCACCTCATTTGTAACGTTAAGGAGCTCCGAGCATACAAGGTCTTCCCTAATATACAGATCCACTCCTCCATGTGACCTAATTTTCCTATCACACCTGTATAGGTTATATCCTGGAATCCAGATCTCACTGTCTAAGAATTCCCCTGCATGGGTTTCTGTGAAAGCTCCAAATACTGTATTTGACTCCGTGAGGAGGCCATTTATGAACTGTACTTTGTTGTTTGTTTTTGTTTTTAGGCCTTGTATGTTGGCAAAGATGAATGAGGTTACTCTATTAGTGATGTTTGGCTGGGAGACTTTTCGGGTAAAGAGTACGTAATAAAGAATCTGAAAAAACAATGAATTCCCTTGACAATAATGGTTACAAATCTGCGAGACCACATATGGATAGCGTATAATTAAGTTTTTATCAAAGGAAGAGTAATAATGTTTCAACAAAGCCCTTGAACGGGCTAACAGAAATTGCCGTAGCCGACGCTTTAACACGCCGACCCAGCGGGGTATTGGTTAAAGTTTTCAACTAGCAATAATCGCACCTCGGATGTACCTCATTGGTTACGATACTGCCACTGCGCAAAGCTGAATAATACATGGGCTGTGAACACCAGCCTCAATGTATTGCGGACCATAATCTCCCATGTATATTCTATGTTATTATGTATTGATTTTAACAATAACATTAAATTCTTGCTAAAAGCAACATTTATGATTCTTATTTTGTTTATTTTGTATTACTCTAATAACATTTGTTAATATCATGATCACTTGCATGGAAACAATCATTCGGTTCTGCTCTGTTTGGTCCTGAGAAACCTTTTATGTAAGAAAACGCGCATCGAGTTTGGAGGAGTGACGTGAGAATCTTCTAAATTCTTTATTAAAAATTTATCTTCAAGTTCATATAGGATTTATTATTATTATTATTTATATCAAGTAAGTTTATTTATTTTTAAAATTATATATACAAGAGTTCTTCAATTCTTGTAAAGCCACTAGCACGCATAGCGTTTCGGGCAGGTCCTTAATCCTATTTTTCCCCGGAATACGACCTGCCAAATCTTCAATAATTAGGTACTTATTCATTGATGGGCGAACAGAGGCTACTGTTAAGGATTAGCGCCCAGTCAATCCTCCCAGGCCAGGATACGAACCCACGCCAATGCGCCAGACTACGTCAAATTCGCAAACAAAACTCAGGTGTTATCAATCAGTGCTACACTAGGAATGGAACGACCATTGTAAAGAAGGAAAGAGCAGGAAAAAGATATGAAATAAAGTGTGATCAACAACTACTGGCTTTCTTTCATCACTGTGGCATATCTAAAAACCAGAAACCTTCCAATGCCAATACTGAAAGTAACTCACGTGCTACTGAGCTTAGCCTAACCTAGTTAAAAAAAATGTCAACAAATTCACTCTTGTGTTGATGATATCCTCATAACGAACCCAGAGTCTGTCAGTGCAGGCTACTTATCATATGCCTCTGTTTGATTGATTGTTGCCGCCGAAAGCAGCTAGCTTATTGTGCACCCCATACTCATCCTGTGAGCGGTAGCTAGCTTATTGTGCACCCCATACTCATCCTGTGAGCGGTAGCTAGCTTATTGTGCACCCCATACTCATCCTGTGAGCGGTAGCTAGCTTATTGTGCACCCCATACTCATCCTGTGAGCGGTAGCGCAAAAGAATTACATAGGGCACAAAAGATCTTTATCAGACCTCATCTTATATTATTACATAAACAATTTCATTTATCCTTCACACCGTATAGTTACAATGTCAGCTAGTTACAGAGAAAGTGCTATTACAAGAGCTATATATTTACAGTAAGTCATCATCTCTGTATGACTAACCATCCTGTGTGATGGGGATTTTTTTGCATCACGGAGCTAGCTTTTTGACACACTGTACTCTCTTTCATATAGTCTAGGGTAGCTGCACAAATGCAGATGTACCTAAGGTATTATTAAAAACAAAAAAAAGTCCAAGGTGCTGTCTTTTGCTCTGCTGGTTAAATAATGCTCTCTCATCCATAAAAGTTCCTAACTAATCAGTATAATCGCCATATGCTCATGTAAGCATCTACCTCAGTATCATAGTAAAATCTTTCTCATTTATAATCTTACCCTGTTATCTATGAATTTATTGTAATTTGATTAATATTAGTCATTTATTGGAATTAATTAAATGAGTTCATTTTTATTTTCTTAAGTTCATACTAATTATAGGATCATAACCGCTATTTTGATCCTATAGTTTCAAGCTATTTAATAGTTAATTATCATTAAGATTATTTTACTTTATGATTATTAATCGACTTATTAAGACTTTTATTGTACATTATTCTTGTCAATCTTTATTGAATCTTTTGTTTCCACTTTTTACCTAACTTCTGTCCACTTCTTTTATATTTACATTTATCTTTTTTGTACTTATAATTGTTTCTATTAAATGTGTATTTGTAGTTATTGTTGTGTTTTTGCAATAATTACCTTATATATACAGCAGTTTTAGTATTTAACTGTTCTGTAATTGCTTCTCTTAATCGAGTGAACTGGTTATAGGCTTGGAGATCAGGTCACATTTCACATAGATGGCACATCCCCTGGATTGCCCATTGACCTATGAAAGGAAGAAGCCTCGATAGCCTGAGATTTTAGGTTCTAATCCGTCTCGAAGCAAGCTCTCCTCTTGTATCAGGATGTCTATGCATTTGGTTGCTGCTATACATTGCAAGTGTTGTGTGCAGCCTTTGCGATTTCCATTGCAGGATCTTTAGTCCTCTAGTTTGTGGGAACATGCTAATATTACCGTGGTATCCATGGAGTCAGTTGAAATCGCCATGGAAGTTGAAATTGGAGTTGAGGATCTTGGTGTACTTGAAACTCACTCATCAAGGACGCTTTCAGAAGTAGTGAACTCTACCTGTTTATTTTTTTAGGAGAGTGTCTCTTCCCCTGCGTTCTTGAAGGTAAGGATATTGTTTTTTTCGAATTTCTTGAGCTTGTGCTCAAGTGTCTCGAGTCTCAGTGGTTTGCTTGCTACCATGTTTCGACAGCAAACTTTCGACCAATTTCGTGACCCTGACCCTAAGCATAGGCCAGAGGGTGTCGAGTTGTGAAGGAGCTCTACTTACTGCTGTGCTGGTTTGGGACACGAACATTCTTGCCATCCCCCAGTGTGCTTACTGGGTGCAATGGGGCGGGCAATTACGTTGAACTATTTTCTTCTGAGCCCCAGCAATCCCTCTGTCCTGGACGGAGACCTTCACACCCTCCACCATTGCCGATGGTGGAGGGCCATGTGCCCCTTCCACCCGGTTTGGTTTTAGTAAGCTCCACGCTGTTTTTGTGGGCAGGGGAACTGGTATATGTTTTGGTTGGGCTTCTGCTCTGCTGTAGACGTGGCGGGTTTTACTTGGATCCTTTTAATCGTTTTGGGACATCTTAAGTTCCAGACATGGTGTGAATTGGAGCAATTTGGGCGCTTAGCTTGGACGAGCTGGCTTGCTTTATGTTTATCAAGGCATATTTTCCTGTCGTGGGGCTGGCTACAGACTCCACACTTTGCTGGGCGTTGGCAGCCGTCCTTGTGATGTCCAAATCTCTGACATCTGAAGCATCTGAGGGGCTCTGGGGTGTTACCTTACCTTGAGGTTACCTTGAGGTGCTTCCGGGGCTTAGCGTCCCCGCGGCCCGGTCGTCGACCAGGCCTCCTGGTTGCCGGACTGATCAACCAGGCTGTTGGACGCGGCTGCTCGCAGCCTGACGTACGAGTCACAGCCTGGTTGATCAGGTATCCTTTGGAGGTGCTTATCCAGTTCTCTCTTGAACACTGTGAGGGGTCGGCCAGTTATGCCCCTTATGTATAGTGGAAGCGTGTTGAACAGTCTCGGGCCTCTGATGTTGATAGAGTTCTCTCTCAGAGTACCAGTTGCACCTCTGTTTTTCAACCGGGGTATTCTGCACATCCTGCCATGTCTTCTGGTCTCATGTGATGTTATTTCTGTGTGCAGGTTTGGGACCAGCCCCTCTAATATCTTCCACGTGTAAATTATTATGTACCTCTCCCGCCTGCGCTCAAGGGAGTACAGTTTTAGGCTCTTTAGTCGGTCCCAATAGTTTAGATGTTTTACTGAGTGGATTCTAGCAGTAAAGGATCTCTGCACGCTCTCCAGGTCAGTAATTTCTCCAGCTTTGAAAGGTGCTGTCATTGTGCAGCAGTACTCCACTCTAGAGAGCACAAGCGTTTTGAAAAGTATCATCATCGGTATAGCATCTCTAGTGTGAAAAGTTCTTGTTATCCAACCTGTCATTTTTCTTGCAGTTGTGACGGCTACTTTATTGTGTTCTTTAAAGGTAAGGTCTTCCGACATGAGTACACCCAGATCCTTTACATTGCCTTTTCGTTCAATGTTATGATTTGCCTGAGTTTTGTACGTGGTTTCCGTTTTTATATTTTCATTTTTTCCATAGCGCATGAGCTGGAACTTATCTTCGTTAAACACCATATTATTTTCTGTAGCCCATAGAAAGACCTGATCTACGTCTGACTGGAGGTTCGCCGTGTCCTCTATGTTGCCTACTCTCATGAAGATCCTAGTGTCATCTGCAAAGGATGATACAGTGCTATAGGTTGTGTTCTTGTCTATGTCCGAAATGAGGATGAGAAAAAGTACTGGAGCAAGCACAGTACCCTGGGGGACTGAGCTCTTCACGGTTGATGGGCTGGATTTTATTTTGTTGACTATTACACATTGGGTTCTGTTAGTCAGGAAATTGTAGATCCATCTGCCTATTTTTCCGGTAATTCCTTTTGAACGCATTTTATGTGCAATAACACCATGGTCACATTTATCAAAAGCTTTTGCGAAATCTGTGTAAATTACATCCGCGTTATGTTTGTCTTCCATAGCATCTAATGCCATATCATAATGGTCCAGCAACTGCGACAGGCAAGAGCGCCCTGTTCTGAAACCATGTTGTCCGGGGTTATGGAGTTGCTGTGATTCCATGTATTTTGTGATCTTACTTCTTAGCACTCTCTCAAAAAAATTTATGATGTGCGATGTTAGCGCTATCGGTCTGTAATTTTTTGCCTCTGTCTTATTTCCTCCTTTATGAAGTGGTGCTATCTCTGCTGTTTTTAGTATATCAGGAATAACGCCAGTATCTAGGCTTTGTCTCCACAGAATGTGGAGGGCCTGCGATAGTGGTTTTTTACAGTTCTTTATGAATATGGAGTTCCAAGAATCCGGGCCTGGTGCAGAGTGCATAGGCATACTGTTTATGGCTTCTTCAAAATCCAGTGGGGATAGGGTGACGTCTGATATATGATTTGATGTTGGTATCGTATCCATGAAAAATTCCTTTGGGTTATCAATCTTTAGTGTGTTTAATGGCTCGCTGAAAACAGAGTCGTACTGCGTCCTCAGTAGCTCGCTCATTTCTTTGTTGTCATCGGTGAAAGTTCCATCTCCCTTTCGCAGGGGCCCGATACTAGATGTGGTTTTTGATCTTGATTTTGCATAGGAGAAAAAATATTTCGGATTTCTTTCTATTTCACTGATGGCCTTTTGCTTTCTTTGCCTCTCCTGGGTTCTGTATGATTCTTGTAGCTTCCGTTCAATTGTTTCTATTTCTCTACCTAACCTTCTTCGCCGTTCTTGAGATAGGGTGCGACTCTCAAGTTGTTCCGCGATTCGTTTTCTTCGCCTATATAGGGAACGACGTTCCCGTTCCAATCTGCATCTCTTCCTCTTTTTTCTTAGAGGTATGCGGTTTGAACATATTTCTAGTGCTACTGAGCTTATTTTTTCCAGGCACTGGTTCAGGTTTGCATTTCCTAGCTGTTCTTCCCAGTTTATTTTTGTGAAGTCCTGTTTTATTCGCTCCCAGTTTATCTGTTTATTATTGAAGTTGAATTTGCTGAAATCTCCTCCACCGGGAATCTGGACTGGTTTTGAAGGTCTACTCCCCATGGTTGTCATAACTTCAATTAAGTTGTGATCTGAGTAACAGGTATTTGTAATCATTATGTTCCTGATCAATTCATTATTAGTGAAAATGAGGTCCAGCGTGTTCTCCTTCCTAGTTGGTTCTACTATTTGCTGGTTTAAGGCAAACCTGTCGCACATCCGTAGCAGGTCATTTGCATGTGCCTGTTCATTTAGGCTACTTCCTGGTATTCTTTCTGATATTACTGTATTAGCCAGGTGCTTCCATCGGGTGTAAGGCCTGTGTTGGAATACTCCCCAAATGGCAAGATCAAGCTTCTTTGGAATCCGTTCTCTTACTGTGAGAAAGACTTGTCGGGTTTCTTGCTTCGTGGATTTTACCTGGCAGCTTTCTGATGACTCCACATAAATCAGCTTTTCAAGATGGGCTAGGGTCATGTGCAAGGGATAGTGGAGTCATTATGGAGTCAGAGGTCACTCCCTGAAGTACTTTAAGTCTTACCTTACTGATAGGCTCCAATATGTTTCTGTGAATAATTCAATTTCTCCCACCCTACCCATCAACATTGGTGTTCCCCAGGGCAGCATACTTGGCCCTCTCCTCTTTCTCATCTGCATTAATGACCTCCCAACATCTCAAACCAATTCTATTTGCTGACGACACGACCTTCATTTACTCCAGTCCTGACCCCCTTGCTCTAAATGTCACAGTGAATACTGAGCTAAATAAAGTCCATCACTGGTTCACTGCCAACAAACTCACCCTCAATATTGACAAAACTTTCTATATTTTGTTTGGCAATAAATCCTCAAATCAAATAAATCTCAGGATTAACAATACCCAAATTTGTAACAAAGTAAAAAGCAAATTCCTTGGCGTTCTCATTGACCACAAGCTGAATTTCCAGGGGACACATTCTAAATATATCAAAAAAAGTTTCAAAAACTGTTGGCATTCTTTCTAAGATCAGATATTATGTACCCCGCCCTGTCCTGGTGACACTCTATTTCTCCCTCATCTATCCTTATCTCAACTATGGTATTTGTGCTTGGGGTTCTACTACCCAAAATCATTTACGTCCTCTAATTACCCAACACAAAGTTGCTATTAGGACAATCTCTAACTCTGGCCCCAGACATCACTCGGTTCCCTTACTCAAATCTCTGAATATGTTAGATATTAAGTCACTGCACATCCTCTCAATGTGTATTTGATGTATATAAAACGCTGAACTGTAATGTCAATCCTGACCTTAAAAGCTTCCTAGAAGGTTGTAACAGATCCCATGAGCACCACACCAGAAACAAATACCTATTTGATATTCCAAGAGTTCCTGCCCGAAACGCTTTGCGTAATAGTGGCTTTAGGCATTGTATGTACTAGCTCTATCTATGAATCCATCAACTTTTGTATTTCTCCTTGTATGTATGTACTTTACCTGAATAAATATTTGTATATGTATTTGTATTTGTAAGATATAAGATAGTGTGTCCTGGGAGGCGGCGGCAGTACGCTGCCAGGTGTGGAGGGGGAACTTGGCTGTCCTGTTGTCACCTTGATCTATCAGGACTTATCTCAAACTCTGCGAGTCATGGCACATAGTTACATTATGGTGCTTAATTATTCCCATAACATTGAGAGTCTGTGTGTTATCGAGGCAGCTCCAGACAAATTAAGGGACAATAAAAGATGAGTCTGGGAGGTCATTATGTCCTGTCCAGACACAAGGAAACTTAACATTATATTGTGTAATAATTTACTACTTTATGTTATTATTTTGTCATAATTCTTCACTGATCTTGAAGGTGCACACAACTGACTTCTTTATTTCATCCATTGGTTTTAGTCCTCATAAATAATGATTTATAACGTTCATTGATAAACTATTGTCAGGTGCTCATGGTGTAGTGGTTATCACATCTGTCTAACACACAGAAGGTCCCAGGTTCGATCCCTGGTGAGCACAGTGTTTTCCATCTAGGTGCTCTCAGATGAATTATTGTGTAATAAAGCAACAATAATTTAAGGGGAACACGCCACTCAGGGCCGCTAACTCTTGCGGCCACGACGAGGACAGGAAGACGGCGGCTTGTCAAAAATCCCCGAATTATCCTTGATCTTTTTCAGTTAGATTTTAACATTTAACAGAGTTTTGGCATTTACGGGCTCGCCGGGTAGGCGGTTCCATGGAGTTGATAACCCTCTGGGTGAAAAAAAAATCTCGTTTTTTTTTTGTTTTTTTTTGAGATATATACAAGAGTTATCTATATTGATATATATTATCTATCTATTGTTACTTACAGTGTACCTGAGAGTACTTGTAAGCAATCTACCTCATTTTTCATTTTTGCTCAATTTGTTTTTGTATTGCTTAGTCTTGTTTATATTTTTGTTTTGTATTTCTATATCTTGTGTTTTGGATAGTCCATGTTTATATGTTTTTTCTTTAATTTCATTTATTACCTAGGTTGCCTAGCCTAGCCATACTCCCTTACTCCATTGTACCCCTGTAAGCCCCTTTTGTGTTTGTTTTGCACAGTATTGTGTACATTTTTTTTCCCCTATTTTATAGCTTATTTCTTCCTTGTAATTTGCCTTTCTTTCCTTGTTTTCCTGCAATCAGCTTTTTTTATGCAGACAAGTATAGACCCAGAACTTAACCTCTTATCCACTATCTATGACAATAATCACTTTAATGATCTAAATTGCAGATATTTTGCAGCACATGATGTAAACAATGTAGTAACTCATTATCACAATATCTCTGTAATCAATTTGAACGTTAGATCCCTAGGTAAACACTTCGATGATGTTAGTGCCTTGATTGAAGCTATTGACAACAAAGTCTCTTTTATTATACTTACTGAAACATGGTTGAAAGAGGATACTACTCAACTCTTTAACATGCCTAACTACTCAGCAATTCACAACTGTCGTCAACTTCAGAGAGGTGGTGGCACTGCTCTTTACTACCACCATGAACTAACATGCTAAAAAGAAATTAGAACTAGAGACTGCTATGGGGAGTATATCTTCGCCAGCTTCAGAGTCAAGGGTGCCGAGTCTGTCCTGTCTGTGGGTGCAGTTTATAGAATTCCTAACACTGATGTGTCCGAATTCAACTCAAACCTTAGAAATCTAATACTTGATAACAGACTGAACAAAAACCACCTAATTATCGCAGGGGACTTTAACATTGACCTCTGCGAGCCAGAACACCCTACTGCTGTTAGCTTCCTCAACTGTATGAATTCCTGCTTCCTCATACCCTTAATCACTAGACCTACTAGAATCACTGATAGCACTGCCACGACTCTAGATCACATCTGGACAAACATAACCTCTCCGCTTACTTCAGGTATAATCACCGATAGCACTACAGACCATTACCCCACATTTCTCTTAACTAACATTAGCAAACCACCTCTTGAGTCAAGAGAGATACGTTTTAGAGTACACAATGAAGCTGCTATAGACAATTTTATAACTGCTACTGATAATGTCAACTGGGAGTCCGAGTTAGGTAACATAGAGGACATCAACCTAGCAGTTCAATCTTTTCTTCAAAAAACTCTTAGCCTTTATAACACCCACTGTCCTATGCTTACAAAACAAGTCACAACCAAAAGGCTTAGCAATCCCTGGCTTACAAAGGGAATACTTAAATCTATTAATAAAAAACATGACCTTGAGAAGAAATATAGGTTAGGAATTGTCTCCAAAGAATTCTCAAAGAATTACTCATTATTGCTATCTAAGATAATTAGACGAGACAAAACTAAATACTACGAAGATAAATTTACCCAAATAAAGAGCAACATTAAACAAACTTGGAGAACAATTTCACAAATATTGGGATCAAAGAAGTCTATAAATAACAAACCGACTCTCCTGTCTAATAACGATGGTCAGCTTTCAGCCTCTGATTCTGCTATTGAGTTCAATAGGTTCTTCTCTTCCATTAGTTCATCCCTTGCTAATGATATTCCATCTTCCAGTACTGATATTAAGGACTATCTTACAGGTAACTATCCACAGTCTCTGTACCTAAAGCCTATTAATTCCACTGACGTCAATGAGATAATCCTTTCCCTTAAAACCAAGTCTGGTGCCCTTCAGATACCAACTTTAATCTACAAAAAAGCCTCCAGATCTTTAGCCCCTGCTATTGCTTTGCTCTTCAACAAGTCACTTGAACTCCAAACCTTTCCAGATATTCTAAAAAAAAGCTAGAGTAACGCCTGTCCACAAATGTGGTGATCTCACAGATGTTAACAACTACAGACCTATATCAACCCTGCCAAACTTGTCAAAAAATTTTGAAAAACTAATCTATAAGCAGCTTTACTCATATGTAGCCAAACTCAATATACTTAGCCCTTGCCAATATGGCTTCAGGCCCAAAAAAAGCACTAACGATGCACTTATTAGTATGCTTAACTCGATTCATACAGCTCTTGATAAAAATGAGTTCCCTGTTGAGTTATTTGTGGACCTGCGTAAAGCTTTCGATACTGTCAACCACCAAAACCTTCTTCTTAAATTACATCATTATGGTGTCAGAGGACACTCCCTACAATACCTCAAATCCTACCTTACTGACAGGCTCCAATGTGTTTCTGTGAATAATACAATTTCTCCCACCCTACCCATCAACATTGGTGTTCCCCAGGGCAGCATACTTGGCCCTCTCCTCTTTCTCATCTACATTAATGACCTTCCAAATGCCTCCCAACACCTCAAACCAATTCTATTTGCTGACGACACAACCTTCATTTACTCCAGTCCTGATCCCCTTGCTCTAAATGCCACAGTAAATACTGAGCTTAATAAAGTCCATCTGTGGCTAACTGCCAACAAACTCACCCTTAACATTGACAAAACTTTCTATATTCTATTTGGCAATAAATCCTCTAATCAAATAAATCTCAAAATAAACAATACCCAAATTTGTAACAAATTAGATGGCAAATTCCTTGGCATTCTCATTGACCACAAGCTGAATTTCCAGGGACACATTCTAAACATATCAAAAAAAGTTTCAAAAACTGTGGGCATTCTTTCTAAAATCAGATATTATGTACCACGCCCTGCCCTGGTGACTCTCTATTACTCCCTTATCTATCCATATCTCAACTATGGTATTTGTGCTTGGGGCTCTACTACCCAAAATCACTTACGTCCTCTAATTACTTAACACAAAGCTGCTATTAGGACAATATCCAATTCTGGCCACAGACATCACTCGGTACCCCTACTCAAATCTTTGAATATGTTAGACATTAAGTCACTGCACATTCTCTCATGTGTATTATACATATATAAAACGCTAAACTATAATGCCAATCCTGATCTCAAAAGCTTCATAGAAGGTTGTAACAGAACCCATGAGCACCACACCAGAAATAAATACAGTTTTGATATTCCTTGAGTACGACTTAATCAAACCAGAAATGCTCTACAAATCAAGGGGCCCAGAATGTGGAATGACCTTCCCAACCATGTTAATTTAAAGACTGTACCTCTCTCAACCAGTTTAAGTTAAAAACGAAGCTATACCTAATAAATTCCCTGTAACTCACCTTACCCCTCTGTTGTCAACCCATGTATGTTTTTTGTTTTTTTTTTGTTTTTCAAATCAACGCTGTTTGAATGTAATTTTCTGTAATAATTTGTAATTGTATTTGTGCTGCTTTTTCAACAATGTTCCCCCCTTCTTTTACCTCTATTTTTATTTGTACTCAACACATCTTATTCTTTTTACCCATTAGTTTTAAGCTTTAGTCATTAATGTTTTTCCTGCCCGAAACGCTTTGCGTAATAGTGGCTTTAGGCATTGTATGTACTAGCTCTATCTATAAAGCCAACAAACTTTGTAAAATCTCTTTATGTATGTACCTTACCTAAATAAAATTATTATTATTATTACCTAAATAAAATTATTATTATTATTATAGTTGTTACATTCTTGTACAGCCACTAGTACGCGTAGCGTTTCGGGCAGGTCCCTGGAATACGATCCCCTGCCGCGAAGAATCGTTGTTACAACCAAGTACACATTTTACTGTTGAGTTAAACAGAGGCTGCAGTTAAGGATTTGCGCCCAGTAAATCCTCCCCGGCCAGGATATGAACCCATGACAAAGCGCTCGCGGAACGCCAGGCGAGTGTCTTACCACTGCACCACGGAGACTGGTAAATTCTCCCCATATAACATAACATAAAAATGTTCTCACTCTTACAGTGCGACTCGTTGAGCTTGAAACCGTTGCTCCTTGCCGGAGCAAGGAGGTCTGGAATGATTTATGTTACCAAGTTGTGGGGGTTTTGTTTTTTGCTTTCACGACTGTGAAAGCAAAAAAGTCGCCAGTGTACATGTTTCAGACGATTCACAAAACTGTCGGAATTAGCAGAATAGAAAATACGAGAGCAACCGTACAGGGCCTGGGAGCAAGGTCGGGTTAGAGTCCTTGAGGGTCTCTTCTCAGACTAGCCTCACCTGGTCCTGCTCCACGTTGATCGTTGGAATCTCCTCAATGATTTAACACTTTAAGGGACTCCTAGGGTCCTCATCACATTTATAGATTAAGTTAGATTAAGGACCTGCCCGAAACGCTGCGCATACTAGTGGCTTTTCAAGAGTGTAAATACTGTCCTATCCAATGTATTCTCACAAACCCAATGTACCTTCTTGTATATATATAAATAAATAAATAAATAAATATAGTTCAGTGAATATAGGCAACTCGGTGTTGAAGACACCTAGAGCTGAAGGCTTGAGTAATTGATTTGCAGTATTCAGAAGTGGTTCAACGGAAACACCGCATAAAGCTTAACAGTAGTTTATTTACTAACTTAACCACTAATACACAGGGTGCTTGATTTACTTTAGATTGGCGTCAGAAAGGTTATTGTATTAGTGAGACTCTTGACGTCTGGCTAATCGACTCGGATCCACTCGTGGAGAAACACCTAACTTAACACAGTTGACAGCCAATCATTAACACGGCAACCTAACTGCCGGTATGCAAAGGGATCACAAGAGTTCCAACCGGATACTCGGGTAATGATGATATGCAATAAACACAACTACACTGTCAATGGGACAGGCAATAACATGCACAATAACGTCACACAATAATTAAATGTGTGGTGTATGTGAAGCTCACATTCACAGACGAATGTAATGCCGTGATAACACACAGATAACACGCATACACCGTCTATGGTTATAAAGCCATTCATAACTACAGGGCCTAATAAAAAATTTGGTGGCACAGCAATATATTACAAAGATACCTTCATTTGCAATAGTGTTATTAGTGATAGAGACGACTATTGTGAATATACCTTTGCCAAGTTCTCCAGTAAATCCCTTAAATCCTCCCTGACTATCGGTGCCATCTATAGATTTCCTAATACCAACATAGCTTTATTCTCAGACAATGTAAGGAATCTTATCATAAATAACAATCTCAACAAAAATCACATCATTCTGGGAGATGATTTCAATATTGACCTGGGTCTTCAAAACAACTCTCAAGTTGACTATTTCCGTAACAGCATGCACTCCTGTATGCTAATCCCCACAATCACCAAGCCCACCCGAGTCACTCAAACATCTGCCACTACCCTGGATCACCTATGGACTAATATAACAGCTCCCCTTACATCTGGGGTAATTTATGACAGAACAACTGACCACTATCCTACTTTCCTCATAGCAAACTTGGACACATCACCACCAGAAACCAAGAAACTCTCATTCAGGCTACATAGTGAATCAGCTTTAAGCAATCTCTCTAATGCACTTCACAATATTAACTGGGAATCTGAATTTAATATAATACACAGGATATAAACTCATCAACTAACCTCTTTCTCTCCAAAACTCTAAGCCTCTACAAGACTCACTGCCCCCTCCTTACCAAACAAGTAACTGATAAAAGAAAAAATAACCCGTGGCTCACAAGTGGCATAATTAAATCAATCAACAAAAAACATGAATATGAAAAGAAATTTAGGAGTGGCCTAGTTTCAAAGGAAGTAGTTAAAAGGTACTCATCAGTGCTTACCAGTATCATAAGAAAAGCAAAACTTTCATATTATGAGACTAGATTCAAAGAAGCAAAAGGCAGCATGAAAAGCACATGGAATATCATCTCCAATATCCTAGGAACTAAAACAACACTCCCACAACCAGATAACACTCTCTAAGGATGGCCGTACACCGTCATCTGACTTAGAAATGGCGAATGAATTTAATAGCTTCTTTCCATCGATTGGTGCTAACCTTGCAAGTAAAATCCCACAGACTCAGACACATATCAACACATATCTCTCAGGCAGCTATCCAAACTCTCTTCTCCTTTCACCAGTTAGCCCGACAGATGTTGTGTCCATCATACACTCACAAAAAACAAAGCTGGGAACATCAGTGAAATCCCATCCATTGTATACAAGAGCGCCTCCCATGCCCTTGCCCCACCTATACCTCTGCTGTTCAACAAATCCTTTGAGTGTCATACCTTCCCTGATATCCTTAAAAAAGCAAGAGTAACGTCAGTTCATAAAGGAGGTAATCCGGCAGACATAAACAACTATAGACCAATATCGAACCTACCCATACTAACAAAAATATTTGAAAAAATTATCTACAAACAGCTCTACTCCTACCTCGTAAAATTCGACATTCTTAGCCCCTGTCAGTTGGGCTTCCGCTCTCAAAAGAGTACCAACGATGCAATTATTAGTCTCCTTGATGTAATTTACTCAGCCCTTGACAAAAATGAGTTTCCGATTGGACTCTTCATTGACCTGAGAAAGGCCTTTGATACTGTTAATCACGATTACCTCTTATGTAAACTCCATCATTATGGAATCCGAGGCCATGCACTGGACTATATCCAATCCTATCTTAGTGATAGACACCAACTGAGGCTAGGTAATGATTGAGGCTAGGTAATGATGATAGAGTTACAAGATACGAGCTAGATGGTGTTGAGATTGCGAAGTCGGATTGCGAAAGGGATCTGGGAGTTATGATTAGTAAGAATTTAAAACAAAAGGATTAATGCATGAATGTTCGTAATAAGGCGAATAGGACACTGGGATTTATTATTCGAAGCGTTAGTAACAAGACACCTGGTGTGGTTCTTCAGCTATATCTTGCTCTGGTTAGGCCCCATTTGGATTATGCAGTCCAGTTTTGGTCGCCGTACTATAGAATGGATATAAATTCACTTGAACGTGTCCAGCGTAGGATGACTAAGTTAATTCCCAAAATTAGAAGTCTTTCATATAAAGAAAGATTAATAAAGCTTAAATTGCATTCACTGGAAAGGCAAAGAGTTAGGGGGTGACATGACAGAGGTTTACAAGTGGATGAATGGATATAACAAAGGGGATATTAATATGGTATTAAAATTATCAACTCAAGACAGAACACGAAACAATGGGTATAAATTGGAATTGAAGTTTAGATTTAGGAAAGACTTGGGTAAATACTGGAACAGGGTTGTTGATTTGTGGAACCAATTGCCGCGTAACGTGGTGGAGATGGGGTCCCTCGATTGTTTCAAGCGCGGGTTGGACATGTATATGAGTGGGATTGGGTGGTTATAGATGGGAGCTGCCTCGTATGGGCAAATAGGCCTTCTGCAGTTACCTTTGTTCTTATGTTCTTATGTTCTAATGTGTAGCCATCAATAATATAACCTCTCCCATTCTACCAATAACCGTTGGAGTGCCACAGGGCAGCATCTTGGGACCTCTTTTATTTCTTATATATATCAATGATCTGCCTAATGTCTCTAACATTCTGAAACCTATTTTGTTTGTTGATGATACTACCCTCATCTACTCCAACCCCAACCCACATACATTAAATGATGTTAATAATGAACTAAAAAAAGTCCACTTATGGATGTCAACCAACAAGCTAACACGTAACATAGAAAAGACCTACTACATCCTATTTGGAAGCAAATCTACAAATGCAATTCAGCTTCAGATAGACAATATAAACATTAGCAATAAAAATGATGGAAAGTTTCTTGGCCTATTCCTAGACAAGAGACTCAACTTCAGTACCCACATACAACACATAACTAAGAAAGTCTCTAAAACAGTTGGTATACTTTCCAAAATCAGATATTATGTACCTAACTCTGCTCTCATCTCTCTATATTATGCACTAATCTATCCCTATCTCAACTATGGTATTTGTGCATGGGGTTCAACCACTGCAAACCACCTCAAGTCCATCATCACCCAGCAGAAATCTGCTATCAGAATAATATCAAATTCTGCTTTCAGACAACACTCAGCCCCCTTGTTTAACTCCCTAAACATGCTAAACATAATCTCACTCCATAAATTCTCTTGTGTCAACTACATTTACAAAACCCTGTTCTAAATTCAAATCCTTGTCTGAAACTCTTCCTGGAAAGATGTAATAGGACCCATTATCACCACACCAGAAATAAATATCTCTTTGATATCCCCAGAGTTAAACTTAATCTGTGTAAACACTCTATGCAAATAAAGGGACCCAGTTTATGGAACTCACTCCCTATTGAATTGAAAAGCTGTCCAACTTTTACATCATTCAAAATCAATACTAAAAAGTACCTAATTTCATCTTCATAGTTTTTTACTTTTGCCTTAAAATTGCACTGTATCTATTGTTACCCAATCTCCCAACCTTTATGTTCCCAATTTGAACATCTTTACCATTGTGATCATTGCTGTCTTATATGTGCTGCCAGTCTGCTGTATGGTGTTTATTAATCTTGTTTATCTGTATCTATTGCTACGCAGTCCCCCAATCTTTATGTACCCAATCTGAACATCTTTACCATTGTGATCATTGCTGTCTTATATGTGCTGTCAATCTGCTGTATGGTGTCTATTAATCTTGTTTAAATTACTAATCAAGCTGTCAATGTAATCAATCAGAGCTTTAATATAACAATGTGCTTTAATATACTTACTAAGCTCTCTCATCTCATTTTTCTCTTGCAATGTATCTTTATCATTTATCAATTCTGATAGAAATTACCTACTTAAAATTATCTGTTAGATTAAGGACCTGCCCGAAATGCTGCGCGTACTAGTGGCTTTACAAGAGTGTAAATACTGTACTATCCAATGTATTCTCACAAACCCAATGTACCTTCTTGTATATATATAAATAAATAAAAATAAAATAAATAAATAAATAAATTCACCTATGACCTGTGACAGGTATGGGAAGGTGAGAACTGTGGTTGATACCTCAGATCTAACACAGACACAATAAAACAATGACAAGATCTTGTACTTACAGATAAGGTACCTTTCCTTACTCACTCACTCAGGCACATTTATGCAAGAACTCGTAGGTGGCCTGAAAGCTGGGCGCTCGTTCTGACATGAGACCATTGACGACAGGCTTCGCACAATCCGTACTTGACACGGGGGTACTGCAGGAGGGTGTGCTGTATGCTTAACAGACAGACACACGCACACACACTGGCATTGGCAATGAGTAACGGTGGTGACGTCATATGGTACAGTGAGGGCGGCTGCAGGTTATATGACACCATGCACTACACTGTACACTGTGGTACAGGTGTAACACGGGTTAGAGGTTCCTCTCTCTTTACTTCCTTCTTTCTACTCCCTCTACCCGTATTCTTACTTTTATTTCTAAACCAAGGGACTCCAAAACTTTTACCAAAGCCAACTCCACGCCACGTGGTCCTAAGACGATTGACCGACTTAGGATTCTACACCCAGTATGACGTGACCTAAGCTCTGAACAAAACCCTAGAGTCACCTCTGCTGCCACCACCAGACCAGTAATACAAGAGCAATGATCGAGGTCTGGATCGATCACGCTAATTAATCAACCTAGGGGCTTGATCCCCACTATAAACGATGACCTTGAGTGTGGAATAAATTACACGGTAATGATAATTCCGATTCGATGTTAGAATCGGCGCCCAATGCAACTCTGCCTCGTGTGGACCACGTGACCAGGACAAGTATACACATAAAACACATGGAAACAATAAAATGCAAATTAATAACAAATTTAATTTATTAAAAGAAAACTAAAACAAAATCTAAATATGTTCACTCCCTATCACTTTAACACTCCCTACTTGACCTGAGTGGCAAATGAGACTATTTCTATACTTAACAATAGCAACTATACCTTGGGCGACCAGCTAGATGTCTTGGCTGGTCTAGGGGAGAGGTAAGATGTTTGACCTCTCCTAGCTGCTTCCGTGACCACACTGATCTTTTCCTTGTCTGGACTACCCCAGACAGAGTATTGTATTGTTCCGCCTCGCTTACCCAGTTACTTTAGCAAGGTTAAGTTATAACAATTAAACTCTGTTGTACTTAATTGATCCAGACTGGTTGAATTATTTTACTTTAATTAGATTACACAAACATCTAACGGCAGAGCTGTTCCCGATCACAAAAATGGTTATTAAAACTTTGAGAAATATTAGACATGTCAACCCTGCTGACCTATGACCGCCGGTCACTCCGCTTTAGAAGTTAGATCCGATTCGTGACGTCACTGATGGTGACTTAAACTCAATAATTAGAATACTCTTGATATTGTATCCAGTACTATTATACAATACAATTTTAATGCAAAATGAATAAAGGCTAATTTTCTCTAAATTGCTGAATACTATAGGATGGTTCATTATACGCAGCTATGAACAAAGCGTTGGTTATTTCCACCGCGAATTCCCCTGGGGGTCAGGTCACCATGCGGCTCAGCTTCCCATTCTCTTTTGTCGATAAACCACTCTGGATAATTCT
This sequence comes from Procambarus clarkii, assembly GCF_040958095.1. Lineage (NCBI taxonomy): Eukaryota > Metazoa > Arthropoda > Malacostraca > Decapoda > Cambaridae > Procambarus > Procambarus clarkii. The sequence continues at coordinate 18,124,508 of NC_091151.1, read as the reverse complement.
TACAACAGCCTAGTTTGTTACAACCCCCCCGCACAAGCACTTAGTAAACCTTGTTAATTTGTTAAAATTCACGAGGTTTAGTATCCAAACCCACAATTCAACTCATGCCACAAACAAAAGCTAACCTAACTAATAAAATTTGACAAATAATAGTCCAACATCATAATGAACATGTCCATATTTCATAAATTTCTCAGCTGTCAACTGACAGCAATCCTTCAATATCAGGAAACATACATCCTACCCTTACTGACATAGCTAAATAACATGTCCCTACTCTACCATCAAAAACTAGCTATTAAACTCTCTTGGCTCTTCACTAGCCAAGTCCATGTGTCCTCTAGAGCCGGCCACACCGTGCTCAAACAAACATTAAAGTTATAAGTTCAGACTGAACTTTGTCATCCGGGAGCGTACTACGGAACTATCAGGTACACATCCGTGTACTAACCACTCCCCATCAATGTCAGCCTTGACATGCTAAGGAACACACCTAATGTTTATTACATGTATCTAAAAATAAAAAAAATTCCTATACTATATCACAGGTTTCAGCTGACTGTACAGCCAAGTGTTCTCACTCACTAGAAGTGTCAATGTTTATATTGGTCCGCCTCTCCTGTGTTCAAACATTCTGAAAAAAAAATAGCACAACATAATTTTCCATAACCGTTTGTTCTGGGCTGAGACAATTACACAGGGGCTTCGATTTTGATTACTGACCAATTTATAGTTAAATTTTCATATATTATACCAGAATTATTTTAAATCTGTTTTTCAACATTTATAAAGAATTGATTCTAACTCTGTTTTTCAACATTTAAACAAAAGTGTCCAGATGTTCTTTACACAGATGTTCAGAGCCAACTTTGTTGTTTGTATCAATTGTTCATATTTAGTAATCGAAAAAAAAAATCGATGCTGCTGGATGCTGAATGTAGTCGCTGACGATGACGGTGTCGATCTTGCTTCTTCTCATGTGTAGACATCAATACCTGGTCCTCTTGTACTCCCATCCGGTACTCTTGAATGACGACAGAGTGTAGTAGAGCGGAGTGCCAAGTGACAGCTGTAGAATACTGTTACTTCGGCCATTAATCTTGCTCTCGACAGTCCACACGCCTTCGTATCAATCACAGTTCACACGGTAGTCTTGATGTTAAACTTGTCGCAGATGACCACAGCAGAGCAGAACTGGATGTACCAACGGTGTCTCTTAGCAGGAGTGATGTTAGAAGGTCGTAGAGGCGGGTTGCTTGTTTGCAGAACAGGTGAATCTCGTCTTCCATCATTGCTCACGTCATCTCAGGCGTTTCTTGATGTCACCAGGTTACTAGGCCGTAAACACCAACTGTGCATACCCTCGTACCGCCGACTTTAGGCCAAAGGAGACAATTTTGCGACCTTCTATTGGCGAGTCCCGGTACTCTGTAGGGAAACCGTGCCTTCCACCTGTGACCGCCTTACTTCTGCTTTCTTGTTACTTCAGATGGCGTAATCATTAATCTTCCGGCGAAATTCTTGAGTACTGCTACGTGCTTTCCATTTCTTGACCTCTCCTCCAACACTGCTGGAATGGCTGCAGTCTTGATGACGCAGCAGGTGGGTATTGGTGATCTCGAGACAGCTACCCCGGCGTTGTATGGCACCTCCGGTGACTGCTATAATGTGGACAGCTCGCTGGCCCTGACAACCTCGTTAGTGACGTGAGGCGTCGGCCGGGTGACTCTTGGACAGTCACTCATCCCCAAAGTAACTGATGTATGGGTTACTGGGTCTGGTGGGGGGAGGGCTTTGTGTAACGTGCCTCCCCCCTCGGTCTTTACAGACAAGGGTTCACGTGTGGCTGGAACAACTGGGTCGGTGTACCAATCAGACCTGGGAACAGACAGACACAACACAGCGGAAGCATAGATATACTCTGGGTTTGGTGGAGGTGGGACCCCAGAGCACGGTAAAAGTTGCTACCTGAGTTAAGTATAGACATAGTACATCTCATTGCCTTTACAGGAAAATCTAATCAATACTAAATTATACTAACTAAGGAAGTTACTTTACTGTACAGCGCGAGATCTTGTCACCATAGGGTGGCGAGACTGCACCTGACTACTGATGAGCGATGACAGAGGGTCATCCTCATCTTCTGACTCGTCGGTGAAGCCATGAGTCAGCACTGCTGAGTCAGGAACTAGACCCGCTGAAGGCAGTTCTAATTCCTCTCTAGCATGATAATGTTTCAATTTATTTACATGAATTGTCCTTTCCACCTGGTCCTCGAACACTCCTTTTATAACAAGATTAACCGGCCCCGCCCTTTTAATTACTCTATATGGCCCTCGCCACCTCGGAGCTAGTTTCCTGCTCTGATTGGCGGGCGCAGCCTCATTCACTCTCAATACGAGGCTTCCTTCCTTCAACTCAAGAGGGCGCACTTTCTTGTCATAAAAATGAGCATACCGAGTCCGTGCCTTCTTGGACGCTTCAGCTGCAATATTCCATGCATTTCTCATTTTACCCAGGACCTCTGAAGGATAGTCCTCCCCGTATGCAACATTATGTCTGTTAAGCAGACCTGACGGGAAATTGCATGAATTACCAGTAAACAAATGAAGTGGTTGGGTGTTAATTGATTGGTGGATGGCAGTATTCAAGGCGAACTGAACATAGGGTAGGTGTTCATCCCAGGTGTTTGCATCATGTTCAGCAAGGATTGCAAGCATATCCTTGACTGAACGATTAGTCCGTTCCGTCATTCCGTTTGCTTGTGGGTGGTAGGCCGTTGTAAAAGCCGAAGTTGTCTCTAAAATCTTACAAACTTCTCTAAATATATTCCCATTGAATTCTTGACCCCGGTCAGAGACTAAAACTTTAGGAGGTCCGAATACAGTAACGAACCTACGCAAGAATGCATCTGCAACCGTACGAGAATCCTTCTGAGGTAATGCAACTAGTGTAGTGTATCTAGACAGATGGTCAACTAGCACCAACACATATCTGTTACCTGAATGACTGTGGTGTAAATCAATCAGATCGGCCCCCACACGATCTAACGGTTCACGAATTTCAGGAAATTCCTGAAGTGGGGCTTGTACCTTAAGGGTACCTTTACTCCTCTGGCAACGAGGGCACGACTTCACGAAATTGATTACCTCAGAAAGTAATCCTGGAAAATAAAATAGAGACTTTGCTTTTAAGTGCGTTTTAAAGATCCCCGGATGCCCTGCAATTTTTGAAGCATGCGCAAGCTTTAACGCTGATGACCGCAACGCGTCCGGAATAACTAGCTGAAATACTGCCCTATCATTCTGGCTATTAACATAATACAGGACGCCCTGTTTCATTTCAAAATCATGTATAGGTAAATTCTTTTTCTTTTTGGGGTATTTTCCTCCCTCTAAATACTCAATAATCTCTTTCCATCTAGGCTCGTTCATCTGGTATTCTCTCATTTTATCTGATGGAATGGTTTCAATGTTTTCATTAATTTGAACTGCCGCTATATTTCTACTTAGCGTATCTGGCACAACATGTGCTGGACCAGGCTTGTACAAGATCTGGAAGGAGTGGGCCGAAAGTTCGTGAGACCAGCGTGACATTCGTGGGCATTTCGTTCGCTTTTTAAATATGTGTGTTAATGCTCGATGGTCTGTGTAGATTACAAAATGCCGCTGAAATAGGTAAGGCTCGAAATACCTAACTGATTCTACTACTGCCAGTGCCTCCCGATCCGTAGCTGAATAACGAACTTCAGGTCCTTTGACCTTCCTACTGAAATAGGCTACTGGATGGGGTAAATTATCTGCGTCTCGCTGAATTAAGCACCCGCCAATAGCAATACCGCTGGCGTCAGTGTGCACTTCCCACTCTTTCTCAAAATCAGGAATAGCCAATACCGGTGTCGTGATTAGTTGGTCTTTCAGTTTGCGATAGGCCTCGTCATGTTCAGATTTCCACACAAACTTCGCATTTTTCTTTGTCAGATCAGTCAGGGGTGCTGAAATGCCAGCGAAACCTTCAATGTGACGACGAAAATATCCGGCCGCCCCCAAAAACCTACGCACGTCCTTTGCTGTCCTTGGAGTAGGCATGTCAGCAATGGCGCGGCAAGAATCTGGGTCAGGTCGGATACCGTCTGGGCACACCTGGAACCCCAGAAATTTGAATTTCTGAGCCGCCAGGGTGCACTTCTGAACATTCAGCCTGAAACCTGCCTGATCTAACAACTTCAAAGTCTCAGTCAAGTCCTGTAGGTGTTCCTCAAACGTCCTGGAATATATCACAACATCATCCAGGTACGCTAAAGAATGCCTACCCAGTACCGGACTAAGGATAAAGTTGATGGCCCTCTGAAACGACGAGGGCGCTGTCTTCAAACCAAACGGCATCCTACGGAATTGATAAGTGTGCCTACCATCCGAGAATGCTGTTTTTTCCCTATCCTGTTCTGCCACCGGAATCGCCCAATACGCCGATTTTGCGTCAAGAGTTGAGAAATACTTAGCAGCACCAAATTGATCTATTATCTCCTGTATTCGGGGCAACGGATACACATCACCCTTAGTTAGTTCGTTCACCTTCCGGTAGTCAACACAGAAACGATAACTACCGTCCGGTTTCCGAACTAGCACAACAGGAGAGAGCCATGGTGACGTACTAGGCTCTATTACGCCCTGTCTCAACATTTTCTGGCACTCCTCCCTGATAATGTTCTTTGCCTCTTCCGGCAACCTCCACTGTCTTGTGTACACAGGCAAATGGTCACCAGTTGGAATGGTGTGCTCGATCTTATCAAGGAGACCAATCTGGTCATCCTCTGTCGCAAACAATTTCGGGAATTTTCGTAAAACTCCTCTCAGTGCCTTCCTATCTGCCTGTGCAACATGTTGCAAATCAAGTGCTGAAATTAATTTTTCCACTTCCTCAACATTCTGTGCAACATTTCTCGTCTCGTATTGTACTTTGGATGGTGTTTTAGTATTCAACATATTCAGTGCACTACATTGTGCAGTGACGGCTGGCGTCTCAGCTGACTCATGGTGAAAGATTTCTGTGTCCTCCACCATGGTTCCCTGAGATACCCTATCACCTGCCCTGAAGCGAAAAGTCTTATGTGAAAGATTGACAACTGGAATGAGTGCACCTTTATCGAGCACTACAACTAAGTGATGAGGAATTAATAAACTATCACATCTCCCAGCCACCTGAAGGGTGGTACCTGGTTGTATGTGACGTCCCACGGCTACTTTAATAAATTTAACAGAATGTGGTGGGCAACTCTGTTTGGTCAATGCATGCAAGGCGCATGACCTCTTAACTGTGTCTGGAAGAGACTTAAAAATCAATTTTGGATAGTGCGCATTATATTTCAGCTTCCTCTTAATTGAAGCTACAACTGGGGGATGGTCGATCATCTCCACTGGGTAGGAAGTCTGTCCCAACTGCAACCTGCAGTTCCTAGCCCCTTTTTGAGCAGACAAGGAATAATTAAATCGCGACAGAAAATCAGTTCCCATTAAGATGTGACCAGGAAAATCAAGGTTCTCTACGATCGTACATGTGTGAGGCTGCAATGCCCCATCAATCTCAAAATTAACTGTACCTTGACCTACGATCTCAATCTTTTCCCCATTGACTGCTGTTAATGTCTTTGCGCAACGTTGAAGACGTGCATACTTAAAATTGCTGAAGGCTGACTTTTTAATTACCGTTGCCTGGCTTCCTGTATCAACAAAAGCTGTCAATCTCACACCTTCCACTTTCACCTCAAAAGTAGGCCTGCCATCACTAGGAGCCTGCTTTCATGCTTTCGCAGGAGTGACTTCGCAATCCCTCTGTATATGCCCGCGCTTCCAGCAGGAGTAACACCTCCGCGGATCTCTGTTGTTACCCCGCGCAGGGTGGCTCGAACTTGCAGCTGAGGGCTGCTTCCCGCCTGATGAACCCGCGCCACAGTTCCTCGGCTTGGCTCCCTCGCCTTTACTTAACGCCTCTACGTATGGCGACAACTGAGTGCCCGGCGTCTCCGTGCGCATCTGCCTGTCTAAGGCTGTGGCGGCCAGGGGTTGGGGTTGAGGTATGGTGTGGGTGGCCTGGGGTTGGGGTGTGGATAGAGGTTGGGGTTGAGGTATGGTGTGGGTGGCCTCGGGTTGGGGTGTGGATTGAGGTTGGGGTTGAGGTATGGTGTGGGTGACCTCAGGCTGGGGTGTGGATTGAGGTTGGGGTGGGTATGGGGTGGCCTGGGGCTGGAATGGGTATGGGTATGGGTATGGGGTGGCCTGGGGTTGGAATGGGTATGGGTATGGGGTGGCCTGGGGTTGGAATGGGTATGGGTATGGGGTGGCCTGGGGTTGGAATGGGTATGGGTATGGGGTGGCCTGGGGTTGGAATGGGTATGGAGTGGCCTGGGGTTGGGGGAAGGGTTGGTATGGGAATTGAGGATGGGGTTGGGGTTGTTGTAGTGACGGATGAGGTGTACCTAGGTGGTCCCCAGTGGTGTCGGAAGAGGTGCTGTCCTCTACACTTCCACTTCCACTCCCACTGGTCCCCACTGACTGGTAATTATCTGGGTTAAACATTTTCTGTGATTCCTGGTGTGCCACGTCTCTTCTAAACTACCCTATAGTACACCCTCGACCCGGACTCACTACAACCGTGATCTTACACAAATAAAAAAAAATCACAACTCTCTTCTAAGAGAAAACTACTAAATTCCCAAAATAGGAAATACAACGATTTATCGAGAGAATCGCTGAAGTGAATCCAATGAATGAGTGTCTGCCCCGCACTCGTGTCTGACCGTGAAATATCCCGCAGTTCTATTGCTGAAACCTAAGTCCTTTACGTTAAAAAAAAATTAAAGAATCTAATTTATATAAAACAATTTAAATGATAACGCAACTAACGCGCAGCACTCGTGATGGATTAATAAAGAATATTTACTGTACTTGAATACTAAACGCGCTTGAAGTGAGCAGCGTGGCCCCTGATGACTGATGGAGCGGGACCAGCTGCGCTGAAAAAAAAACTAAGTCCCGCGCTTTTTCGCTTAAACGCTGAAAAATCAAAATTTTTGTTCTGAAGGATAATAACTAGTTTTACGTTAATAAACCGCTCTAGCGATTAATATAGACACCCAGGACCTATAAATGCTTATTAAAAATTGAATTTTTATCAAAAACTGCGTTTTTACTCAATTGCTGGACTCTGCCAATTTTCCTGACTCCGAGGGAAAAATATTCTATCACCCCAAATATCACAAAACTCCTTTAATTCACAAAAATTTGGGTTTCTCGTTCCCAGATATAAATACGTTATTATTTACTACTGACGTTGTATACAGAACAATACTGACACATCGGGCGGTTTCAACACTCATTAATTCGAATTTTCGCCAAAATCAGAGATTTTCACCTCAAATGGACTCTGACAAAATTACGACACGATTTTCTCAAAAAATAACTAAATTCGGCAAAAATGTAATTATCACTGTTTAATGCTTTACGGACAGAATTACGTCCCTTGCGCGCACTAGAGAGTAATACTGACCCTAGAATATACACGAAACATGAAAATTAGAATTTCCGCCAAAAAGTCAGATTCTAGCCCAAGCTGGACTTAGAAAATTTTCCACCTACGTTTCTACTGAAAACAGAATTCTAAGTCTACAAACACAATTTTACCGTCTTACTGGTAAAAACTAGAAAATATCACTCGCATCGACTGGAGAATCCTAATGACGCCCAGATCATACACGTGACCCACGAATACAAATTAATTACAGTTAACGACTTTCCGACATCGACTTAGCCGAAAACTTATCCCAAAATACTTAGAAATATACCACGGACTCTATTAAGCATTTACACGCAACTTATTATCCCTTAAACTCCTTCACTTATCTATCGTGACCGACATATAGCCCTAAGTCCAGAGGATTAACTACACTCTAGCAACAACGCCTCTGACTTAGACTAATAGAACAGGGAATAACAAAACTTAACGTACGCACTTAGCCTAATATGCAAGAAAACGCTAAACACTTGGGAAAAATTTTAACCGGGGATTGAATTTAGGGGAAAAAATTAATCTAGAACAACGCAAATAAACGGAAATTACTTTATAAATTTAAGTATACTTAATTCAAAAATGCACTCGACTTAAACTTATAATTGTTCCTACCGGCTCGCCGTACCACACCTAGCCTAGAGGCCACACCATCTAGGTTCCAACAGAGCGACACGCAGCTTTCAGCAACAATTATGACTAGGGACGACTCAACCTCCACTAAGTGTGCGATCACTTAGTTGTTGAATCGCTGCTAGGTAGTTTACTAGTCCGTCCCTCGGAGGCCGCAACGCCCTTCACGGATTACGTTTTTCCTTAGCGTTTTGGGTCGTCTAATAACGCCCTCGGACTATCTACTGGCGTCCCACAGATATATCCGCCCCCGACAGCCCTCAAGGAACTGCTGTTGAGAGTATGGTGGCTCCCAACACCTCTGAATTAATTGCAATGGGTCGAGTATGGTACCCAGTCCAATCAACTCGGAGCGGTCTCCTTTTCAATAAATCTATTTTAACAGCCTAATCTTACTAACTAAACCTTAATCATATCAGCCCGCATGACCCAAGATTCGCCAATCCCCACTCAAACGCACTTGTGGGGCGCACTGCTAATCCTGGCCCGCGGCTGTCTCCTAGCATCCGCGCACGTGTTCGAACGGCTAGACGCGTGAGCCTTTCAACAATTTCAAACAAAATTGTTGAAACCACCGCTGTGCACCATTGTAACACGCGTTAGGTTCCTCTCTCTTTACTTCCTTCTTTCTACTCCCTCTACCCGTATTCTTACTTTTATTTCTAAACCAAGGGACTCCAAAACTTTTACCAAAGCCAACTCCACGCCACGTGGTCCTAAGACGATTGACCGACTTAGGATTCTACACCCAGTATGACGTGACCTAAGCTCTGAACAAAACCCTAGAGTCACCTCTGCTGCCACCACCAGACCAGTAATACAAGAGCAATGATCGAGGTCTGGATCGATCACGCTAATTAATCAACCTAGGGGCTTGATCCCCACTATAAACGATGACCTTGAGTGTGGAATAAATTACACGGTAATGATAATTCCGATTCGATGTTAGAATCGGCGCCCAATGCAACTCTGCCTCGTGTGGACCACGTGACCAGGACAAGTATACACATAAAACACATGGAAACAATAAAATGCAAATTAATAACAAATTTAATTTATTAAAAGAAAACTAAAACAAAATCTAAATATGTTCACTCCCTATCACTTTAACACTCCCTACTTGACCTGAGTGGCAAATGAGACTATTTCTATACTTAACAATAGCAACTATACCTTGGGCGACCAGCTAGATGTCTTGGCTGGTCTAGGGGAGAGGTAAGATGTTTGACCTCTCCTAGCTGCTTCCGTGACCACACTGATCTTTTCCTTGTCTGGACTACCCCAGACAGAGTATTGTATTGTTCCGCCTCGCTTACCCAGTTACTTTAGCAAGGTTAAGTTATAACAATTAAACTCTGTTGTACTTAATTGATCCAGACTGGTTGAATTATTTTACTTTAATTAGATTACACAAACATCTAACGGCAGAGCTGTTCCCGATCACAAAAATGGTTATTAAAACTTTGAGAAATATTAGACATGTCAACCCTGCTGACCTATGACCGCCGGTCACTCCGCTTTAGAAGTTAGATCCGATTCGTGACGTCACTGATGGTGACTTAAACTCAATAATTAGAATACTCTTGATATTGTATCCAGTACTATTATACAATACAATTTTAATGCAAAATGAATAAAGGCTAATTTTCTCTAAATTGCTGAATACTATAGGATGGTTCATTATACGCAGCTATGAACAAAGCGTTGGTTATTTCCACCGCGAATTCCCCTGGGGGTCAGGTCACCATGCGGCTCAGCTTCCCATTCTCTTTTGTCGATAAACCACTCTGGATAATTCTTACAACAGCCTAGTTTGTTACACAGGTACACTGTGGTAAAGTCACACACAGATTACTTAGGCGGCGGCACTGCTGTAACACTGTAAAAGTGTTTGGTTTAGTTGTATTTAATACATACATAGAGTACATGAGTCACAGACAGGGATTTGAGAATGCGCCAAGTTGTCGGCCGGAGTTTCACACCTCTAAGAGTTAATAACCCCAAGTGACCTAAGGTCAGATCATGCGAATTTCACCTTACTTCTACTAATCTTATAATTGGAGCCTGGTAGCCTTCAAACATGCCGACGTTTAAGGAGTGGCTTGGTAGAGTGCCTGAGGCTATCTACTTGTTGGCGGAATTAGTTACTAGGTTCCCCAATATATACTCGGAGAGCTATCGATTCGAGAGCATTAAGAGAAGAACAGCAGACGAGCCAGCAGAGCAGAGAAGACGGTCTAGCAGGGAGGCTGTCGGCCGGCAGGACGGGACAGTCTCTGTCAAGCTATAGACCCCCCCCCCCTCTATCCAGCTATAGGCAGACACTTGGTGAGTTGAACATTAAGGTGACTTGGTCGTGTTTTACAAGTGTTGTGTGATGATCAGGGGCAGTCAGCTGTAGTGTTCTCAGATTCTTGGAGGATGACTCACTTTACATATATAGATCTTGAACATTGCTTAAATTATGATAGTTATCATGGGAAATATAACTGAATTTATTATTTAAATAGACTTTATTTTGTTCCCTAGAGATTTTGAGTTGAGGTGAGAAAGCCTCTGTGATTACTGGTTTCATGGTTTAGAATGAGTACATGATAAAGATGGGACACACTAATAATGACCTCTTGATAACATCTTTTGTGAATATTGTGATACAGACAAGTTCCATTCCTTGTCTTGTATGAAATGGTCTTGAATGGATGGTGGCAGCATTTCGTCTTCTACTATCTACTCTTCTACTTCTACTATCTACTCTTCTACTTCTACCTATCTACACCTCTCCCTCCACCCCTCTCTAAACTCTCACTTTCAACTAATGACCCTCCTCGCTCCTCCCACCTCTCTGCCTCTTACCCCAAACCCTCAATAATTACTTCACTATTCATTTCTTTCCTTTCGCTTTCTCTTATACGTTTGTGGCAGTGAAATGTATTCTAGAGTTCTCTCTAGAGTTTGGGTAGCTGATCAAGTTACGGCGCCTTGTAGTCTTAGCACCTAGGTAGTCAAATACCTAGGTTACAAGGTGTTGAACGAGAGAGGTTACCTTAGGAACTCTGGGAGTGCTTTAGAGGGAGTGCTGTCGTCAACTTCAGAGAGGTGGTGGCACTGCTCTTTACTACCACCAAGAACTAACATGCTTAAAAGAAATTAGAACTAGAGACTGCTATGGGGAGTATATCTTCGCCAGCTTCAGAGTCAAGGGTGCCGAGTCTGTCCTGTCTGTGGGTGCAGTTTATAGAATTCCTAACACTGATGTGTCCAAATTCAACTCAAACCTTAGAAATCTAATACTTGATAACAGACTGAACAAAAACCACCTAATTATCGCAGGGGACTTTAATATTGACCTCTGCGAGCCAGAACACCCTACTGCTGTTAGCTTCCTCAACTGTATGAATTCCTACTTCCTCATACCCTTAATCACTAGACCTACTAGAATCACTGATAGCACTGCCACGACTCTAGATCACATCTGGACAAACATAACCTCTCCGCTTACTTCAGGTATAATCACCGATAGCACTATAGACCATTACCATACATTTCTCTTAACTAACATTAGCAAACCTCCTCTTGAGTCAAGAGAGATACGTTTTAGACTGCACAATGAAACTGCTATAGACAATTTTATAACTGCTACTGATAATGTCAACTGGGAGTCTGAGTTAGGTAACATAGGGGACATCAACCAGCAGTGCAATCTTTTCTTCAAACAACTCTTAGCCTTTATAACACCCACTGTCCTATGCTTACAAAACAAGTCACAACCAAATGGCTTAACAATCCCTGGCTTACAAAGGGAATACTTAAATCTATTAATAAAAAACATGACTTTGAGAAGAAGTATAGGTTAGGAATTGTCTCCAAAGAATTCTCAAAGAATTACTCATTATTGCTATCTAAGATAATTAGACGAGCCAAAACTAAATACTACGAAGATAAATTTACCCAAATAAAGAGCAACATTAAACAAACTTGGAGCACAATTTCACAAATATTGGGATCAAAGAAGTCTTTAAATAACAAACCAACTCTCCTGTCTAATAACGATGGTCAGCTTTCAGCCTCTGATTCTGCTATTGAGTTCAATAGGTTCTTCTCTTCCATTGGTTCATCCCTTGCAAATGATATTCCATCTTCCAGTACTGACATTAAGGACTATCTTACAGGTAACTATCCACAGTCTCTGTACCTAAAGCCTATTAATTCCACTGACGTCAATGAGATAATCCTTTCCCTCAAAACCAAGTCTGGTGCCCTTGAGGAGATACCAACTTTAAATTACAAAACAGCTTCCAGATCTTTAGCCCCTGCTATTGCTTTGCTCTTCAACAAGTCACTTGAACTCCAAACCTTTCCAGATATTCTAAAAAAAGCTAGAGTAACGCCTGTCCACAAATGTGGTGATCTCACAGATGTTAACAACTACTGACCTATATCAATCCTGCCAAACTTGTCAAAAATTTTGGAAAAACTAATCTATAAGCAGCTTTACTCATATCTAGCCAAACTCAATATACTTAGCCCTAGCCAATATGGCTTCAGACCCAAAAAAAGCACTAACGATGCAATTATTAGTATGCTTAACTCGATTCATACAGCTCTTGATAAAAATGAGTTCCCTGTTGGGTTATTTGTGGACCTGCGTAAAGCTTTTGATACTGTCAACCACCAAAACCTTCTTCTTTAATTACATCATTATGGAGTCAGAGGACACTCCCTACAATACCTCAAATCCTACCTTACTGACAGGCTCCAATATGTTTCTGTGAATAATACAATTTCTCCCACCCTACCCATCAACATTGGTGTTCCCCAGGGCAGCATACTTGGCCCTCTCCTCTTTCTCATCTACATTAATGACCTTCCAAATGCCTTCCAACACCTCAAACCAATTCTATTTGCTGACGACACAACCTTCATTTACTCCAGTCCTGACCCCCTTGCTCTAAATGCCACAGTAAATACTGAGCTAAATAAAGTCCATCTTTGGCTAACTGCCAACAAACTCACCCTTAACATTGACAAAACTTTCTATATTCTGTTTGGCAATAAATCCTCTAATCAAATAAATCTCAAAATAATCAATACCCAAATTTGTAACAAATTAGATGGCAAATTCCTTGGCATTCTCATTGACCACAAGCTGAATTTCCAGGGACACATTCTAAATATATCAAAAAAAGTTTCAAAAACTGTTGGCATTCTTTCTAAGATCAGATATTATGTACCACGCCCTGCCCTGGTGACTCTCTATTACTCCCTTATCTATCCATATCTCAACTATGGTATTTGTGCTTGGGGCTCTACTACCCAAAATCACTTACGTCCTCTAATTACTCAACACAAAGCTACTATTAGGACAATATCCAACTCTGGCCCCAGACATCACTCGGTACCCCTACTCAAATCTCTGAATATGTTAGACATTAAGTCACTGCACATTCTCTCATGTGTATTATACATATATAAAACGCTAAACTATAATGCCAATCCTGATCTCAAAAGCTTCATAGAAGGTTGTAACAGAACCCATGAGCACCACACCAGAAATAAATACAGTTTTGATATTCCTAGAGTACGACTTAATCAAACTAGAAATGCTCTACAAATCAAGGGACCCAGATTGTGGAATGACCTTCCCAACCATGTTAAAGATTGTACCTCTCTCAACCAGTTTAAGATAAAAACGAAGCTATACCTAATAAATTCCTTGTAACCTACCTTACCCCTCTAATGTCATCCAATGTCTTTTTTTTTAAAGAGCGCTGTTTGTCGACAGAATTGTATTTGTGCTGCTTTTTCAGCTATGTTTTCATTCCATGTTTTCTTTTTATTTTTTATGCTCAATTAGTATTAAGCTTTAGTTATTTAAGTTTTTTATGCCCGAAACGCTTTGCATAATAGTGGCTTTAGGCATTGTATGTACTGGCCCTAACTATAAATCCATCACTCTTTGTAAAATCTCTTTTATGTATGTACCTTACCTAAATAAACATTTTGATTTTTTTTTTTGATGTTGAAATAATACTGTTGAGTCAATATGAAAAGCACCTTTTAAAACTAAATCATTTGGCAGCTTTTGATTTCCTCCAGTTTGCTCCTCGGGGGAGCCACTAGTGGAGTTGTGAAACAGTCTCACTAAGGTTGCTCCATGCAGATGGGTCCCACGAGACACGGGAGTTGTGTTTAGCCTACCGGGGACCAGAACTTGGCATTATGTAGTGTGTGAGATGGCTCAATTCTGGTAATCCAGAAGCAGGAATGGTGCTGCTTTCATTCTTCCCTATAATGTATATGAATGTTATATATATGTATATAACCCCAATGTATATAACATTCATATGGCAATTATAGGGAAGAATGAAAGCAGCACCATTCCTGCTTCTGGATTACCAGAATTGAGCCATCTCACACACTACATAATGCCAGGTTCCGGTCCCCGGTAGGCTAAACACAACTCTTGTGTCTCGTGGGACCCATCTGCATGGAGCAACCTTAGTGAGACTGTTTCACAACTCCACCAGTGGCTCCCCCGAGGAGCAAACTGGAGGAAATCAAAAGCTGCCAAATGATTTAGTTCTAAAAGGTGTTTTTCATATTGACTCAACAGTATTATTTCTAAGGTTTCATATTCAACAACTACCTAACGTAAGAGTCTAGATGTATAAATCTAGATGTACACAACTTGCATTGTAAAGCATCAGCTCCGAGTCTCAGCTTTCAAACATTTCAAACATATCTCACAGTGCGCTGCGTAAATGTTTTTTTCTCCTTCCCAGAATTCGCCCGCTTATTTCAAAATAAGCAGTGGCCATTTGATATTCCAAGAGTATGACTTAGTCAAACTAGAAATGCTTTACAAATCAAGGGACCTCGAATGTGGAATGACCTTCCCAATTATATTAAAGACTGTACCTCTCCCAACCAGTTTAAGATAAAAACTAAGTACTACCTAATTAACTCAATGTAACCTACCTCACCCCCAAATGTCAACCCATGTCTACGATTTTAAACAATGCTGTTTGTTGACTAAATTGTATTTTTGTTTTTTTCTGCTATATCCCCCCCCCCTTTTTTATTTTTTTTTTATTTTTTCTCAACACTATTTATACTTTAATCTCAACTAGTATTAAGTTTTAGTCTTAGTGTTTTTCCTGCCCGAAACGCTTTGCGGAATAGTGGCTTTAGGCATTGTATGTACTAGCTCTGTCTATAAATCCATCAACTTTTGTATCTTACCTTGTATGTATGTACTTTACCTGAACAAATATTTGTATTTGTTGTATTTGTAAGATATACGAGTCACTCGAGTCGCTCAAACATCTGCCACTACCCTGGATCACCTATGGACTAATATAACAGCTCCCCTTACATCTGGGGTAATTTATGACAGAACAACTGACCACTATCCTACTTTCCTCATAGCAAACATTGACACATCACCACCAGAAACCAAAAAACTTCATTCAGGCTACATAGTGAATCAGCTTTAGGCAATCTCTCTAATGCACTTCACAATATTAACTGGGAATCTGAGTTTAATAATTCACAGGATATAAACTCATCAACTAACCTCTTTCTCTCCAAAACTCTAAGCCTCTACAACACTCACTGTCCCCTCCTTACCAAACAAGTAACTGATAAAAGAAAAAATAACCCGCGGCTCACAAGTGGCATAATTAAATCAATCAACAAAAAACATGAATATAAAAAGAAATTTAGGAGTGGCCTAGTTTCAAAGGAAGTAGTTAAAAGGTACTCATCAGTGCTTACCAGTATCATAAGAAAAGCAAAACTTTCATAGTATGAGACTAGATTCAAAGAAGCAAAAGGCAACATGAAAAGCACATGGAATACCATCTCTAATATCCTAGGAACTAAACAACACTCCCACAACCAGATAACACTCTCTAAGGATGGCCGTACACCGTCATCTGACTTAGAAATGGCGAATGAATTTAATAGCTTCTTTTCATCGATTGGTGCTAACCTTGCAAGTAAAATCCCACAGACTCAGACACATATCAACACATATCTCTCAGGCAGCTATCCAAACTATCTTCTCCTTTCACCAGTTAGCCCGACAGATGTTGTGTCCATCATACACTCACTAAAAACCAAAGCTGGAAACATCAGTGAAATCCCATCCATTGTATACAAGAGCGCCTCCCATGCCCTTGCCCCACCTATACCTCTGCTGTTCAACAAATCCTTTGAGTGTCATACCTTCCCTGATATCCTTAAAAAAGCAAGAGTAACGCCAGTTCATAAAGGAGGTAATCCGGCAGACATAAACAACTATAGACCAATATCGAACCTACCCATACTATCAAAAATATTTGAAAAAATTATCTACAAACAGCTCTACTCCTACCTCGTAAAATTCGACATTCTTAGCCCCTGTCAGTTTGGCTTCCGCTCTCAAAAGAGTACCAACGATGCAATTATTAGTCTCCTTGATATAATTTACTCAGCCCTTGACAAAAATGAGTTTCCGATTGGACTCTTCATTGGCCTTTGATACTGTTAATCACGATTACCTCTTATGTATACTCCATCATTATGGAATCCGAGGCCATGCACTGGACTATATCCAATCCTATCAAAATCAAAAATCAAAATCAAAATCAAAATGTTTATTTAGGTAAGGTACATACATAAAAGAGATTTTACAAAGAGTGATGGATTTATAGTTAGGGCTAGTACATACAATGCCTAAAGCCACTATTATGCAAAGCGTTTCGGGCATAAAAAACTTAAATGACTAAAGCTTAATACTAATTGAGCATAAAGAGTAAAATGAAAACCGCTGAAAAAGCAGCACAAATACAATTCTGTCGACAAACAGCGCTCTTTAAAAACTACAGACATTGGATGACATTAGAGGGGTAAGGTAGGTTACAGGGAATTTATTAAGTATAGCTTCGTTTTTATCTTAAACTTAGTGATTATCTTATCTTAGTGATAGACACCAATGTGTAGCCATCAATAATATAACCTCTCCCATTCTACCAATAACCGTTGGAGTGCCACAGGGCAGCATCTTGGGACCTCTTCTATTTTTTATATACATCAATGATCTGCCTAATGTCTCTAACATTCTGAAACCTATTTTGTTTGCTGATGATACTACCCTCATCTACTCCAACCCCAACTCACATACACTAAATGATGTTGTTAATAATGAACTAAAAAAAGTCCACTTATGGATGTCAACTAACAAACTAACACAACATAGAAAAGACCTACTACATCCTTTTTGGAAGCAAATCTACAAATGCAATTCAGCTTCAGATAGACAATATAAACATTAGCAATAAAAATGATGGAAAGTTTCTTGGCCTATTCCTAGACAAGAGACTCAACTTCAGTACCCACATACAACACATAACTAAGAAAGTCTCTAAAACAGTTGGTATACTCTCCAAAATCAGATATTATGTACCTAACTCTGCTCTCATCTCTCTATATTATGCACTAATCTATCCCTATCTCAACTATTGTATCTGTGCATGGGGTTCAACCACTGCAAACCACCTCAAGTCCATCATCACCCAGCAAAAATCTGCTATCAGAATAATATCAAATTCTGCTTTCAGACAACACACAGCCCCCTTGTTTAACTCCCTAAACATGCAAAACATAATCTCACTCCATAAATTCTCTTGTGTCAACTACATTTACAAAACCCTGTTCTTAAATGCAAATCCTTGTCTGAAACTCTTCCTGGACAGATGTAATAGGATCCATTATCACCACACCAGAAATAAATATCTCCTTGATATCCCCAGAGTTAAACTTAATCTGTGTAAACACTCTATGCAAATAAAGGTACCCAGTTTATGGAACTCACTCCCTACTGAATTGAAAAGCTGTCCAACTTTTACATCATTCAAAATCAATACTAGAGAGTACCTAATTTCATCTTCATAGTTTTTCACTTTTTGACTTAAAATTGCACTGTATCTATTGCTACCCAATCTCCCAACCTTTTTGTTCCCAATTTGAACATCTTTACCATTGTGATCATTGCTGTCTTCTTATATGTGCTGCCAATCTGCTGTATGGTGTTTATAAATCTTGTTTATCTGTATCTTTTGCTACCCAGTCTCCCAATCTTTATGTACCCAATCTGATCATC
Organism: Procambarus clarkii; assembly: GCF_040958095.1. NCBI lineage: Eukaryota > Metazoa > Arthropoda > Malacostraca > Decapoda > Cambaridae > Procambarus > Procambarus clarkii. The sequence goes on along the minus strand of NC_091151.1, from coordinate 18,106,168 downwards.
TTTACCATTGTGATCATTGCTGTCTTATATGTGCTGTCAATCTGCTGTATGGTGTCTATTACCCTTGTTTAAATTACTAATCAAGCTGTTAATGTAATCAATCAGAGCTTTAATATAACAATGTGCTTTAATATACCTACTTATCTCTCTCATCTCATTTTTCTCTTGCAATGTATCTTTATCATTTATCAATTCTGATAGAAATTACCTACTTAAAATTATCTGCTAGATTAAGGACCTGCCCGAAACGCTGCGCGTACTAGTGGCTTTACAAGAATGTAAATACTGTAATATCCAATGTAGTCTCACAAACCCAATGTACCTTCTTGTATATATATAAATAAATAAATAAATAAATAAATAAATAAATAAATATAAGATAGTGTGTCCTGGGAGGCGGCGGCTGGCCGCTGCCAGGTTTGGAGGGGGGACTTGGCTGTCCTGTTGTCACCTTGATCTATCAGGACTTATCTCAAACTCTGCGAGTCATGGCACATAGTTACATTATGGTGCTTAATTATTCCCATAACATTGAGAGTCTGTGTGTTATCGAGGAAACTCCAGACAAATTAAGGGACAATAAAAGTTGGTTGCCTAGCCTAGGTTGCCTAGCCTAGGTTGCCTAGCCTAGCCATACTCCCTTACTCCATTGTACCCCTGTAAGCCCCTTTTGTGTTTGTTTTGTACAGTATTGTGTATATATTTTTCCCTATTTTATAGCTTATTTCTACTTATTTCTAATTCTACAATCAGCTTTTTTTATGCAGACAAGTATAGACCCAGAACTTAACCTCTTATCCACTATCTATGACAATAATCACTTTAATGATCTAAATTGCAGATATTTTGCAGCACATGATGTAAACAATGTATTAACTCATAATCACAATATCTCTGTAATCAATTTGAACGTTAGATCCCTAGGTAAACACTTCGATGATGTTAGTGCCTTGATTGAAACTATTGGCAACAAATTCTCTTTTATTATACTTACTGAAACATGGTTGAAAGAGGATACTACTCAACTCTTTAACATGCCTAACTACTCAGCAATTCACAACTGTCGCCAACTTCACAGAGGTGGTGGCACTGCTCTTTACTACCACCAAGAACTAACATGCTTAAAAGAAATTAGAACTAGAGACTGCTATGGGGAGTATATCTTCGCCAGCTTCAGAGTCAAGGGTGCCGAGTCTGTCCTGTCTGTGGGTGCAGTCTATAGAATTCCCAACACTGATGTGTCTGAATTCAACTCAAACCTTAGAAATCTAATACTTGATAACAGACTGAACAAAAACCACCTAATTATCGCAGGGGACTTTAATATTGACCTCTGCGAGCCAGAACACCCTACTGCTGTTAGCTTCCTCAACTGTATGAATTCCTGCTTCCTCATACCCTTAATCACTAGACCTACTAGAATCACTGATAGCACTGCCACGACTCTAGATCACATCTGGACCAACATAACCTCTCCGCTTACTTCAGGTATAATCACCGATAGCACTACAGACCACTACCCCACATTTCTCTTAACTAACATTAGCACACCACCTCTAGAAACAAGGGAGTTAAGCTTTAGGCTGCACAATGAAACTGCTATAAACAATTTTATAACTGCTGCTGATAATGTCAACTGGGAGTCTGAGTTAGGTAACATAGGGGACATCAACCTAGCAGTGCAATCTTTTCTACAAACAACTCTTAGCCTTTATAACACCCACTGTCCTAGGCTTACAAAACAAGTCACAAGCAAAAGGCTTAACAATCCTTGGCTTACAAAGGGAATACTGAAATCCATTAACAAAAAACACGACCTTGAGAAGAAGTATAGGTTAGGAATTGTCTCCAAAGAATTCTCAAAGAATTACTCATTATTGCTATCTAAGATAATTAGACGAGCCAAAACTAAATACTACGAAGATAAATTTACTCAAATAAAGAGCAACATTAAACAAACTTGGAGCACAATTTCACAAATATTGGGATCAAAGAAATCTTTAAATAACAAACCGACTCTCCTGTCTAATAACGATGGTCAGCTTTCAGCCTCTGATTCTGCTATTGAGTTCAATAGGTTCTTCTCTTCCATTGGTTCATCCCTTGCAAATGATATTCCATCTTCCAGTACTGACATTAAGGACTATCTTACAGGTAACTATCCACAGTCTCTGTACCTAAAGCCTATTAACTCCACTGACGTCAATGAGATAATCCTTTCCCTTACAACCAAGTCTGGTGCCCTTGAGGAGATACCAACTTTAATTTACAAAAAAGCCTCCAGATCTTTAGCCCCTGCTATTGCTTTGCTCTTCAACAAGTCACTTGAACTCCAAACCTTTCCAGATATTCTAAAAAAAGCGAGAGTAACGCCTGTCCACAAATGTGGTGACCCCACAGATGTTAACAACTACAGACCTATATCAATCCTGCCAAACTTGTCAAAAATTTTTGAAAAACTTATATATAAGCAGCTTTACTCATATCTAGCCAAACTCAATATACTTAGCCCTTGCCAATATGGTTTCAGACCCAAAAAAGCACTAACGATGCACTTATTAGTATGCTTAACTCGATTCATACAGCTCTTGATAAAAAGGAGTTCCCTGTTGGGTTATTTGTGGACCTGCGTAAAGCTTTTGATACTGTCAACCACCATAACCTTCTTCTTAAATTACATCATTATGGAGTCAGAGGACACTCCCTACAATACCTCGAGTCCTACCTTACTGACAGGCTCCAATATGTTTCTGTGAATAATACAATTTCTCCCACCCTACCCATCAACATTGGTGTTCCTCAGGGCAGCATACTTGGCCCTCTCCTCTTTCTCATCTACATTAATGACCTTCCAAATGCCTCCCAACACCTCAAACCAATTCTATTTGCTGACGACACAACCTTCATTTACTCCAGTCCTGACCCTCTTGCTCTAAATGCCACAGTAAATACTGAGCTAAATAAAGTCCATCTTTGGCTAACTGCCAACAAACTCACCCTTAACATTGACAAAACTTTCTATATTCTGTTTGGCAATAAATCCTCTAGTCATATAAATCTCAAAATAAACAATACCCAAATTTGTAACAAATTAGATGGCAAATTCCTTGGCATTCTCATTGACCACAAGCTGAATTTCCAGGGACACATTCTAAATATATCAAAAAAAGTTTCAAAAACTGTGGGCATTCTTTCTAAGATCAGATATTATGTACCACGCCCTGCCCTGGTGACTCTCTATTACTCCCTTATCTATCCATATCTCAACTATGGTATTTGTGCTTGGGGCTCTACTACCCAAAATCACTTCAATCATAAGTGAGTTGTGAATGAGTGAAGAGCAGAATGTGAATATCATTTGCAAGGGATGACCCAATGGAAGAGAAGAACCTATTGAACTCAATTGCAGAATCAGAGGCTGAAAGCTGACCATCATTATTGGACAGGAGTGTTGGTTTGTTATTTAAAATCTTCTTTGATCCCAATATTTGTGAAATTGCGCTCCAAGTTTTTTTAATATTGCTTTTTATTTGGGTAAATTTATCATCGTAGTATTTAGTTTTGGCTCGTCTAATTATCTTAGATAGCAGTAAAAAGTAATTCTTTGAGAATTCTTTGGAGACGGTTCCTAACCTATACTTAAAAATAGGTTAAGACCTTCTTCTCAAGGTCATGTTTTTTATTAATGGATTTAAGTATTCCCTTTGTAAGCCAGGGATTGTTAAGCTTTTTGGTAGTGACTTGTTTAGTAAGCATAGGACAGTGAGTGTTATAAAGGCTAAGAGTTTTTTGAAGAAAAGATCGCACTGCTAGGTTGATGTCCCCTATGTTACCTAACTCGGACTCCCAGTTGACATTATCAGCAGCAGTTATAAAATTGTCTATAGCAGATTCATTGTGCAGCATAAAACTTATCTCCCTTGACTCTAGAGGTGGTTTGTTAATGTTAGTTAAGAGAAATGTGGGGTAATGGTCTACAGTGCTATCGGTGATTATACCTGAAATAAGCAGAGAGGTTATGTTGGTCCAGATGTGATCTAGAGTCGTAGCAGTACTATCAGTGATTCTAGTAGGTCTAGTGATTAAGGGTATGAGGAAGCAGGAATTCATACAGTTGAGGAAGCTAACAGCAGTAGGGTGCTCAGGCTCGCAGAGATCAATATTAAAGTCCCCTGCAATAATTAGATGGTTTTTGTTCAGTCTGTTATCGAGTATTAGATTACTAAGGTTTGAATTGAATTCGGACACATCAGTGTTAGGAATTCTATAGACTGCACCCACAGACAGGATAGACTCGGCACCCTTGACTCTGAAACTGGCGGAGATATACTCCCCACAGCAGCCTCTAGTTCTAATTACTTTTAGTTCATGGTGGCATGTTAGTTCATGGTGGTAGTAAAGAGCAGTACCACCACCTCTCTGAATTTGACGACAGTTGTGAATTGCCGAGTAGTTAGGCATGTTAAAGAGTTGAGTAGTATCCTCTTTCAACCACGTTTCAGTAGGTATAATAAAAGTGAATTTGTTGTCAATAGTTTCAATCAAGGCACTAACATCATCGAAGTGTTTACCTAGGGATCTAACATATAAGTTGATTACAGAGATATTGTGATTATGTGTTAATACATTGTTTACATCATGTGCTGTAAAATATCTGCAGTTCAGATCATTAAAGTGATGATTGTCATAGATAGTGGATAAGAGGTTTAGTTCAGGGTCTAAACTTGCCTGCATAAAAAGGCTGGTTGCAAAAAAAAAAACAAGGCAAGAATGGCAGAATACAAAATAGAATTATGATATAAAAGGGAATAAAATATATAAGCAAGTCTATACAAAATACAAACAAAATGAACAAGAAAAGAAAAAAATGAGGTAGCTTACAAGGGGCTTACAGGTACTCTCAGGTACACTGTAAGTAATAATTTGCATAATTGAGACACAGGCAAAGCCAGGGGTACAATGGAGTAAGGGAGTATGGCAAGGCAAGGCAACCTTGGTAATAAATGAAATCAAAGAAAAAAGTTGAATAATAAACATTGGCAAATTTAAGCTAAAGATAATTAACCAAAAGTAGTTTAGTTATGACCGTATACTTAAAAAGACCTGAAGAAATATTAAAGCACTCGGTTAATTATGTCCAGAAAATGACTAGTAAAAGTTAAATTTAAAGGTAATTAAAAAGTGAAACAAAGAGAAATTAGGATACCTAGCCCGCACTAGGTGACAAGGGGGGTTAATTATGTTGACTCATTGGGAGTGATAATAAGGTGAGACAGACCACATTGGTTGAGGAAAGAGTTGAAGTTATCCTCATTAGCAATTGTAAACATTTTACCTGTTGATGTTTTCCTAACTTTAATCACGCCATCTCTAACGAAGCACTGATGAATCGCGTCTGGGTTTTGTTGACGGATTTGACGCAGGTGGTAGAGGAGGTGCTGTCTTTTTCTAGTCAAGCACTCGTTTATGTAAATTCCCTTTCGTTGGGATGCAGCTGTTTGGACAAGATGAGATTTCGTGGACTGGGAGGCCAATTTTAGGCGAATTTTCCGCTGGTTTTGTCCTGTTGGGTTCGTTTTGCCTACTCTGTAGGGAGCAATAATGTCTGTTTTGTTTAGAGAGACACGCAATTCATTTTTTAAGAGATCCTGAACAATTTCAATACACTTTTCACCTTCGCTTTCCACTGGAATAGCTTGGGACGACACAACTACAGAGTCAAGCTGCTTTTGCTGATCTTGTTCATCCTGGGTGATGGAACGTGGGCAGATAATGTATTGATACATGCAGTCATTTTGCTGAGAGCTTCCTCTTGTTTTTTTATGGCTTCATCAGATTTCAGACGAATGTTTTCCTCACGGAGACCATTCAAGTCATGCTGGAGTTGATCACGGCTAGCCCTTAAGTTTCTATTATCCTCCTGGAGGAGGGTTATTTCTTGTTGTTGTTGCTGGAGGTTCGAGCAGTTTGCTTGATTTTCGGATTGAAGACTATTGAAGGGCTATTCAAAGGCTATTGAATTCAATAGATTCTTTTCATCCATTGGAACATCCCTTGCTCATGATATTCCGTCTTCACTCACTAATATTAAAGAATACCTTACAGGTAACTATCCAGAGTCTCTGTACCTAGCTTCCGCTAATTCCTCTGATGTTAATGAGGTAATCCTTTCCCTTAAAACTAAGTCAAGCACCCTTGATGAGATACCATCTCTAATTTACAAAAAAAAATCAGATTTCAAGCTCCTGCCATTGCATTGCTCTTCAACAAATCACTTGAACTCTAAACCTTTCCGGATCTCCACAAATGTGGTGATCTCACTGATGTCAACAATTACAGACCTATCTCAATTCTGCCAACCATGTAAAAAATATTTGAAAAGCTAATCTACAAGCAGCTTTACTCATATTTAGCCAAACTCAATATACTTAGCTCTTGCCAATATGGTTTCAGACCCAATAAAACCTCTAACGATGCAGTTATTAGTATGATTAATTTTATACATACAGCTCTAGATAAAAATGAGTTCCCTGTTGGGTTATTTGTGGACCTACGTAACGCTTTTGACACTGTCAACTACCAAAACCTTCTTCTTAAATTACATCATTATGGAGTCAGAGGTCACTCCCTGCAATACCTTCAGTCTTACCTTACTGACAGCCTCCAGTATGTTTCTGTGAATAATTCCATTTCTCCTACACTACCCATAAACATTGGTGTTCCACAGGGCAGCATACTTGGCCCTCTCCTCTTTCTCATCTACATTAATGACCTTCCAAATGCCTCTCAACACCTCAAACCACTCTTATTTGCTGATGACACAACTTTCATTTTCTCCAGTCATGACCCGCTTGCTCTAAATGTCACTGTGAATACTGAATTAAATAAAGTCCATCTTTGGCTAACTTGTAACAAACTCACCCTTAACATTGACAAAACTTTTTATATTTTGTTTGGTAATAAATCCTCAAATGAAATTAATCTAAGAATACACAAAATACAAATCAGTAGTAAAGTTAAAGGTAAATTCCTTGGTGTCCTCATCGATAACAAGCTGAATTTCTAGGGACAATCTCAAAACATAGCAAAAAAAATTCTAAAATTGTTGGCATTCTTTTCAAGACCAGATATTATGTACCCCGCCCTGCCCTGGTGACGCTCTGTTACTCTCTCAACTATCCTTATCTCAACTATGGTATTTGTGCTTAGGGTTATACTACCCAAAATCATTTACGTCCTATAATTACCCAACACAAAGCTTCTATTAGAACAATATCTAACTCTGGCCCCAGACAGCACTCGGTACCCTTACTCAAATCTCTGAATATGTTAGATATTAAGTCACTGCACATCCTCTCATGTGTACTCTATATATTTAAAACTCTGAATTGTAATGTCAATCCTGACCTTAAAAGCGTCTTAGAAGGTTGTAATAGAACCCATGGGCACCACACCAGAAACAAATACCTATTTAATATTCCAAGAGTAAGATTTAATCTAACTAGAAATGCTCTACAAATCAAGGGACCCAGAATGTGGAATGACCTTCCCAATCATGTCAAAGGCTGTACCTCTCTCAACCAGTTTAAGATGAAAACTAAGTACTGCACAGTAAAATAACAACGTACTGGAGTGAACGACATGTAAGAAAATGCAGAATAGAACCAGTGAAGAGCAGAGGTGCCATGGGCACAATCAGAGAACACTGTATGAACATCAGGGGTCCACAGTTGTTCAACGTCCTACCAGCGAGCATCAGAAATATTACACTAACAACCGTGGACATCTTCAAGAGGAAACTAGATTGTTTCCTTCAAGGAGTGCCCGACCAACCGGCACTGATTGCCGGTTGGTCCTTTTTTTGATATATTTAGAATGTGTCCCTGGAAATTCAGCTTGTGGTCAATGAGAATGCCAAGGAATTTGCCATCTAATTTGTTACAAATTTGGGTATTGTTTATTTTGAGATTTATTTGATTAGAGGATTTATTGCCAAACAGAATATAGAAAATGTTGTCAATGTTAAGGGTGAGTTTGTTGGCAGTTAGCCAAAGATGTACTTTATTTAGCTCAGTATTTACTGTGGCATTTAGAGCAAGGGGGTCAGGACTGGAGTAAATGAAGGTTGTGTCGTCAGCAAATAGAATTGGTTTGAGGTGTTGGGAGGCATTTGGAAGGTCATTAATGTAGATGAGAAAGAGGAGAGGGCCAAGTATGCTGCCCTGAGGAACACCAATGTAGATGGGTAGGGTGGGAGAAATTGAATTATTCACAGAAACATACTGGAGCCTGTCAGTAAGGTAGGATTTGAGGTATTGCAGGGAGTGTAATCTGATTCCATAATGATGTAATTTAAGAAGAAGGTTTTGGTGGTTGACAGTGTCAAAAGCCTTACGCAGGTCCACAAACAACCCAACAGGGAACTCATTTTTATCAAGAGCTGCATGAATCAAGTTACTCATACTAATAAGTGCATCGTTAGTGCTTTTTTGGGTCTGAAGCCATATTGGCAAGAGCTAAGTGTATTGAGTTTGGCTAGAAAAGAGTAAAGCTGCTTGTAGATTAGTTTTTCAAAGATTTTTGACAAGTTAGGCAGGATTCATATAGGTCTGTGGTTGTTAACATCTGTGAGATCACCACATTTGTGTACAGGGGTTACTCTCGCTTTTTTAGGATATCTGGAAAGGTTTGGAGTTCAAGTGACTTGTTGAAGAGCAATGCAATAGCAGGGGCTAAAGTTCTGGAGGCTTTTTTGTAAATTAAAGTTGGTATCTCCTCAAGGGCACTAGACTTGGTTTTAAGGGAAAGGATTATCTCACTGACGTCAGTGGAATTAATAGGCTTTAGGTACAGAGACTGTGGATAGTTACCTGTAAGATAGTCCTTAACATCAGTACTGGAAGATGGAATATCATTTGCAAGGGATGACCCAATGGAAGAGAAGAACCTATTGAACTCAATAGCAGAATCAGAGGCTGAAAGCTGACCATCGTTATTGGACAGGAGTGTTTGTTTGATATTTTAAATCTTCTTTGATCCCAATATTTGTGAAATTGTGCTCCAAGTTTTTTTAATGTTGCTCTTTGTTTTGGTAAATTTATCTTCGTAGTATTTAGTTTTGGCTCGTCTAATTATCTTAGATAGCAATAACGAGTAATTCTTTGAGAATTCTTTGGAGACAATTCCTAACCAATAACCAATTCCTATATATATATATATATATATATATATATATATATATATATATATATATTGTGAGACGATAATCTCTTTCAAGAGAGATTGAGCCTGCTCTTCCCTACATAAGTACGTCAATATACAAGATATTATAGAAGATACGTCCAGCAAGTATCGCCAAACGTTTTGCCCAGAGAGCAAATCGTACCCAGCACACAGTGACACCTGCTACCTACCACCGCCGTAACCAGCAAACTGCTCATCCTTTGCCTGCCTGTCGCTGATTGGCTGGTGTCCCGTCGCACCTGCCCTCCGCCCTCCACCACAAGTCGATGTCTGGGCTGCAGTGCGCTAATATTGTCAGAATATCTCAGTGCTCCAAGCAGTTGACATCTCTCGCTGGTAGACTAAGCCTTGGCTTTCGTGTACTAAGGGAGGTGGCAGCTCGAAGCCGGTATTCCAGCACCACTAATACTTTATTTTGCTATCACTGTAACTCACTTGTCTTAACGTAACTTTTCATTTGCCAGTGATTATTCATATTATTTTGTTTGTTGACTTGTCTTTCATATTTTATGTGCTTAACTTTATTGATGTCTTGTTTTTCTAAAGTAATTAAAATTTCATTGTTAATTTACTTGTGTTTTGTGTGTCTTCCCATTACCTTACCACAGACAAAAGCTCCAGCTTTTCTCTTTTTTTTCTATTATGTGACGAGGCCCTAGCTTTTGAAACAGCCGAACACCAACGTTTTACCGACACAATATATATATATATATATATATATATATATATATATATATATATATATATATATATATATATATATATATATATATACATATATATATATGCGAACAAGTCTGAATGGTCCCCAGGACTATATGCGACTGAAAACTCACACCCCAGAAGTGACTCGAACCCATACTCCCAAGAGCAACGCAACTGGTAACTACAGGACGCCTTAATCTGCTTGACCATCATGACCGGACATAAGGAAGTGATAGCCGAAGCTATTTGAACCACTTCCCCGCCGGCACTCGGATGGTAATTTTGGGCATAGCGTTTTATCAAATCACCTCATTCTTTGGGGCACACGTGCGGAACACAAATGTGAACAAGCCTGAATGATCCCCAGAACTATATGCGACTGAAAACTCACACCCCAGAAGTGACTCGAACCAATGCTCCCAGGAGCAACGCAACTGGTAACTACAGGACGCCTTAATCCGCTTGACCATCACGACCGGACATAAGAAAGTGATAGCCGAAGCTATTTGAACCACTTCCCCGCCGGCACTCGGATGGTAATCTTGGGCATAGCATTTTATCAAATCCCTCATTCTTTGGGGCACACGTGAGGAACACAAATGCAAACAAGCCTGAATGGTCCCCAGGACTATATGCAACTGAATGAGGTGATTTGATAAAATGCTATGCTATGCCAACACAAATCTATCACACCAACAGTGGAAAAAGCTTGAAGTTGCCCAAAACAATGCTATGAGAGCCGCACTGGGAGCCCCCATGTGGACCAAGCTTGAAACTCTTAGACTGGAGACGGGTTTGCCCTCTCTACAAGAAAGAATATCACAAAGGACAGCTACAATTGTCAGTAAGATAATTATTTTTTCTGATCCAATCCCAGTACGGCAGGCCTTCGTGGTTGGACTAGGCCAAAACAATGGAAACTCTTGGGTTGCAAGAGCAGGAAAAGTCGTAAACAGACTACATTTAAAAAGCATAATTCTTGATAGAGAGGGTGATCATCCACACCCAAATTACACTCCTTCCGCACCGTGGGAAGAGCCTACTTTCAAAATAGTAATAGAATGTCGCACCGTGGGAAGAGCCTACTTTCAAAATAGTAATAGAATGTCTCCCAATGAAAAAGGCTGCCTATGATCCGACAATCCTAAGGCGCATAATAGAAGAGCAAATGTATAGCATAGCAGTAGCAGGAGCCACCCACATCTTCACAGACGGATCGGTGGACACAGAATATGAGAGTGCTGGCGCTGCTCTTTGCACGGCCAGCGTACAGGCATATTGGAGACTGGGAGGACTAGTATCATCAACCCAAACTGAGCTGTTTGCCATACAACAGGCATTCACATATGTGATTGCACAAAACACTCAAAATGCAATCATACACACAGACTCAAAAGCTGCACTTCAAATACTAGGACAAAAACAGTGGAAAGATAACGTGGAAATAATTACCACCATTTTGTATCTTGGAGCAGTCGCTAAAGGCAAAGGATTCAACATAACCTTAAACTGGATCCCATCCCATATTGGAATCCCATTAAATGAAAAAGCTGATGAAATTGCTAAATTGGCAACTCGTCATCCAGTGATACATAAAACAATTCAACCCAGCCTAGAGAACATAAAAAACATCATCACCAAAAAACTCTCACATCTCAACAAAGCCGACCTGCACCAGAGAATAGCTGAAGGTTCGCCATCTGCAACATGGTATCTTCAGGCAACCAAATTAGAAAGGTTAAATATCCCAAAAGGAATCCACAGGGAAATCAGCAGTTAGGTTATATAGACTACGTCTAGGTTACAGATGCAACTGGGAGATTGGTGAACCCCGACAGAGAGAGTGCATCTTCTGCCAAACTGTCACAGAAAAGCCATTACTTCACTATCTTCTGGAATGTGAAGCAACCAATGACCTTAGAGGAGCTTTAAGAGTTCCTGAATCATGCAGTGGCCACCCTGAAGCCATCAACACAGCCACTCTCCTGGTCAACAAAGGTGTCCAGCAGCTGGACACCCTCATAAAGACTGTGAAGCAGTATCCTCCCCTGCGATAACAGCTTGATGGTTAAATGCAACCTCAGAATACTGAGAAAAAAATTGTACCACTTACGGGCTATTCATGCCCGTGCCACCTCTTGGGTGGCTTAATCTTCATCAATCAATCAACCTAAAATCTCTTCACTTGAGAATGAACCATGGAGGTTCGAAACGTTGTGCAAATTGTATAAATAAGTGTAATACATTCTATAATAATTCACTTCTTTTCTTCACCTTAACATTACGAAAATGAGCGTTGGAGAACTCCTATTTCAGCTAAGCCCTGATGCTAAGAAAATAGTTAGAAGGATAGAAGCCCTAAACCAGAAAATAATAAATACAGAATATGCGTTCATATTCAATGAAATATATATATATATATATATATATATATATATATATATATATATATATATATATATATATATATATATATATATATATATATATATATATATATATATATATACATATATATATATATATATATATATATATATATATATATATATATATATACATATATATATATATATATATATATATATATATATATATATATATAAAACGCTGAACTGTAATGTCAATCCTGACTTTAAAAGCTTCCTAGAAGGTTGTAACACATCCCATGAGCACCACACCAGAAACAAATACCTATTTGATATTCCAAGAGTATGACTTAGTCAAACTAAAAATGCTTTACAAATCAAGGGACCTCGAATGTGGAATGACCTTCCTAATTATATTAAAGACTGTATCCTCTCCCAACCAGTTTAAGATAAAAACTAAGTACTACCTAATTAACTCAATGTAACCTACCTCACCCCTAAATGTCAATCCATGTCTACTATTTTAAACAATGCTTGTTTGTTGACTAAATTGTATTTTTGTTTTTTTCTGCTATGTCCCCCCCCCCCCTTTTTCATTTTTTTTCTTATTTTTCTCAACACTATTTATACTTTATTTATTTATTTATTTATGCATATACAAGAATGTACATAAGGAATGTGAGGATATAAATATGGTAATTACAGTCTTGTAAAGCCACTAGCACGCGCAGCGTTTCGGGCAGGTCCTTAATCTAAGAAAATTTAAGGAGGTAAATACTTGCAAAATTTATAGACAAAAAAATGATAACAGATTACATGAAATGAAAAAAAAGAAGAAGATGAGAGAAAATTGTAGGTACAGTATATTAAAGCACATAGGTAGCTAAGATTGATTGCAATGACAGCTTGAATGGTAGTTGACAAAAAATAGGTAGGCACAATACAGCAGAAACAATATAAGATTGATTGCAATGACAGCTTGAATGGTAGTTGACAAAAATTGGTAGTCACAATACAGCATATGGCTAGCACATAAAAGAAGACAGCAATGAACACAATGATAAGGTTGTTTGATATTACATAAAAATTAGGAGATTGGGTAACACTAGGTACAGAGCAAATTTAAAGCTCAGTGTAGGAAACTAAGAAGATGAACTTAGGTACTTTTTGGTTTTGCTTTTAAATGAGGCAAAAGTTTTACAGTTTTTCAATTCACTAGGGAGTGAGTTCCATAGACTAGGCCCCCTTAATTTGCATGGAGTGTTTACACAGATTAAGTTTGACCCTGGGGATATCAAAGAGATATTTATTTCTGGTGTGGTGATAATGGGTCCTATTACATCTGTCCAGGGAGAGTTTCAGAGCATGGTTTGCATTTAAGAACAGGGTTTTTGTAAATGTAGTTGACACAAGAGAATGTGTGGAGGGAGTTAATATTTAGCAAGTTTAGGGATTTAAACAAGGGAGCTAAGTGTTGTCTGAAAGCAGAGTTAGTTATTATTCTGATAGCAGATTTTTGCTGTGTGATGATGGGCTTAAGGTGGTTTGCAGTGGTAGACCCCCATGCACAGATACCATAATTAAGATAGGGGTAGATTAGTGCATAATATAGTGAGAGGAGAGCAGAGTTAGGAACATAATATCTGATTTTGGAGAGTATACCAACTGTCTTAGAGACTTTCTTAGTTATGTGTTGAATGTGGGTGCTGAAGTTGAGTCTCTTGTCTAGGAATAGGCCAAGAAACTTGCCATCATTTTTATTACTGATGTTAATGTTGTCTATCTGTAGCTGAATTGCATTTGATGATTTGCTTCCAAATAAGATGTAGTAAGTCTTTTCGATGTTTAATGTTAGTTTGTTCGTTGACATCCATAAGTGGACTTTTTTTAATTCATTATTCACAACATTATTTAGTGTATGTGGGTTGAGGTTTGAATAGATAAGGGTAGTATCGTCAGCAAATAATATAGGTTTGAGAATATTAGAGACATTAGGCAGATCGTTTATATATATAAGAAATAGAAGAGGTCCTAAGATGCTGCCCTGTGGCACTCCAACGGTAATTGGTAGAGTGGAAGAAGTTGTATCATTGATGGTTACATATTGGTGTCTGTCACTAAGATAGGATCGGATGTAGTCAAGGGCAAGGCCTCGGATTCCATAATGCTGGAGTTTAAGTAAGAGGTAGTTGTGATTAACAGTATCAAAGGCTTTTCTTAGGTCAATGAAGAGTCCAATCGGAAACTCATTTTTGTCAAGGGCTGAGTAGATAACATCAAGGAGACTAATGATTGCATCGTTGGTGCTCTTTTGGGACCGGAAGCCAAACTGGCAGGGGCTGAGTATGTCGAATTTTACGAGAAAGGAATAGAGCTGTTTGTAAATAATTTTTTCAAATATTTTTGATAGAATGGGTAGATTTGATATTGGTCTATAATTGTTTATGTCCGCCGGATTGCCTCCTTTATGGACTGGCGTTACTCTTGCTTTTTTGAGGATATCAGGGAAGGTGTGACACTCTATAGATTTGTTGAACAGTAGTGCTATGGGTGGGGCAAGGGCATGGGAGGCTCTCTTGTACACAATGGACGGAATTTCACTGGTGTTCCCTGCCTTGGTTTTTAGAGAGTGTATGATGGACACAACATCTGCCGGGCTGATTGGTGAAAGGAGAAGAGAGTTTGGATAGCTGCCTGAGAGATATGTGTTAATATGTGTCTGAGTCTGTGGGATTTTACTGGCAAGATTAGCACCAACCGATGAAAAGAAACTATTAAATTCATTTGCCATTTCCAAATCAGTTGACGGTATATCCCCATCCTTGTAGAGTTTTATTTGGTTATGTGAGTGATGTTTAGTTCCTAGGATACTAGAGATAGTTTTCCAAGTGCTCTTCATGTTGCCTTTTGCTTCATTGAATCTATTCACATAATATGCAAGTTTTGCCTTTCTTATGATACTGGTAAGCATTGATGAGTACCTTTTAGCTACTTCCTTTGAAACTAGGCCAATCCTAACTTTCTTTTCATACTCCCTCATCTATCCATACCTCAACTATGGTATTTGTGCTTGGGGTTCTACTACCCAAAATCATTTACGTCCTCTTATTACCCAACACAAAGCTGCTATTAGGACAATATCCAACTCTGGCCCGAGACATCACTCGGTACCCTTACTCAAATCTCTGAATATGTTAGATATTAAGTCACTGCACATTCTCTCTTGTGTATTATACATATATTAAAACGATGAACTGTAATGCTAATCCTGACCTCTAAAGCTTCATTGAAGGTTGTAACAGAACCCATGAGCACCACCAGAAATAAATACAGTTTTGATATTCCTAGAGTACGACTTAATCAAACTAGAAATGCTGCTACAAATCAAGGGACCCAGAATGTGGAATGACCTTCCCAACCATGTTAAAGACTGTACCTCTCTCAACCAGTTTAAGTTAAAAACTAAACACTACCTAATAAATTCCCTGTAACCTACCTCACTCCTCTATTGTCAACCCATGTCTGTTATTTATTTATTTATTTTTTTTTTTTTTTATCAACACTGTTTGTCAACCTATTGTATTTGTGCTGCTTTTTCAGTCAAGTTCCCCCTTTTTTTATCTTTATTTGTATTTGTTCTCAACACTTTTTATTCTTTATGCTCAATTAGTATTACGTTGTAGATATTAATGTTTTTCTTGCCCGAAACGCATTGCGTAATAGTGGCTTTAGGCATTGTATAGTACCTAGCTCTATCTATATATCAATCCATTAATGTAACATCACTTGTATGTATGTACCTTACCTGAATAAACATATTTATTTATTTATTTATTATTTTATTATTTATTCATGTTTCTTGTTGATTGAGTTGAGAATGCCACTTGTGAGCCATGGATTGTTTAATCTTTTGTCAGTTACTTGCTTGGTAAGAAGGGGACAATGAAGGTTGTAGAGGCTTAGAGTTTTGGAGAGGAAGAGGTTAGCTAATGAATTTATATCATGGGTATTATTGAATTCAGAATCCCAGTTAATATTGTAAAGTGCCTCTGTAAGATTGTCTAAAGCTGATTCACTGTGTAGCCTAAATGAAAGTTTCTTGCTTTTTGGTGGTGTTATGTCCATGTTCGCTATGAGAAAGGTAGGATAGTGGTCAGTTGTTCTGTCGTAGATTATACCAGATACAAGGGGAGCTGTTATGTTTGTCCATATGTGGTCCAAGGTAGTGGCTGATGTTTGAGTGACTCGGGTAGGTTTGGTGATTGTGGGGATTAGCATACAGGAGTTCATGCTGTTAAGGAAATAGTCAACTTGAGAGCAATTTTGTTGACCCAGGTCAATATTAAAGTCTCCTCCCAGAATGAAGTGGTTTTTGTTGAGATTGTTGTTTATAATAAGATTCCTTAGGTTGTCCGAGAAAGAAGCTATGTTAGTATTGGGAAATCTATAGATGGCTCCAATAGTCAAAGAGAATTTAAGGGATTTAATTGTAAACTGAGCAAAAGAATATTCACAGTAGTCATCTGTCACTAATAACACTGTTGCAGATAAATGTATCTCGGTAATATATAGCTGTGCCACCACCTTTTTTATTAGGCCTACAGTTATGAATGGCTTTATAACCAGCTAAGTTGTAGAGTTGGGTATAGTCTTTATTTAGCCAAGTTTCTGTTAAAATAATGAACGATAGGTTAGTACCTAGTGCTGTGAGTAATGCATTTAAATCGTCAAAATGTTTACCAAGTGATCTAACATTTTGGTTATAAACTGATAGACAGGTGCTATTTTGAAGTTTGTTTTTAGGCTGGTGTGCTGTGAAATACTTGCAAGAATGATGATCAATGTGCTGGTTGGTGTAGATATGAGACAGAAGATTTTGATCAGGATCAATATCAGTGTGCATAGAGATGCAGAGGGATCACGATACAAGATACACGATAAAGCAAAACACAAGAATAAAAGCAAATACAATAAAATAGTAACAATTTAGAAGTAAAATAAAGATCCAATAGATAGCCAGGGAGGACACAGAAGTTACATAAACAAAAAATCAGTAGAGACTGACAATATAAATGTAAAATAAAAAATAATAAGAAAAATAATAATCATAAAAAAATGATCTTGAAGATAATTAGCTTAGTAATGGTTAATTAACAGGGTAATAAAAAGCTCTAGGTTTAGTGACAAGGGGATTAACTAAGAACAAATAATTAAGAGTATAAAACAGGCAAAGATGACAAACAAAAAAAATAAAATAAAAATAAAAATAAACACCTTTGGAAAGGAAAGGCAGAGCTTAAGTACACTTTGGTTGTATGTGAGACTACAAATCTCACATACAACAAATCTTTAATCTCAACTAGTATTAAGTTTTAGTCTTAGTGTTTTTCCTGCCCGAAACGCTTTGCGTAATAGTGGCTTTAGGCATTGTATGTACTAGCTCTGTCTATAAATCCATCAACTTTTGCATTTTACCTTGTATGTATGTACTTTACCTGAACAAATATTTGTATTTGTAAAATATAAGATAGTGTGTCCTGGGAGGCGGCGGCAGTACGCTGCCAGGTTTGGAGGGGGGACTTGGCTGTCCTGTTGTCACCTTGATCTATCAGGACTTATCTCAAACTCTGCGAGTCATGGCACATAGTTACATTATGGTGCTTAATTATTCCCATAACATTGAGAATCTGTGTGTTATCGAGGAAACTCCAGACAAATTAAGGGACAATAAAATCATCGCTGTTTTCTTATATAAATAAAAAAAATAAAATAAATATGTTTATTCAGGTAAGGTACATACATACAAGTGATGTTACATTAATGGATTGATATATAGATAGAGCTGGTATATACAATGCCTAAAGCCACTATTACGCAATGCGTTTCGGGCAAGAAAAACATTAATATCTAGAACTTAATACTAATTGAGCATAAAGAATAAAAAGTGTTGAGAACAAATACAAATAAAGATAAAAAAAAGGGGGAACATGACTGAAAAAGCAGCACAAATACAATAGGTTGACAAACAGTGTTGATTAAAACAAAAAAATAACAGACATGGGTTGACAATAGAGGAGTGAAGTAGGTTACAGGGAATTTATTAGGTAGTGTTTAGTTTTTATCTTAAACTGGTTGAGAGAGGTACAGTCTTTAACATGGTTGGGAAGGTCATTCCACATTCTGGGTCCCTTGATTTGTAGAGCATTTCTAGTTTGATTAAGTCGTACTCTAGGAATATCAAAACTGTATTTATTTCTGGTGGTGCTCATGGGTTCTGTTACAACCTTCAATGAAGCTTTTGCGGTCAGGATTAGCATTACAGTTCAGCGTTTTATATATGTATAATACACAAGAGAGAATGTGCAGTGACTTAATATCTAACATATTCAGAGATTTGAGTAAGGGTACCGAGTGATGTCTGGGGCCAGAGTTGGATATTGTCCTAATAGCAGCTTTGTGTTGGAGTAATTAAGAGGACGTAAATGATTTTGGGTAGTAGAACCCCAAGCACAAATACCATAGTTGAGGTATGGATAGGATGAGCGAGTAATAGAGAGTAACCAGGGCAGGGCGGGGTACATAAGTATCTGATCTTAGAAAGAATGCCAACAGTTTTTGAAACTATTTTTGATATATTTAGAATGTGACCCTGGAAATTCAGCTTGTGGTCGATGAGAACGCCAAGGAATTTGCCATCTAATTTATTACAAATTTAGGTATTGTTTATTTTGAGATTTATCTGATTAGAGGATTTATTGCCAAACAGAATATAAAACGTTTTGTCAATGTTAAGGGTGAGTTTGTTGGCAGTTAGCCAAAGATGGACTTTCTCTAGCTCAGTATTTACTGTGGCATTTAGAGCAAAGGGGTCAGAACTGGAGTAAATGAATTTTGTGTCGTCAGCAAATAGAATTGGTTTGAGGTGTTGGGAGGCATTTGGAAGGTCATTAATGTAGATGAGAAAGAGGAGAGGGCCAAGTATGCTGCCCTGAGGAACACCAATGTTGATGGGTAGGGTGGGAGAAATAGTATTATTCACAGAAACATACTGGAGCCTGTCAGTAAGATAAGATTTGAGGTATTGCAAAGAGTGTCCTCTGACTCCATAATGATGTAATTTAAGAAGAAGGTTTTGATGATTGACAGTGTCAAAAGCCTTACGCAGGTCCACAAATAACCCAACAGGAAACTCCTTTTTATCAAGAGCTGCGTGAATTAAGTTAATCATACTAATAAGTGCATCGTTAGTGCTTTTTTTGGGTCTGAAGCCATATTGATAAGAGCTAAGTATATTGTGTTTGGCTAGAAAAGAGTAAAGCTGCTTGTAGATTAGTTTTTCGAATATTTTTGTACAAGTTAGGCAGGATTGATATAGGTCTGTAGTTGTTAACATCTGTGAGATCACCACATTTGTGGACAGGGGTTACTCTTGCTTTTTTAGAATGTCAGGAAAGGTTTGGAGTTCGAAGTGACTTGTTGAAGAGCAATGCAATAGCAGGGGCTAGAGATCTGGAGGCTTTTTTGTAAATTAAAGTTGGTATCTCCTCGAGGGCACTAGACTTGGTTTTAAGGGAAAGGATTATTTCATTGACATCAGTGGAACTAGTAGGCTTTAGGTACAGAGACTGTGGATAGTTACCTGTAAGATAGTCCTTAACATCAGTACAGGAAGATGGAATATCATTTGCAAGGGATGACCCAATGGAAGAGAAGAACATATTGAACTCAATAGCAGAATCAACGGCTGAAAGCTGACCAACGTTATTGGAAAGGAGTGTTGGTTTGTTATTTAAAATCTTCTTTGATCCCAATATTTGTGAAATTGTGCTCCAAGTTTTTTAATGTTGCTCTTTATTTGGGTAAATTTATCTTCATGGTATTTAGTTTTGGTTCGTCTAATTATTTTAGATAGCAATAACGAGTAATTCTTTGAGAATTCTTTGGAGACTGTTCCTAGCCTATACTTCTTCTCAAGGTCGTGTTTTTTGTTAATGGATTTAAGTATTCCCTTTGTAAGCCAAGGATTGTTAAGTCTTTTGCTTGTGACTTGTTTTGTAAGCATAGGACAGTGGGTGATATAAAGGCTAAGAGTTGTTTGTAGAAAAGATTGCACTGCTAGGTTGATGTCCCCTATGTTACCTAACTCGGACTCCCAGTTGACATTATCAGCAGCAGTTATAAAATTGTTTATAGCAGTTTCATTGTGCAGCCTAAAGCTTAACTCCCTTGTCTCTAGAGGTGGCTTGCTAATGTTAGTTAAGAGAAATGTAGGGTAATGGTCTGTAGTGCTATCGGTGATTATACCTGAAATAAGCGGAGAGGTTATGTTGGTCCAAATGTGATCTATAGTCGTAGCAGTACTATCAGTGATTCAAGTTGGTCTAGTGATTAAGGGTATGAGGAAGCAGGAATTCATACAGTTGAGGAAGCTAACAGCAGTAGGGTGTTCAGGCTCCCAGAGGTCAATATTAAAGTCCCCTGCGATAATTAGATGGTTTTTGTTCAATCTGTTATCTAGTATTAGATTTCTAAGGTTTGAGTTGAATTCAGACACATCAGTGTTAGGAATTCTATAGACTGCACCCACAGACAGGACAGACTCGGCACCCTTGACTCTGAAACTGGCGAAGATATACTCCCCACAGCAGTCTCTAGTTCTAATTATTTTTAAGCATGTTAGTTCTTGGTGGTAGTAAAGAGCAGTACCACCACCTCTCTGCATTTGACGACAGTTGTGAATTGCCGAGTAGTTAGGCATGTTAAAGAGTTGAGTATTATCCTCTTTCAACCACGTTTCAGTAAGTATAATAAAAGAGAATTTGTTGTCAATAGTTTCAATCAAGGCACTAACATCATCGAAGTGTTTACCTAGGGATCTAACGTTCAAGTTGATTACAGAGATATTGTGATTATCTGTTAATACATTGTTTACATCATGTGCTGTAAAATATCTGCAATTTTGATCATTGAAGTGATGATTGTCATAGATAGTGGATAAGAGGTTTAGTTCTGGGTCTATACTTGTCTGCATAAAAGGGCTGTTTGCAGGAAAACAAGGCAAGAATGGCAAATTACAAAATAGAAAACAAAGAAAAAAGTAGATTCAAAATTCTAAAGTAAAATAAATTTAATGGTAATTTTAAGTAAAAAGAAAAAAAACTTAATGGGAACTAGGAAAGTAAAGAATTAACTAGAATAATTAATAACAATAGATGACCAAAAAAGTAAAAAAAACAATTATGAAATCTATAAGATGAAAAGCTTGCTTACTATACTATTATAAGTACACTATAGTTGAATACTAAAGTTACACTAAAACAAACTGAGGTAGTTTAAATAGAGATACACTCAGGACCACTGGATAATGAAGTTAATACTAGAGGACACAGGCAAAGCCAGTGTACTATGGAACATGGGAGTAAAAAGAAAAAAAGACAATAATAAAGATGACAATATTATTTTTTTTTTTTAAACTAAAGTTAAAACCTTTTGAAGGGAAAGGCAGAGCTAGAGTACACAAAGGTAGTTAAATGAGATTATAATTTGAATTCAGGCTATACAGCAGATATCCCACAGTAATTGAGGAAAGAATTAAGGTGAGCTTCTGTGGTTATTGAATAGGTTTTTCCAGTGTCAGTCCTCCTAGCTATAATTTTACCATCTCGCACAAAACAGTGTTTAATTGTAGGGGAATTTTTGCAGCAGCCACGCAGTTTAAAAAAGAGATTTTGCCTGCACCTGGTCAGACATTCATTCACATAAACAGTGGATTTACTAGCAACTGCAGATGAGATAAGATCAGTCTTGCGGGAGCAGCTATCTAATTTTAAGCGAATTCGCCTATTATTAGTACCAGATGATTTGGTACCCACTCTATAAGCTGCTTTGATGTCATTTTTTTGGATCGAATAACTTAACTTATCCTGCAATACTTTGATCACGATGGCAGCACAGTCTTCACCATCAGTTTCTTGGGGAAAATCACGTGAAGAGATAATTACAGACTCAAGTAGTTTATGTTGGTCTGTCTCGTCTTGGGTAACAGTGTGTTGTTGTTGCAGGTTGTTCAGATGGTTCTCAAACTGTTGCAATATTTCTTCCTGTTTTTTAGTGGTTGCATCTGGATTAAAGTTTGTAACTGTGTTCTTGAGAACGCTTAATTCTTGTTCGAGGTTGACGACTTTGGTAGATAGATCTTTATTGTTCTTGTGTAAGTCTACAACTTCATTCTGCAAAGATAATAATGAGCCTTGCAGGTTCATTATTAAGGCCGACTGCTCTTTGATTACTGTCATTTGATCTTCATGTACTTGAGTTAATAACTTGAGCCAAGGGTTATCAACAAAGCGCTTGAAGTCAGAACAAGGGGCAGCAGCTCGTTTAAGTTGGTCCATATGGCTACCTAATAGTTGCATGGCCCGTGTCAGAGACGGCGCTGCGCCCAGCTGAGATTGTTTGTTGTTGTTGACGGGGGGGAGAGTCGGTACCCCCCACGGCGGCCACCGACGGGGAGATAGCTGAACGAATCATGTTGTTAGCCTGGCTAGTAGGGTTATTCTTGTTAGGTGTGCTATCTTTCCTAAGGGTCTTACTGGTCTTACTTTGCATGATAGCAGGATAAATGTAGGCAGGAACAAATAGGGAAGCCTCGTTGATAGGCAGCTGTGAACGTCGGGTACAGCTTCTTAGCTCCAGGGAGCAACACTAGTGAGGTCGAAATGAGAGAATTACGGGTTGGTCTTGTTGGTTTTTTCAATCACATTTGGGTCACTGTGTACTTAGCTGCCTTCGGGTTATGCTACATCATTTGTTGGTAGCCGAGAGCTCAAGGATCAGCTGATAATAGAGGAGGGAGGGCAGGGCCGACAGGTGTTGTTGACGTTCCTTCGTTCGCTCCGTTCGTCATATGTGCTGCCAATCTGCTGTATACAATACAATACAATACAATACAATACAATACAATTTTATTTAGGTAAGGTACATACATACAATAAATTTTTACAAGGATTGGTTGACTTATAGGTAGAGCTAGTACATACAATGCCTAAAGCCACTATTACGCAAAGTGTTTCGGGCATGATAAACTTAAATGACAAGCTTAATACTATTTGAGCATAATGAGTAGAATGAAAACAAGAAATAAAAACATAGATGAAAAAGCAGCACAAATACAATTATGTCGACAAACAGCGCTCTTTAAAGAAAAACAGACATTGGTTGACAATAGAGGGGTAAGGTAAGTTACAGGGAATTTATTAGGTATAGCTTCGTTTTTAACTTAAACTGGTTGAGAGAGGTACAGTCTTTAACATGGTTGGGAAGGTCATTCCACATTCTGGGCCCCTTGATTTGTAGAGCATTTCTAGTTTGATTAAGTCGTACTCTAGGAATATCAAAACTGTATTTATTTCTGGTGTAGTGCTCATGGGTTCTGTTACAACCTTCTATGAAGCTTTTGAGATCAGGATTGGCATTATAGTTTAGCGTTTTATACATGTATAATACACATGAGAGAATGTGCAGTGACTTAATGTCTAACATATTCAGAGATTTGAGTAGGGGTACCGAGTGATGTCTGGGGCCAGAATTGGATATTGTCCTAATAGCAGCTTTGTGTTGAGTAATTAGAGGACGTAAGTGATTTTGGGTAGTAGAGCTCCAAGCACAAATACCATAGTTGAGATATGGTGTTTATAAATCTTGTTTATCTGTATCTTTTGCTACCCAGTCTCCCAATCTGAACATCTTTACCATTGTGATCATTGCTGTCTTATATGTGCTGTCAATCTGCTGTATGGTGTCTATTAATCTTGTTTAAATTACTAATCAAGCTGTCAATGTAATCAATCAGAGCTTTAATATAACAATGTGCTTTAATATACTTACTTATCTCTCTCATCTCATTTTTCTCTTGCAATGTATCTTTATCATTTATCAATTCTGATAGAAATTACCTACTTAAAATTATCTGCTAGATTAAGGACCTGCCCGAAACGCTGCGCGTACTAGTGGCTTTACAAGAATGTAAATATTGTACTATCCAATGTAGTCTCACAAACCCAATGTACCTTCTTGTATATATATAAATAAATAAATCTAATACTTGTTTATATTATTTATTATTTTATAAATAAATAAATAAAATATAAGATAGTGTGTCCTGGGAGGCGGCGGCAGTACGCTGCCAGGTGTGGAGGGGGGACTTGGCTGTCCTGTTGTCACCTTGATCTATCAGGACTTATCTCAAACTCTGCGAGTCATGGCACATAGTTACATTATGGTGCTTAATTATTCCCATAACATTGAGAGTCTGTGTGTTATCGAGGGAGCTCCAGACAAATTAAGGGACAATAAAAGATAAGTCTGGAGGTCATTATGTCCTGCCCAGACACAAGGAAACTTGTGTAATTATATTGTGTAATAACTTATTACTTTATGTTATTATTTTGTCATAATTCTTCACTGATCTTGAAAGTTCACACAATTGACTTCTATATCTCAACCATAGGTTTTAGTTCTCGTAAATAATTATTTGTAAAGTGCATTGATACAATGCCTTCAAGTGCTCATGGTGTAGTGGTTATCACATCTGTCTAACACACAGAAGGTCCCAGGTTCGATCCCTGGTGAGCACAGTGTTTTCTATCCATGCTCTTAAAAATTATTCTGTAATAAAGCAGCAATAATTGAAAGAGGCTTAACAAAGGAAAAGTGACAGATATTAAATTTCAATCAAACTATATTAACTAGGTATATGAAGAGGGCTCCAACTGGTCCAAGTTTTTAGCATCGCAGCCTAAATAGAAAAAGATAAAATAATACAACACTTATTATTCAACGAATTTTAAACATTTTCAAAATTACTCTGCAAACACAAGCGTCAACTTAAATAATTTCCATAAAACTCAGCTAACACAGTAGCATATAATAAGTTATTTTTTAGAATTTTTATCCAAAATAAGTTTAGTTTTATTATTAAAAGTTTTCCCAAATTCCCCCAAAACTTATGCAAGAATGTTAGGTTCATAAATATTTATAAAATCAATAAAAGGATTTTGAAATAAAACACTGCTCTTAATTGTAGAGACATAAACACTACATATGTAGACATCTTAAACACTCCATGGCTTACAAAGGTATACTTAAATCTATTAATAAAAAACATGACCTTGAACAGAAGTATAGGTTAGGAGTCGTCTCCAGAAAAATTTCAAAGATTTACTCATCCATGCTATCTAAAATAATTAGAAGAGACAAAATAAAATACTACGAAAATAATATTTATCCAACTTAAGGGCAACATTAAGAAAACATGGAGCACTATCTCCGAAATATTAGGTTCAAAAAAGATTTTAAATAAAAAACCAATTCTCCTATCCAATGACGATGGTGTGCTTTCGGCCTCAGACATTGCTATAAATAAATAAAATAAATAAATAAATATATATATAAATATATTTATTCAGGTAAGGTACATACATACAAGTGATGTTACATTAATGGATCGATATATAGATAGAGCTAGTACATACAATGCCTAAAGCCACTATTACGCAATGCGTTTCGGGCAGGAAAAACATTAATATCTAGAACTTAATACTAATATGAGCATAAAGAATAAAATGTGTTGAGAACAAATACAAATAAAGATAAAAAAAAAGGGGGAACATGACTGAAAAAGCAGCACAAATACAATAGGTTGACAAACAGTGTTCATTAAAAAAAATAACAGACATGAGTTGACAATAGAGGGGTAAGGTAGGTTACAGGGAATTTATTAGGTATAGCTTCGTTTTTATCTTAAACTGGTTGAGAGAGGTACAGTCTTTAACATGGTTGGGAAGGTCATTCCACATTCTGGGTCCCTTGATTTGTAGAGCATTTCTAGTTTGATTAAGTCGTACACTTGGAATATCAAAACTGTATTTATTTCTGGTGTGGTGCTCATGGGTTTTGTTACAACCTTCAATGAAGCTTTTGAGGTCAGGATTGGCATTACAGTTCAGCGTTTTATATATGTATAATACACAAGAGAGAATGTGCAGTGACTTAATATCTAACATATTCAGAGATTTGAGTAGGGGTACCGAGTGATGTCTGGGGCCAGAGTTGGATATTGTCCTAATAGCAGCTTTGTGTTGGGTAATTAGAGGACGTAAATGATTTTGGGTAGTAGAACCCCAAGCACAAATACCATAGTTGAGGTATGGATAGATGAGGGAGTAATAGAGAGTAACCAGGGCAGGGCGGGGTACATAATATCTGATCTTAGAAAGAATGCCAACAGTTTTTGAAACTTTTTTTGATATATTTAGAATGTGTCCCTGGAAATTCAGCTTGTGATCAATGAGAACGCCAAGGAATTTTCCATCTAATTTGTTACAAATTTGGGTATTGTTTTTTTGGGATTTATTTGATTAGAGGATTTATTGCCAAACAGAATATAGAAAGTTTTGTCAATGTTAAGAGTGAGTTTGTTGGCAGTTAGCCAAAGATGGACTTTATTTAGCTCAGTATTTACTGTGGCATCTAGAGCAAGGGGTTCAGGACTGGAGTAAATGAAGGTTGTGTCGTCAGCAAATAGAATAGGTTTGAGGTGTTGGGAGGCATTTGGAAGGTCATTAATGAAGATGAGAAAGAGGAGAGGGCCAAGTATGCTGCCCTGAGGAACACCAATGTTGATGGGTAGGGTGGGAGAAATTGAATTGTTCACAGAAACATACTGGAGCCTGTCAGTAAGGTAAGATTTGAGGTATTGTAGGGAGTGTCCTCTGACTCCATAATGATGTAATTTAAGAAGAAGGTTTTGGTGATCGACAGTGTCAAAAGCCTTACGCAGGTCCACAAATAACCCAACAGGGAACTCATTTTTATCAAGAGCTGCA
Organism: Procambarus clarkii; assembly: GCF_040958095.1. Taxonomy (NCBI): domain Eukaryota; kingdom Metazoa; phylum Arthropoda; class Malacostraca; order Decapoda; family Cambaridae; genus Procambarus; species Procambarus clarkii. The sequence goes on along the minus strand of NC_091151.1, from coordinate 18,078,966 downwards.
TGAATTAAGTTAATCATACTAATAAGTGCATCGTTAGTGCTTTTTTTGGGTCTGAAGCCATATTGGCAAGAGCTAAGTACATTGTGCTTGGCTAGATAAGAGTAAAGCTGCTTGTAGATTAGTTTTTCAAAAAATTTTGATAAGTTAGGCAGGATTGAAATAGGTCTGTAGTTGTTAACATCTGTGAGATCACCACATTTGTGGACAGGGGTTACTCTCGCTTTTTTTTAGAATATCTGGAAAGGTTTGAAGTTCAAGTGACTTGTTGAAGAGCAATGCAATTGCAGGGGCTAAGGATCTGTAGGCTTTTTTGTAAATTAAAGTTGGTATCTCCTCAAGGGCACCAGACTTGGTTTTAAGGGAAAGGATTATCTCATTGTCGTCAGTGGAATTAGTAGGCTTTAGGTACAGAGACTGTGGATAGTTACCTGTAAGATAGTCCTTAACGTCAGTACTGGAAGATGGAATATAATAATAATAATAATAATAATAATAAAAGTTTGTTGACTTTATAGATAGAGCTAGTACATACAATGCCTAAAGCCACTATTACGCAAAGCGTTTCGGGCAGGAAAAACATTAATGACTAAAGCTTAAAACTAATGGGTAAAAAGAATAAAATGTGTTGAGAACAAATAAAAATAGGGGTAAAAGAGGGGGGAACATTGTTGAAAAAGCAGCACAAATACAATTACAAATTATTACAGAAAATTACATTCAAACAGCGTTGATTTGAAAAAAAAAAAAAAAAAAAACATACATGGGTTGACAACAGAGGGGTAAGGTAGGTTACAGGGAATTTATTAGGTATAGCTTCGTTTTTAACTTAAACTTAAACTGGGAATAAGTTTAAGTGAATCATAAGTGAATTGTGAATGAGTGAAGAGCAGAATGTGAATATCATTTGCAAGGGATGACCCAATGGAAGAGAAGAACCTATTGAACTCAATTGCAGAATCAGAGGCTGAAAGCTGACCATCATTATTGGACAGGAGTGTTGGTTTGTTATTTAAAATCTTCTTTGATCCCAATATTTGTGAAATTGCGCTCCAAGTTTTTTTAATATTGCTTTTTATTTGGGTAAATTTATCATCGTAGTATTTAGTTTTGGCTCGTCTAATTATCTTAGATAGCAGTAAAAAGTAATTCTTTGAGGAATTCTTTGGAGACGGTTCCTAACCTATACTTCTTCTCAAGGTCATGTTTTTTATTAATGGATTTAAGTATTCCCTTTGTAAGCCAGGGATTGTTAAGCTTTTTGGTAGTGACTTGTTTAGTAAGCATAGGACAGTGAGTGTTATAAAGGCTAAGAGTTTTTTGAAGAAAAGATCGCACTGCTAGGTTGATGTCCCCTATGTTACCTAACTCGGACTCCCAGTTGACATTATCAGCAGCAGTTATAAAATTGTCTATAGCAGATTCATTGTGCAGCCTAAAACTTATCTCCCTTGACTCTAGAGGTGGTTTGTTAATGTTAGTTAAGAGAAATGTGGGGTAATGGTCTATAGTGCTATCGGTGATTATACCTGAAATAAGCAGAGAGGATTATGTTGGTCCAGATGTGATCTAGAGTCGTAGCAGTACTATCAGTGATTCTAGTAGGTCTAGTGATTAAGGGTATGAGGAAGCAGGAATTCATACAGTTGAGGAAGCTAACAGCAGTAGGGTGCTCAGGCTCGCAGAGATCAATATTAAAGTCCCCTGCAATAATTAGATGGTTTTTGTTCAGTCTGTTATCGAGTATTAGATTACTAAGGTTTGAAATGAATTCGGACACATCAGTGTTAGGAATTCTATAGACTGCACCCACTGACAGGATAGACTCGGCACCCTTGACTCTGAAACAGGCGGAGATATACTCCCCACAGCAGCCTCTAGTTCTAATTACTTTTAGTTCATGGTGGCATGTTAGTTCATGGTGGTAGTAAAGAGCAGTACCACCACCTCTCTGAATTTGACGACAGTTGTGAATTGCCGAGTAGTTAGGCATGTTAAAGAGTTGAGTAGTATCCTCTTTCAACCACGTTTCAGTAGGTATAATAAAAGTGAATTTGTTGTCAATAGTTTCAATCAAGGCACTAACATCATCGAAGTGTTTACCTAGGGATCTAACATATAAGTTGATTACAGAGATATTGTGATTATGTGTTAATACATTGTTTACATCATGTGCTGTAAAATATCTGCAGTTCAGATCATTAAAGTGATGATTGTCATAGATAGTGGATAAGAGGTTTAGTTCAGGGTCTAAACTTGCCTGCATAAAAAGGCTGGTTGCAAAAAAAAAAAAAGGCAAGAATGGCAGAATACAAAATAGAATTATGATATAAAAGGGAATAAAATATATAAGCAAGTCTATACAAAATACAAACAAAATGAACAAGAAAAGAAAAAAATGAGGTAGCTTACAAGGGGCTTACAGGTACTCTCAGGTACACTGTAAGTAATAATTTGCATAATTGAGACACAGGCAAAGCCAGGGGTACAATGGAGTAAGGGAGTATGGCAAGGCAAGGCAACCTTGGTAATAAATGAAATCAAAGAAAAAAGTTGAATAATAAACATTGGCAAATTTAAGCTAAAGATAATTAACCAAAAGTAGTTTAGTTATGACCGTATACTTAAAAAGACCTGAAGAAATATTAAAGCACTCGGTTAATTATGTCCAGAAAATGACTAGTAAAAGTTAAATTTAAAGGTAATTAAAAAGTGAAACAAAGAGAAATTAGGATACCTAGCCCGCACTAGGTGACAAGGGGGGTTAATTATGTTGACTCATTGGGAGTGATAATAAGGTGAGACAGACCACATTGGTTGAGGAAAGAGTTGAAGTTATCCTCATTAGCAATTGTAAACATTTTACCTGTTGATGTTTTCCTAACTTTAATCACGCCATCTCTAACGAAGCACTGATGAATCGCGTCTGGGTTTTGTTGACGGATTTGACGCAGGTGGTAGAGGAGGTGCTGTCTTTTTCTAGTCAAGCACTCGTTTATGTAAATTCCCTTTCGTTGGGATGCAGCTGTTTGGACAAGATGAGATTTCGTGGACTGGGAGGCCAATTTTAGGCGAATTTTCCGCTGGTTTTGTCCTGTTGGGTTCGTTTTGCCTACTCTGTAGGGAGCAATAATGTCTGTTTTGTTTAGAGTGACCTGCAATTCACTTTTTAAGAGATCCTGAACAATTTCAATACACTTTTCACCTTCGCTTTCCACTGGAATAGCTTGGGACGACACAACTACAGAGTCAAGCAGCTTTTGCTGATCTTGTTCATCCTGGGTGACGGAACGTTGGGCAGATAATGTATTGATACATGCAGTCATTTTGCTGAGAGCTTCCTCTTGTTTTTTTATGGCTTCATCAGATTTCAGACGAATGTTTTCCTCACGGAGACCATTCAAGTCATGCTGGAGTTGATCACGGCTAGCCCTTAAGTTTCTATTATCATCCTGGAGGAGGGTTATTTCTTGTTGTTGTTGCTGGAGGTTCGAGCAGTTTGCTTGATTTTCGGATTGAAGACTATTGAAGGGCTATTCAAAGGCTATTGAATTCAATAGATTCTTTTCATCCATTGGAACATCCCTTGCTCATGATATTCCGTCTTCACTCACTAATATTAAAGAATACCTTACAGGTAACTATCCAGAGTCTCTGTACCTAGCTTCCGCTAATTCCTCTGATGTTAATGAGGTAATCCTTTCCCTTAAAACTAAGTCAAGCACCCTTGATGAGATACCATCTCTAATTTACAAAAAAAATCAGATTTCAAGCTCCTGCCATTGCATTGCTCTTCAACAAATCACTTGAACTCTAAACCTTTCCGGATCTCCACAAATGTGGTGATCTCACTGATGTCAACAATTACAGACCTATCTCAATTCTGCCAACCATGTAAAAAATATTTGAAAAGCTAATCTACAAGCAGCTTTACTCATATTTAGCCAAACTCAATATACTTAGCTCTTGCCAATATGGTTTCAGACCCAATAAAACCTCTAACGATGCAGTTATTAGTATGATTAATTTTATACATACAGCTCTAGATAAAAATGAGTTCCCTGTTGGGTTATTTGTGGACCTACGTAACGCTTTTGACACTGTCAACTACCAAAACCTTCTTCTTAAATTACATCATTATGGAGTCAGAGGTCACTCCCTGCAATACCTTCAGTCTTACCTTACTGACAGCCTCCAGTATGTTTCTGTGAATAATTCCATTTCTCCTACACTACCCATAAACATTGGTGTTCCACAGGGCAGCATACTTGGCCCTCTCCTCTTTCTCATCTACATTAATGACCTTCCAAATGCCTCTCAACACCTCAAAGCACTCTTATTTGCTGATGACACAACTTTCATTTTCTCCAGTCATGACCCGCTTGCTCTAAATGTCACTGTGAATACTGAATTAAATAAAGTCCATCTTTGGCTAACTTGTAACAAACTCACCCTTAACATTGACAAAACTTTTTATATTTTGTTTGGTAATAAATCCTCAAATGAAATTAATCTAAGAATACACAAAATACAAATCAGTAGTAAAGTTAAAGGTAAATTCCTTGGTGTCCTCATCGATAACAAGCTGAATTTCCAGGGACAATCTCAAAACATAGCAAAAAAAATTCTAAAATTGTTGGCATTCTTTTCAAGACCAGATATTATGTACCCCGCCCTGCCCTGGTGACGCTCTGTTACTCTCTCAACTATCCTTATCTCAACTATGGTATTTGTGCTTGGGGTTATACTACCCAAAATCATTTACGTCCTATAATTACCCAACACAAAGCTTCTATTAGAACAATATCTAACTCTGGCCCCAGACAGCACTCGGTACCCTTACTCAAATCTCTGAATATGTTAGATATTAAGTCACTGCACATCCTCTCATGTGTACTCTATATATTTAAAACTCTGAATTGTAATGTCAATCCTGACCTTAAAAGCGTCTTAGAAGGTTGTAATAGAACCCATGGGCACCACACCAGAAACAAATACCTATTTAATATTCCAAGAGTAAGATTTAATCTAACTAGAAATGCTCTACAAATCAAGGGACCCAGAATGTGGAATGACCTTCCCAATCATGTCAAAGGCTGTACCTCTCTCAACCAGTTTAAGATGAAAACTAAGTACTGCACAGTAAAATAACAACGTACTGGAGTGAACGACATGTAAGAAAATGCAGAATAGAACCAGTGAAGAGCAGAGGTGCCATGGGCACAATCAGAGAACACTGTATGAACATCAGGGGTCCACAGTTGTTCAACGTCCTACCAGCGAGCATCAGAAATATTACACTAACAACCGTGGACATCTTCAAGAGGAAACTAGATTGTTTCCTTCAAGGAGTGCCCGACCAACCGGCACTGATTGCCGGTTGGTCCTTTTTTTGATATATTTAGAATGTGTCCCTGGAAATTCAGCTTGTGGTCAATGAGAATGCCAAGGAATTTGCCATCTAATTTGTTACAAATTTGGGTATTGTTTATTTTGAGATTTATTTGATTAGAGGATTTATTGCCAAACAGAATATAGAAAATGTTGTCAATGTTAAGGGTGAGTTTGTTGGCAGTTAGCCAAAGATGTACTTTATTTAGCTCAGTATTTACTGTGGCATTTAGAGCAAGGGGGTCAGGACTGGAGTAAATGAAGGTTGTGTCGTCAGCAAATAGAATTGGTTTGAGGTGTTGGGAGGCATTTGGAAGATCATTAATGTAGATGAGAAAGAGGAGAGGGCCAAGTATGCTGCCCTGAGGAACACCAATGTAGATGGGTAGGGTGGGAGAAATTGAATTATTCACAGAAACATACTGGAGCCTGTCAGTAAGGTAGGATTTGAGGTATTGCAGGGAGTGTAATCTGATTCCATAATGATGTAATTTAAGAAGAAGGTTTTGGTGGTTGACAGTGTCAAAAGCCTTACGCAGGTCCACAAACAACCCAACAGGGAACTCATTTTTATCAAGAGCTGCATGAATCAAGTTACTCATACTAATAAGTGCATCGTTAGTGCTTTTTTGGGTCTGAAGCCATATTGGCAAGAGCTAAGTGTATTGAGTTTGGCTAGATAAGAGTAAAGCTGCTTGTAGATTAGTTTTTCAAAGATTTTTGACAAGTTAGGCAGGATTCATATAGGTCTGTGGTTGTTAACATCTGTGAGATCACCACATTTGTGTACAGGGGTTACTCTCGCTTTTTTAGGATATCTGGAAAGGTTTGGAGTTCAAGTGACTTGTTGAAGAGCAATGCAATAGCAGGGGCTAAAGTTCTGGAGGCTTTTTTGTAAATTAAAGTTGGTATCTCCTCAAGGGCACTAGACTTGGTTTTAAGGGAAAGGATTATCTCACTGACGTCAGTGGAATTAATAGGCTTTAGGTACAGAGACTGTGGATAGTTACCTGTAAGATAGTCCTTAACATCAGTACTGGAAGATGGAATATCATTTGCAAGGGATGACCCAATGGAAGAGAAGAACCTATTGAACTCAATAGCAGAATCAGAGGCTGAAAGCTGACCATCGTTATTGGACAGGAGTGTTTGTTTGATATTTTAAATCTTCTTTGATCCCAATATTTGTGAAATTGTGCTCCAAGTTTTTTTAATGTTGCTCTTTGTTTTGGTAAATTTATCTTCGTAGTATTTAGTTTTGGCTCGTCTAATTATCTTAGATAGCAATAACGAGTAATTCTTTGAGAATTCTTTGGAGACAATTCCTAACCAATAACCAATTCCTATATATATATATATATATATATATATATATATATATATATATATATATATATATATATATATATATATATATATATATATATATATATATATATATATATATATATATATATATATATATATATATATATATATATTGTGAGACGATAATCTCTTTCAAGAGAGATTGAGCCTGCTCTTCCCTACATAAGTACGTCAATATACAAGATATTATAGAAGATACGTCCAGCAAGTATCGCCAAACGTTTTGCCCAGAGAGCAAATCGTACCCAGCACACAGTGACACCTGCTACCTACCACCGCCGTAACCAGCAAACTGCTCATCCTTTGCCTGCCTGTCGCTGATTGGCTGGTGTCCCGTCGCACCTGCCCTCCGCCCTCCACCACAAGTCGATGTCTGGGCTGCAGTGCGCTAATATTGTCAGAATATCTCAGTGCTCCAAGCAGTTGACATCTCTCGCTGGTAGACTAAGCCTTGGCTTTCGTGTACTAAGGGAGGTGGCAGCTCGAAGCCGGTATTCCAGCACCACTAATACTTTATTTTGCTATCACTGTAACTCACTTGTCTTAACGTAACTTTTCATTTGCCAGTGATTATTCATATTATTTTGTTTGTTGACTTGTCTTTCATATTTTATGTGCTTCACTTTATTCATGTCTTGTTTTTCTAAAGTAATTAAAATTTCATTGTTAATTTACTTGTGTTTTGTGTGTCTTCCCATTACCTTACCACAGACAAAAGCTCCAGCTTTTCTCTTTTTTTTCTATTATGTGACGAGGCCCTAGCTTTTGAAACAGCCGAACACCAACGTTTTACCGACACAATATATATATATATATATATATATATATATATATATATATATATATATATATATATGTATATATATATATATATATATATATATATATATATATATACATATATATATATATGCGAACAAGTCTGAATGGTCCCCACGACTATATGCGACTGAAAACTCACACCCCAGAAGTGACTCGAACCCATACTCCCAAGAGCAACGCAACTGGTAACTACAGGACGCCTTAATCTGCTTGACCATCATGACCGGACATAAGGAAGTGATAGCCGAAGCTATTTGAACCACTTCCCCGCCGGCACTCGGATGGTAATTTTGGGCATAGCGTTTTATCAAATCACCTCATTCTTTGGGGCACACGTGCGGAACACAAATGTGAACAAGCCTGAATGATCCCCAGAACTATATGCGACTGAAAACTCACACCCCAGAAGTGACTCGAACCAATGCTCCCAGGAGCAACACAACTGGTAACTACAGGACGCCTTAATCCGCTTGACCATCACGACCGGACATAAGAAAGTGATAGCCGAAGCTATTTGAACCACTTCCCCGCCGGCACTCGGATGGTAATCTTGGGCATAGCATTTTATCAAATCACCTCATTCTTTGGGGCACACGTGAGGAACACAAATGCAAACAAGCCTGAATGGTCCCCAGGACTATATGCAACTGAATGAGGTGATTTGATAAAATGCTATGCTATGCCAACACAAATCTATCACACCAACAGTGGAAAAAGCTTGAAGTTGCCCAAAACAATGCTATGAGAGCCGCACTGGGAGCCCCCATGTGGACCAAGCTTGAAACTCTTAGACTGGAGACGGGTTTGCCCTCTCTACAAGAAAGAATATCACAAAGGACAGCTACAATTGTCAGTAAGATAATTATTTTTTCTGATCCAATCCCAGTACGGCAGGCCTTGGTGGTTGGACTAGGCCAAAACAATGGAAACTCTTGGGTTGCAACAGCAGGAAAAGTCGTAAACAGACTACATTTAAAAAGCATAATTCTTGATAGAGAGGGTGATCATCCACACCCAAATTACACTCCTTCCGCACCATGGGAAGAGCCTACTTTCAAAATAGTAATAGAATGTCTCCCAATGAAAAAGGCTGCCTATGATCCGACAATCCTAAGGCGCATAATAGAAGAGCAAATGTATAGCATAGCAGTAGCAGGAGCCACCCACATCTTCACAGACGGATCGGTGGACACAGAATATGAGAGTGCTGGCGCTGCTCTTTGCACGGCCAGCGTACAGGCATATTGGAGACTGGGAGGACTAGTATCATCAACCCAAACTGAGCTGTTTGCCATACAACAGGCATTCACATATGTGATTGCACAAAACACTCAAAATGCAATCATACACACAGACTCAAAAGCTGCACTTCAAATACTAGGACAAAAACAGTGGAAAGATAACGTGGAAATAATTACCACCATTTTGTATCTTGGAGCAGTCGCTAAAGGCAAAGGATTCAACATAACCTTAAACTGGATCCCATCCCATATTGGAATCCCATTAAATGAAAAAGCTGATGAAATTGCTAAATTGGCAACTCGTCATCCAGTGATACATAAAACAATTCAACCCAGCCTAGAGAACATAAAAAACATCATCACCAAAAAACTCTCACATCTCAACAAAGCCTACCTGCACCAGAGAATAGCTGAAGGTTCGCCATCTGCAACATGGTATCTTCAGGCAACCAAATTAGAAAGGTTAAATATCCCAAAAGGAATCCACAGGGAAATCCACAGGTTAGGTTATATAGACTACGTCTAGGTTACAGATGCAACTGGGAGATTGGTGAACCCCGACAGAGAGAGTGCATCTTCTGCCAAACTGTCACAGAAAAGCCATTACTTCACTATCTTCTGGAATGTGAAGCAACCAATGACCTTAGAGGAGCTTTAAGAGTTCCTGAATCATGCAGTGGCCACCCTGAAGCCATCAACACAGCCACTCTCCTGGTCAACAAAGGTGTCCAGCAGCTGGACACCCTCATAAAGACTGTGAAGCAGTATCCTCCCCTGCGATAACTGCTTGATGGTTAAATGCAACCTCAGAATACTGAGAAAAAAATTGTACCACTTACGGGCTATTCATGCCCATGCCACCTCTTGGGTGGCTTAATCTTCATCAATCAATCAACCTAAAATCTCTTCACTTGAGAATGACCATGGAGGTTCGAAACGTTGTGCAAATTGTATAAATAAGTGTAATACATTCTATAATAATTCACTTCTTTTCTTCACCTTAACATTACGAAAATGAGCGTTGGAGAACTCCTATTTCAGCTAAGCCCTGATGCTAAGAAAATAGTTAGAAGGATAGAAGCCCTAAACCAGAAAATAATAAATACAGAATATGCGGTCATATTCAATGAAATATATATATATATATATATATATATATATATATATATATATATATATATATATATATATATATATATATATATATATATATATATATATATATATATATATATATATACATATATATGCGAACAAGCCTGAATGGTCCCCAGGACATATGCAACTGAAAACTCACACCCCAGAAGTGACTCGAACCCATACTCCCAGAAGCAACGCAACTGGTATGTACAAGACGCCTTAATCCACTTGACCATCACGACCGGACAAAATGAGGTGATAGCCGAGGCTATATGAACCACCCCACCGCCGGCACTCGGATAGTTATCTTGGGCATAGCATTTTACCAAATCACCTCATTCTTTGGGGCACACGTGAGGAACACAAATGCGCATTTGTGTTCCTCACGTGTGCCCCAAAGAATGAGGTGATTTGGTAAAATGCTATGCCCAAGATAACTATCCGAGTGCCGGCGGTGGGGTGGTTCATATAGCCTCGGCTATCACCTCATTTTGTCCGGTCGTGATGGTCAAGTGGATTAAGGCGTCTTGTACATACCAGTTGCGTTGCTTCTGGGAGTATGGGTTCGAGTCACTTCTGGGGTGTGAGTTTTCAGTTACATATATATATATATATATATATATATATATATATATATATATATATATATATATATATATATATATATATATATATATATATATATATATATATATATATATATATATATATGTCGTACCTAGTAGCCAGAACTCACTTCTCAGCCTACTATTCAAGGCCCGATTTGCCTAATAAGCCAAGTTTTCCTGAATTAATATATTTACTATAATTTTTTTCTTATGAAATGATAAAGCAACCCTTTTCTCTATGTATGAGGTCAATTTTTTTTTTATTGGAGTTAAAATTAACGTAGATATATGACCGAACCTAACCAACCCTACCTAACCTAACCTAACCTATATTTATAGGTAAGGTTAGGTTTGGTAGCCAAAAAAAGCTAGGTTAGGTTAGGTTAGGTAGGTTAGGTAGACGAAAAAACATTAATTCATGAAAACTTGGCTTATTAGGCAAATCGGGCCTTGAATAGTAGGCTGAGAAGTGCGTTCTGGCTATTAGGTACGACATATATATATATATATATATATATATATATATATATATATATATATATATATATATATATATATATATATATATATATATATATATATATATATATAAAACGCTGAACTGTAATGTCAATCCTGACTTTAAAAGCTTCCTAGAAGGTTGTAACACATCCCATGAGCACCACACCAGAAACAAATACCTATTTGATATTCCAAGAGTATGACTTAGTCAAACTAAAAATGCTTTACAAATCAAGGGACCTCGAATGTGAAATGACCTTCCCAATTATATTAAAGACTGTACCTCTCCCAACCAGTTTAAGATAAAAACTAAGTATTACCTAATTAACTCAATGTAACCTACCTCACCCCTAAATGTCAACCCATGTCTACTATTTTAAACAATGCTGTTTGTTGACAAAATTGTATTTTTGTTTTTTTCTGCTATGTCCCCCCCCCCCCTTTTTCATTTTTTTTCTTATTTTTCTCAACACTATTTATACTTTCTTTGTTTATTTATTTATTTATGCATATACAAGAATGTACATAAGGAATGTGAGGATATAAATATGGTAATTACAGTCTTGTAAAGCCACTAGCACGCGCAGCGTTTCGGGCAGGTCCTTAATCTAAGAAAATTTAAGGAGGTAAATACTTGCAAAATTTATAGACAAAAAAATGATAACAGATTACATGAAATGAAAAAAAAGAAGAAGATGAGAGAAAATTGTAGGTACAGTATATTAAAGCACATAGGTAGCTAAGATTGATTGCAATGACAGCTTGAATGGTAGTTGACAAAAAATAGGTAGGCACAATACAGCAGAAACAATATAAGATTGATTGCAATGACAGCTTGAATGGTAGTTGACAAAAATTGGTAGTCACAATACAGCATATGGCTAGCACATAAAAGAAGACAGCAATGAACACAATGATAAGGTTGTTTGATATTACATAAAAATTAGGAGATTGGGTAACACTAGGTACAGAGCAAATTTAAAGCTCAGTGTAGGAAACTAAGAAGATGAACTTAGGTACTTTTTGGTTTTGCTTTTAAATGAGGCAAAAGTTTTACAGTTTTTCAATTCACTAGGGAGTGAGTTCCATAGACTAGGCCCCCTTAATTTGCATGGAGTGTTTACACAGATTAAGTTTGACCCTGGGGATATCAAAGAGATATTTATTTCTGGTGTGGTGATAATGGGTCCTATTACATCTGTCCAGGGAGAGTTTCAGAGCATGGTTTGCATTTAAGAACAGGGTTTTTGTAAATGTAGTTGACACAAGAGAATGTGTGGAGGGAGTTAATATTTAGCAAGTTTAGGGATTTAAACAAGGGAGCTAAGTGTTGTCTGAAAGCAGAGTTAGTTATTATTCTGATAGCAGATTTTTGCTGTGTGATGATGGGCTTAAGGTGGTTTGCAGTGGTAGACCCCCATGCACAGATACCATAATTAAGATAGGGGTAGATTAGTGCATAATATAGTGAGAGGAGAGCAGAGTTAGGAACATAATATCTGATTTTGGAGAGTATACCAACTGTCTTAGAGACTTTCTTAGTTATGTGTTGAATGTGGGTGCTGAAGTTGAGTCTCTTGTCTAGGAATAGGCCAAGAAACTTGCCATCATTTTTATTACTGATGTTAATGTTGTCTATCTGTAGCTGAATTGCATTTGATGATTTGCTTCCAAATAAGATGTAGTAAGTCTTTTCGATGTTTAATGTTAGTTTGTTCGTTGACATCCATAAGTGGACTTTTTTTAATTCATTATTCACAACATTATTTAGTGTATGTGGGTTGAGGTTTGAATAGATAAGGGTAGTATCGTCAGCAAATAATATAGGTTTGAGAATATTAGAGACATTAGGCAGATCGTTTATATATATAAGAAATAGAAGAGGTCCTAAGATGCTGCCCTGTGGCACTCCAACGGTAATTGGTAGAGTGGAAGAAGTTGTATCATTGATGGTTACATATTGGTGTCTGTCACTAAGATAGGATCGGATGTAGTCAAGGGCAAGGCCTCGGATTCCATAATGCTGGAGTTTAAGTAAGAGGTAGTTGTGATTAACAGTATCAAAGGCTTTTCTTAGGTCAATGAAGAGTCCAATCGGAAACTCATTTTTGTCAAGGGCTGAGTAGATAACATCAAGGAGACTAATGATTGCATCGTTGGTGCTCTTTTGGGACCGGAAGCCAAACTGGCAGGGGCTGAGTATGTCGAATTTTACGAGAAAGGAATAGAGCTGTTTGTAAATAATTTTTTCAAATATTTTTGATAGAATGGGTAGATTTGATATTGGTCTATAATTGTTTATGTCCGCCGGATTGCCTCCTTTATGGACTGGCGTTACTCTTGCTTTTTTGAGGATATCAGGGAAGGTGTGACACTCTATAGATTTGTTGAACAGTAGTGCTATGGGTGGGGCAAGGGCATGGGAGGCTCTCTTGTACACAATGGACGGAATTTCACTGGTGTTCCCTGCCTTGGTTTTTAGAGAGTGTATGATGGACACAACATCTGCCGGGCTGATTGGTGAAAGGAGAAGAGAGTTTGGATAGCTGCCTGAGAGATATGTGTTAATATGTGTCTGAGTCTGTGGGATTTTACTGGCAAGATTAGCACCAACCGATGAAAAGAAACTATTAAATTCATTTGCCATTTCCAAATCAGTTGACGGTATATCCCCATCCTTGTAGAGTTTTATTTGGTTATGTGAGTGATGTTTAGTTCCTAGGATACTAGAGATAGTTTTCCAAGTGCTCTTCATGTTGCCTTTTGCTTCATTGAATCTATTCACATAATATGCAAGTTTTGCCTTTCTTATGATACTGGTAAGCATTGATGAGTACCTTTTAGCTACTTCCTTTGAAACTAGGCCAATCCTAACTTTCTTTTCATACTCCCTCATCTATCTATACCTCAACTATGGTATTTGTGCTTGGGGTTCTACTACCCAAAATCATTTACGTCCTCTTATTACCCAACACAAAGCTGCTATTAGGACAATATCCACCTCTGGCCCCAGACATCACTCGGTACCCTTACTCAAATCTCTGAATATGTTAGATATTAAGTCACTGCACATTCTCTCTTGTGCATTATACATATATTAAACGATGAACTGTAATGCTAATCCTGACCTCAAAAGCTTCATTGAAGGTTGTAACAGAACCCATGAGCACCACACCAGAAATAAATACAGTTTTGATATTCCTAGAGTACGACTTAATCAAACTAGAAATGCTCTACAAATCAAGGGACCCAGAATGTGGAATGACCTTCCCAACCATGTTAAAGACTGTACCTCTCTCAACCAGTTTAAGTTAAAAACTAAACACTACCTAATAAATTCCCTGTAACCTACCTCACTCCTCTATTGTCAACCCATGTCTGTTATTTATTTATTTATTTATTTATTTTTTTTTAATCAACACTGTTTGTCAACCTATTGTATTTGTGCTGCTTTTTCAGTCAAGTTCCCCCTTTTTTTTATCTTTATTTGTATTTGTTCTCAACACTTTTTATTCTTTATGCTCAATTAGTATTACGTTGTAGATATTAATGTTTTTCTTGCCCGAAACGCATTGCGTAATAGTGGCTTTAGGCATTGTATATACCAGCTCTATCTATATATCAATCCATTAATGTAACATCACTTGTATGTATGTACCTTACCTGAATAAACATATTTATTTATTTATTTATTATTTTATTATTTATTCATGTTTCTTGTTGATTGAGTTGAGAATGCCACTTGTGAGCCATGGATTGTTTAATCTTTTGTCAGTTACTTGCTTGGTAAGAAGGGGACAATGAAGGTTGTAGAGGCTTAGAGTTTTGGAGAGGAAGAGGTTAGCTAATGAATTTATATCATGGGTATTATTGAATTCAGAATCCCAGTTAATATTGTAAAGTGCCTCTGTAAGATTGTCTAAAGCTGATTCACTGTGTAGCCTAAATGAAAGTTTCTTGCTTTTTGGTGGTGTTATGTCCATGTTCGCTATGAGAAAGGTAGGATAGTGGTCAGTTGTTCTGTCGTAGATTATACCAGATACAAGGGGAGCTGTTATGTTTGTCCATATGTGGTCCAAGGTAGTGGCTGATGTTTGAGTGACTCGGGTAGGTTTGGTGATTGTGGGGATTAGCATACAGGAGTTCATGCTGTTAAGGAAATAGTCAACTTGAGAGCAATTTTGTTGACCCAGGTCAATATTAAAGTCTCCTCCCAGAATGAAGTGGTTTTTGTTGAGATTGTTGTTTATAATAAGATTCCTTAGGTTGTCCGAGAAAGAAGCTATGCTAGTATTGGGAAATCTATAGATGGCTCCAATAGTCAAAGAGAATTTAAGGGATTTAATTGTAAACTGAGCAAAAGAATATTCACAGTAGTCATCTGTCACTAATAACACTGTTGCAGATAAATGTATCTCGGTAATATATAGCTGTGCCACCACCTTTTTTATTAGGCCTACAGTTATGAATGGCTTTATAACCAGCTAAGTTGTAGAGTTGGGTATAGTCTTTATTTAGCCAAGTTTCTGTTAAAATAATGAACGATAGGTTAGTACCTAGTGCTGTGAGTAATGCATTTAAATCGTCAAAATATTTACCAAGTGATCTAACATTTTGGTTATAAACTGATAGACAGGTGCTATTTTGAAGTTTGTTTTTAGCCAGGTGTGCTGTGAAATACTTGCAAGAATGATGATCAATGTGCTGGTTGGTGTAGATATGAGACAGAAGATTTTGATCAGGATCAATATCAGTGTGCATAGAGATGCAGAGGGATCACGATACAAGATACACGATAAAGCAAAACACAAGAATAAAAGCAAATACAATAAAATAGTAACAATTTAGAAGTAAAATAAAGATCCAATAGATAGCCAGGGAGGACACAGAAGTTACATAAAATAAAAAACAAAAAATCAGTAGAGACTGACAATATAAATGTAAAATAAAAAATAATAAGAAAAATAATAATCATAAAAAAATGATCTTGAAGATAATTAGCTTAGTAATGGTTAATTAACAGGGTAATAAAATGCCCTAGGTTTAGTGACAAGGGGATTAACTAAGAACAAATAATTAAGAGTATAAAACAGGCAAAGATGACAAACAAAAAAAATAAAATAAAAATAAAAATAAACACCTTTGGAAAGGAAAGGCAGAGCTTAAGTACACTTTGGTTGTATGTGAGACTACAAATCTCACATACAACAAATCTTTAATCTCAACTAGTATTAAGTTTTAGTCTTAGTGTTTTTCCTGCCCGAAACGCTTTGCGTAATAGTGGCTTTAGGCATTGTATGTACTAGCTCTGTCTATAAATCCATCAACTTTTGCATTTTACCTTGTATGTATGTACTTTACCTGAACAAATATTTGTATTTGTAAAATATAAGATAGTGTGTCCTGGGAGGCGGCGGCAGTACGCTGCCAGGTTTGGAGGGGGGACTTGGCTGTCCTGTTGTCACCTTGATCTATCAGGACTTATCTCAAACTCTGCGAGTCATGGCACATAGTTACATTATGGTGCTTAATTATTCCCATAACATTGAGAATCTGTGTGTTATCGAGGAAACTCCAGACAAATTAAGGGACAATAAAATCATCGCTGTTTTCTTATATAAATAAAAAAAATAAAATAAATATGTTTATTCAGGTAAGGTACATACATACAAGTGATGTTACATTAATGGATTGATATATAGATAGAGCTGGTATATACAATGCCTAAAGCCACTATTACGCAATGCGTTTCGGGCAAGAAAAACATTAATATCTAGAACTTAATACTAATTGAGCATAAAGAATAAAAAGTGTTGAGAACAAATACAAATACAGATAAAAAAAAAAGGGGGAACATGACTGAAAAAGCAGCACAAATACAATAGGTTGACAAACAGTGTTGATTAAAAAAAAAAAAATAACAGACATGGGTTGACAATAGAGGAGTGAAGTAGGTTACAGGGAATTTATTAGGTAGTGTTTAGTTTTTATCTTAAACTGGTTGAGAGAGGTACAGTCTTTAACATGGTTGGGAAGGTCATTCCACATTCTGGGTCCCTTGATTTGTAGAGCATTTCTAGTTTGATTAAGTCGTACTCTAGGAATATCAAAACTGTATTTATTTCTGGTGGTGCTCATGGGTTCTGTTACAACCTTCAATGAAGCTTTTGCGGTCAGGATTAGCATTACAGTTCAGCGTTTTATATATGTATAATACACAAGAGAGAATGTGCAGTGACTTAATATCTAACATATTCAGAGATTTGAGTAAGGGTACCGAGTGATGTCTGGGGCCAGAGTTGGATATTGTCCTAATAGCAGCTTTGTGTTGAGTAATTAGAGGACGTAAATGATTTTGGGTAGTAGAACCCCAAGCACAAATACCATAGTTGAGGTATGGATAGGTGAGCGAGTAATAGAGAGTAACCAGGGCAGGGCGGGGTACATAATATCTGATCTTAGAAAGAATGCCAACAGTTTTTGAAACTATTTTTGATATATTTAGAATGTGACCCTGGAAATTCAGCTTGTGGTCGATGAGAACGCCAAGGAATTTGCCATCTAATTTATTACAAATTTGGGTATTGTTTATTTTGAGATTTATCTGATTAGAGGATTTATTGCCAAACAGAATATAAAACGTTTTGTCAATGTTAAGGGTGAGTTTGTTGGCAGTTAGCCAAAGATGGACTTTCTCTAGCTCAGTATTTACTGTGGCATTTAGAGCAAAGGGGTCAGAACTGGAGTAAATGAATTTTGTGTCGTCAGCAAATAGAATTGGTTTGAGGTGTTGGGAGGCATTTGGAAGGTCATTAATGTAGATGAGAAAGAGGAGAGGGCCAAGTATGCTGCCCTGAGGAACACCAATGTTGATGGGTAGGGTGGGAGAAATAGTATTATTCACAGAAACATACTGGAGCCTGTCAGTAAGATAAGATTTGAGGTATTGCAAAGAGTGTCCTCTGACTCCATAATGATGTAATTTAAGAAGAAGGTTTTGATGATTGACAGTGTCAAAAGCCTTACGCAGGTCCACAAATAACCCAACAGGAAACTCCTTTTTATCAAGAGCTGCGTGAATTAAGTTAATCATACTAATAAGTGCATCGTTAGTGCTTTTTTTGGGTCTGAAGCCATATTGATAAGAGCTAAGTATATTGTGTTTGGCTAGAAAAGAGTAAAGCTGCTTGTAGATTAGTTTTTCGAATATTTTTGACAAGTTAGGCAGGATTGATATAGGTCTGTAGTTGTTAACATCTGTGAGATCACCACATTTGTGGACAGGGGTTACTCTTGCTTTTTTAGAATGTCAGGAAAGGTTTGGAGTTCAAGTGACTTGTTGAAGAGCAATGCAATAGCAGGGGCTAGAGATCTGGAGGCTTTTTTGTAAATTAAAGTTGGTATCTCCTCGAGGGCACTAGACTTGGTTTTAAGGGAAAGGATTATTTCATTGACATCAGTGGAACTAGTAGGCTTTAGGTACAGAGACTGTGGATAGTTACCTGTAAGATAGTCCTTAACATCAGTACAGGAATATGGAATATCATTTGCAAGGGATGACCCAATGGAAGAGAAGAACATATTGAACTCAATAGCAGAATCAACGGCTGAAAGCTGACCAACGTTATTGGAAAGGAGTGTTGGTTTGTTATTTAAAATCTTCTTTGATCCCAATATTTGTGAAATTGTGCTCCAAGTTTTTTAATGTTGCTCTTTATTTGGGTAAATTTATCTTCATGGTATTTAGTTTTGGCTCGTCTAATTATTTTAGATAGCAATAACGAGTAATTCTTTGAGAATTCTTTGGAGACTGTTCCAAGCCTATACTTCTTCTCAAGGTCGTGTTTTTTGTTAATGGATTTAAGTATTCCCTTTGTAAGCCAAGGATTGTTAAGTCTTTTGCTTGTGACTTGTTTTGTAAGCATAGGACAGTGGGTGATATAAAGGCTAAGAGTTGTTTGTAGAAAAGATTGCACTGCTAGGTTGATGTCCCCTATGTTACCTAACTCGGACTCCCAGTTGACATTATCAGCAGCAGTTATAAAATTGTTTATAGCAGTTTCATTGTGCAGCCTAAAGCTTAACTCCCTTGTCTCTAGAGGTGGTTTGCTAATGTTAGTTAAGAGAAATGTAGGGTAATGGTCTGTAGTGCTATCGGTGATTATACCTGAAATAAGCGGAGAGGTTATGTTGGTCCAGATGTGATCTAGAGTCGTAGCAGTACTATCAGTGATTCAAGTTGGTCTAGTGATTAAGGGTATGAGGAAGCAGGAATTCATACAGTTGAGGAAGCTAACAGCAGTAGGGTGTTCAGGCTCCCAGAGGTCAATATTAAAGTCCCCTGCGATAATTAGATGGTTTTTGTTCAATCTGTTATCTATTATTAGATTTCTAAGGTTTGAGTTGAATTCAGACACATCAGTGTTAGGAATTCTATAGACTGCACCCACAGACAGGACAGACTCGGCACCCTTGACTCTGAAACTGGCGAAGATATACTCCCCACAGCAGTCTCTAGTTCTAATTATTTTTAAGCATGTTAGTTCTTGGTGGTAGTAAAGAGCAGTACCACCACCTCTCTGCATTTGACGACAGTTGTGAATTGCCGAGTAGTTAGGCATGTTAAAGAGTTGAGTATTATCCTCTTTCAACCACGTTTCAGTAAGTATAATAAAAGAGAATTTGTTGTCAATAGTTTCAATCAAGGCACTAACATCATCGAAGTGTTTACCTAGGGATCTAACGTTCAAGTTGATTACAGAGATATTGTGATTATCTGTTAATACATTGTTTACATCATGTGCTGTAAAATATCTGCAATTTTGATCATTGAAGTGATGATTGTCATAGATAGTGGATAAGAGGTTTAGTTCTGGGCCTATACTTGTCTGCATAAAAGGGCTGTTTGCAGGAAAACAAGGCAAGAATGGCAAATTACAAAATAGAAAACAAAGAAAAAAGTAGATTAAAAATTCTAAAGTAAAATAAACTTAATGGTAATTTTAAGTAAAAAGAAAAAAAACTTAATGGGAACTAGGAATGTAAAGAATTAACTAGAATAATTAATAACAATAGATGACCAAAAAAGTAAAAAAAACAATTATGAAATCTATAAGATGAAAAGCTTGCTTACTATACTATTATAAGTACACTATAGTTGAATACTAAAGTTACACTAAAACAAACTGAGGTAGTTTAAATAGAGATACACTCAGGAACACTGGATAATAAAGTTAATACTAGATGACACAGGCAAAGCCAGTGTACTATGGAACATGGGAGTAAAAAGAAAAAAAGACAATAATAAAGATGACAATATTATTTTTTTTTTTTTAAACTAAAGTTAAAACCTTTTGAAGGGAAAGGCAGAGCTAGAGTACACAAAGGTAGTTAAATGAGATTATAATTTGAATTCAGGCTATACAGCAGATATCCCACAGTAATTGAGGAAAGAATTAAGGTGAGCTTCTGTGGTTATTGAATAGGTTTTTCCAGTGTCAGTCCTCCTAGCTATAATTTTACCATCTCGCACAAAACAGTGTTTAATTGTAGGGGAATTTTTGCAGCAGCCACGCAGTTTAAAAAAGAGATTTTGCCTGCACCTGGTCAGACATTCATTCACATAAACAGTGGATTTACTAGCAACTGCAGATGAGATAAGATCAGTCTTGCGGGAGCAGCTATCTAATTTTAAGCGAATTCGCCTATTATTAGTACCAGATGATTTGGTACCCACTCTATAAGCTGCTTTGATGTCATTTTTTTGGATCAAATAACTTAACTTATCCTGCAATACTTTGATCACGATGGCAGCACAGTCTTCACCATCAGTTTCTTGGGGAAAATCACGTGAAGAGATAATTACAGACTCAAGTAGTTTATGTTGGTCTGTCTCGTCTTGGGTAACAGTGTGTTGTTGTTGCAGGTTGTTCAGATGGTTCTCAAACGGTTGCAATATTTCTTCCTGTTTTTTAGTGGTTGCATCTGGATTAAAGTTTGTAACTATGTTCTTGAGAATGCTTAATTCTTGTTCGAGGTTGACGACTTTGGTAGATAGATCTTTATTGTTCTTGTGTAAGTCTACAACTTCATTCTGCAAAGATAATAATGAGCCTTGCAGGTTCATTATTAAGGCCGACTGCTCTTTGATTACTGTCATTTGATCTTCATGTACTTGAGTTAATAACTTGAGCCAAGGGTTATCAACAAAGCGCTTGAAGTCAGAACAAGGGGCAGCAGCTCGTTTAAGTTGGTCCATATGGCTACCTAATAGTTGCATGGCCCGTGTCAGAGACGGCGCTGCGCCCAGCTGAGATTGTTTGTTGTTGTTGACGGGGGGAGAGTCGGTACCCCCCACGGCGGCCACCGACGGGGAGATAGCTGAACGAATCATGTTGTTAGCCTGGCTAGTAGGGTTATTCTTGTTAGGTGTGCTATCTTTCCTAAGGGTCTTACTGGTCTTACTTTGCATGATAGCAGGATAAATGTAGGCAGGAACAAATAGGGAAGCCTCGTTGATAGGCAGCTGTGAACGTCGGGTACAGCTTCTTAGCTCCAGGGAGCAACACTAGTGAGGTCGAAATGAGAGAATTACGTGTTGGTCTTGTTGGTTTTTTCAATCACATTTGGGTCACTGTGTACTTAGCTGCCTTCGGGTTATGCTACATCATTTGTTGGTAGCCGAGAGCTCAAGGATCAGCTGATAATAGAGGAGGGAGGGCAGGGCCGACAGGTGTTGTTGACGTTCCTTCGTTCGCTCCGTTCGTCATATGTGCTGCCAATCTGCTGTATACAATACAATACAATACAATACAATACAATACAATTTTATTTAGGTAAGGTACATACATACAATAAATTTTTACAAGGATTGGTTGACTTATAGGTAGAGCTAGTACATACAATGCCTAAAGCCACTATTACGCAAAGTGTTTCGGGCATGATAAACTTAAATGACAAGCTTAATACTAATTGAGCATAATGAGTAGAATGAAAACAAGAAATAAAAACATAGATGAAAAAGCAGCACAAATACAATTATGTCGACAAACAGCGCTCTTTAAAGAAAAACAGACATTGGTTGACAATAGAGGGGTAAGGTAGGTTACAGGGAATTTATTAGGTATAGCTTCGTTTTTAACTTAAACTGGTTGAGAGAGGTACAGTCTTTAACATGGTTGGGAAGGTCATTCCACATTCTGGGCCCCTTGATTTGTAGAGCATTTCTAGTTTGATTAAGTCGTACTCTAGGAATATCAAAACTGTATTTATTTCTGGTGTAGTGCTCATGGGTTCTGTTACAACCTTCTATGAAGCTTTTGAGATCAGGATTGGCATTATAGTTTAGCGTTTTATACATGTATAATACACATGAGAGAATGTGCAGTGACTTAATGTCTAACATATTCAGAGATTTGAGTAGGGGTACCGAGTGATGTCTGGGGCCAGAATTGGATATTGTCCTAATAGCAGCTTTGTGTTGAGTAATTAGAGGACGTAAGTGATTTTGGGTAGTAGAACCCCAAGCACAAATACCATAGTTGAGATATGGTGTTTATAAATCTTGTTTATCTGTATCTTTTGCTACCCAGTCTCCCAATCTGAACATCTTTACCATTGTGATCATTGCTGTCTTATATGTGCTGTCAATCTGCTGTATGGTGTCTATTAATCTTGTTTAAATTACTAATCAAGCTGTCAATGTAATCAATCAGAGCTTTAATATAACAATGTGCTTTAATATACTTACTTATCTCTCTCATCTCATTTTTCTCTTGCAATGTATCTTTATCATTTATCAATTCTGATAGAAATTACCTACTTAAAATTATAATAATAATAATAATAATAATAATAATAATTTTTATTTAGGCAAAGGTACATACATAAAGAGATTTTACAAAGTTTGTTGGCTTTATAGATAGAGCTAGTACATACAATGCCTAAAGCCACTATTACGCAAAGCGTTTCGGGCAGGAAAAAACACTACTGACTAAAGCTTAAAACTAATGGGTAAAAAGAAAAAAATGCGTTGAGTACAAATAAAAATAGAGGTAAAAGAGGGGGGGAACATTGTTGAAAAAACAGCACAAATACAATTATAAATTATTACAGAAAATTACATTAAAACAGCGTTGATTTGTAAAACAAAAAAAAAAAAAAAAAAAAAAAAAAAAAAAAAAAAAAACATACATGGGTTGACAATAGAAGGGTAAGGTAGGTTACATGGAATTTATTAGGTATAGCTTCGTTTTTAACTTAAACTGGTTGAGAGAGGTACTGTCTTTAACATGGTTGGGAAGGTCATTCCACATCCTGGGCCCCTTGATTTGTAGAGCATTTCTGGTTTGATTAAGTCGTACTCTAGGAATATCAAAACTGTATTTATTTCTGGTGTGGTGCTCATGGGTTCTGTTACAACCTTCTATGAAGCTTTTGAGATCAGGATTGGCATTACAATTTAGCGTTTTGTATATGTATAATACACATGAGTGAATGTGCAGTGACTTAATGTCTAACATATTCAGAGATTTGAGTAGGGGTACCTGATTATCTGATAGATTAAGGACCTGCCCGAAACGCTGCGCGTACTAGTGGCTTTACAAGAATGTAAATATTGTACTAGCCAATGTAGTCTCACAAACCCAATGTACCTTCTTGTATATATATAAATAAATAAATCTAATACTTGTTTATATTATTTATTATTTTATAAATAAATAAATAAAATATAAGATAGTGTGTCCTGGGAGGCGGCGGCAGTACGCTGCCAGGTTTGGAGGGGGGACTTGGCTGTCCTGTTGTCACCTTGATCTATCAGGACTTATCTCAAACT
Source organism: Procambarus clarkii (assembly GCF_040958095.1). Classification (NCBI taxonomy): domain Eukaryota; kingdom Metazoa; phylum Arthropoda; class Malacostraca; order Decapoda; family Cambaridae; genus Procambarus; species Procambarus clarkii. The sequence continues at coordinate 18,055,063 of NC_091151.1, read as the reverse complement.
CTGCGAGTCATGGCACATAGTTACATTATGGTGCTTAAGTAATACACTAACATTGAGAATCTGTGTGTTATCGAGGAAACTCCAGACAAATTAAGGGACAATAAAAGATAAGTCCGGGAGGTCATTATGTCCTGCCCAGACACAAGGAAACTTGTGTAATTATATTGTGTAATATCTTATTACTTTATGTTATTATTTTGTCATAATTCTTCACTGATCTTGAAAGTTCACACAATTGACTTCTATATCTCAACCATAGGTTTTAGTTCTCGTAAATAATTATTTGTAAAGTGCATTGATACAATGCCTTCAAGTGCTCATGGTGTAGTGGTTATCACATCTGTCTAACACACAGAAGGTCCCAGGTTCGATCCCTGGTGAGCACAGTGTTTTCTATCCATGCTCTTAAAAATTACTCTGTAATAAAGCAGCAATAATTGAAAGAGGCTTAACAAAGGAAAAGTGACAGATATTAAATTTCAATCAAACTATATTAACTAGGTATATGAAGAGGGCTCCAACTGGTCCAAGTTTTTAGCATCGCAGCCTAAATAGAAAAAGATAAAATAATACAACACTTATTATTCAACGAATTTTCAACATTTTCAAAATTACTCTGCAAACACAAGCGTCAACTTAAATAATTTCCATAAAACTCAGCTAACACAGTAGCATATAATAAGTTATTTTTTAGAATTTTTATCCAAAATAAGTTTAGTTTTATTATTAAAAGTTTTCCCAAATTCCCCCAAAACTTATGCAAGAATGTTAGGTTCATAAATATTTATAAAATCAATAAAAGGATTTTGAAATAAAACACTGCTCTTAATTGTAGAGACATAAACACTACATATGTAGACATCTTAAACACTCCATGGCTTACAAAGGTATACTTAAATCTATTAATAAAAAACATGACCTTGAACAGAAGTATAGGTTAGGAGTCGTCTCCAGAAAAATTTCAAAGATTTACTCATCCATGCTATCTAAAATAATTAGAAGAGACAAAATAAAATACTACGAAAATAAATTTATCCAACTTAAGGGCAACATTAAGAAAACATGGAGCACTATCTCCGAAATATTAGGTTCAAAAAAGATTTTAAATAAAAAACCAATTCTCCTATCCAATGACGATGGTGTGCTTTCGGCCTCAGACATTGCTATAAATAAATAAAATAAATAAATAAATATATATATAAATATATTTATTCAGGTAAGGTACATACATACAAGTGATGTTACATTAATGGATCCATAGATCCATTAAAAGAGCTAGTACATCCATAGATGGATCCATAGATAGAGCTAGTACATACAATGCCTAAAGCCACTATTACGCAATGCGTTTCGGGCAGGAAAAACATTAATATCTAGAACTTAATACTAATTGAGCATAAAGAATAAAATGTGTTGAGAACAAATACAAATAAAGATAAAAAAAAAAGGGGGAACATGACTGAAAAAGCAGCACAAATACAATAGGTTGACAAACAGTGTTCATTAAAAAAAATAACAGACATGGGTTGACAATAGAGGGGTAAGGTAGGTTACAGGGAATTTATTAGGTATAGCTTCGTTTTTATCTTAAACTGGTTGAGAGGTACAGTCTTTAACATGGTTGGGAAGGTCATTCCACATTCTGGGTCCCTTGATTTGTAGAGCATTTCTAGTTTGATTAAGTCGTACTCTTGGAATATCAAAACTATTTATTTCTGGTGTGGTGCTCATGGGTTCTGTTACAACCTTCAATGAAGCTTTTGAGGTCAGGATTGGCATTACAGTTCAGCGTTTTATATATGTATAATGCACAAGAGAGAATGTGCAGTGACTTAATATCTAACATATTCAGAGATTTGAGTAGGGGTACCGAGTGATGTCTGGGGCCAGAGTTGGATATTGTCCTAATAGCAGCTTTGTGTTGAGTAATTAGAGGACGTAAATGATTTTGGGTAGTAGAACCCCAAGCACAAATACCATAGTTGAGGTATGGATAGATGAGGGAGTAATAGAGAGTAACCAGGGCAGGGCGGGGTACATAATATCTGATCTTAGAAAGAATGCCAACAGTTTTTGAAACTTTTTTGATATATTTAGAATGTGTCCCTGGAAATTCAGCTTGTGATCAATGAGAACGCCAAGGAATTTTCCATCTAATTTGTTACAAATTTGGGTATTGTTTATTTTCGGATTTATTTGATTAGAGGATTTATTGCCAAACAGAATATAGAAAGTTTTGTCAATGTTAAGGGTGAGTTTGTTGGCAGTTAGCCAAAGATGGACTTTATTTAGCTCAGTATTTACTGTGCCATTTAGAGCAAGGGGGTCAGGACTGGAGTAAATGAAGGTTGTGTCGTCAGCAAATAGAATAGGTTTGAGGTGTTGGGAGGCATTTGGAAGGTCATTAATGAAGATGAGAAAGAGGAGAGGGCCAAGTATGCTGCCCTGAGGAACACCAATGTTGTTGGGTAGGGTGGGAGAAATTGAATTGTTCACAGAAACATACTGGAGCCTGTCAGTAAGGTAAGATTTGAGGTATTGTAGGGAGTGTCCTCTGACTCCATAATGATGTAATTTAAGAAGGTTTTGGTGATCGACAGTGTCAAAAGCCTTACGCAGGTCCACAAATAACCCAACAGGGAACTCATTTTTATCAAGAGCTGCATGAATTAAGTTAATCATACTAATAAGTGCATCGTTAGTGCTTTTTTTGGGTCTGAAGCCATATTGGCAAGAGCTAAGTATATTGTGCTTGGCTAGATAAGAGTAAAGCTGCTTGTAGATTAGTTTTTCAAAAATTTTTGATAAGTTAGGCAGGATTGAAATAGGTCTGTAGTTGTTAACATCTGTGGGATCACCATATTTGTGGACAGGGGTTACTCTCGCTTTTTTTTTTAGAATATCTGGAAAGGTTTGAAGTTCAAGTGACTTGTTGAAGAGCAATGCAATTGCAGGGGCTAAGGATCTGGAGGCTTTTTGTAAATTAAAGTTGGTATCTCCTCAAGGGCACTAGACTTGGTTTTAAGGGAAAGGATTATCTCATTGTCGTCAGTGGAATTAGTAGGCTTTATGTACAGAGACTGTGGATAGTTACCTGTAAGATAGTCCTTAACGTCAGTACTGGAAGATGGAATATCATTTGCAAGGGATGACCCAATGGAAGAGAAGAACCTATTGAACTCAATAGCAGAATCAGAGGCTGAAAGCTGACCAATGTTATAGGACAGGAGTGTTGGTTTGTTATTTAAAATCTTCTTTGATCCCAATATAACCTATACTTCTTCTCAAGGTCATGTTTTTTATTAATGGATTTAAGTATTCCCTTTGTAAGCCAGGGATTGTTAAGCTTTTTGGTAGTGACTTGTTTAGTAAGCATAGGACAGTGGGTGTTATAAAGGCTAAGAGTTTTTTGAAGAAAAGATCGCACTGCTAGGTTGATGTCCCCTATGTTACCTTGTAACGGGGGGTGGGGGGAAATAGCTCTATCTTGTCCATTATTCCACCCCCCAGTTAACTAACGAGGCCTGGGGAAACAGCTCTCTCTAGTCCGTTATCCCGTCCTCAGTTAGCTAACTATTCTAGAGCACTCCCAGAGATCCTAAGGCAACCTCTCTCGTTCAACACCTTGTAACCTAGGTATTTGACTACCTAGGTGCTAAGACTACAAGGCGCCGTCACTTGATCAGTTACCCGAAACTCCAGAGAGAACTCTAGAATACATAATCATTGCCACAAACGTATAAGAGAAAACGAAAGGAAAGAAATGAATAGTGAAGTAATTAGTGAGGGTTTGGGGTGAGAGGTAGGGAGGTGGGAGGAGCGAGGAGGGTCATTAGTTGAAAGTGAGAGTTCAGAGAGGGGTGGAGGGAGAGGTGTAGATAGGTAGAAGTAGAAGAGTAGATCGTAGAAGTAGAAGAGTAGATAGTAGAAGACGAAATGCTGCCACCATCCATTCATGATCATTACATACAAGACAAGGAATGGAACTTGCCTGTATCACAAAATTCTCAAAAGATGTTATCATGAGTTCATTATTAGTATGTTCCCTCTGTACCATGTATCAACTCCAAACATGTACTCATTAATATCTTGAATCTAGTAACCACCGAGGCTTTCTCACCTCAACTCAAAGCTCTAGGGAACAAAGACGATTTAAATAATAAGTTCATATATTTCACATACTAAGTATCATAATCTAAGCAATCCAATTAAAATGTTCCAGTTTAATATGCAAAGTGAGTCATCATCCAAGAATTCGAGAACCCTACAACTTGACTGCCCCTGATCATCACACAGCATATGTAAACACGACCAAGTCACCTTACTGCTCAACTCACCAAGTGTCTCGGCCTATAGCTGGATAGAGAGGTGGGGGGGGGGTCTGTAGTTGACAGAGACTCCCGCCCTGCCGGCCGACAGCCTCCCTGCTAGGGCCGTCTCCTCTGCTCTGCTGACTGCCGTTCTGTCTGTCAATGCTTAATGCTCTCCGAGTATATATTGGGGACCCTAGTACTAACTCCGCCCACAAGTAGATAGCCTCCGGCACTACCAAGCCACTCCTTAAACGTCGGCATGTTTGAAGGCTACCAGACTACAATTATAAGCTTAGCGGAAGCAAGGTGAAATTCTCATGATCTGACCTCAGGTCACTTGAGGTCATTAACGCTTTGAGGTGTGAGATCTCAGGCCGACAAACTGGCGCCTCTCAGATCCTTGTCTGTGACTCATGTACTCTATGTATGTATTAAACTAAACCAAACACTTTTACAGTGTTACTTCCTAACTCGGACTCCCAGTTGACATTATCAGCAGCAGTTATAAAATTGTCTATAGCAGATTCATTGTGCAGTCTAAAACTTATCTCCCTTGACTCTAGAGGTGGTTTGTTAATGTTAGTTAAGAGAAATGTGGGGTAATGGTCTGTAGTGCTATCGGTGATTATACCTGAAATAAGCGGAGAGGTTATGTTGGTCCAGATGTGATCTAGAGTCGTAGCAGTACTATCAGTGATTCTAGTAGGTCTAGTGATTAAGGGTATGAGGAAGCAGAAATTCATACAGTTCAGGAAGCTAACAGCAGCAGGGTGCTCAGGCTCGCAGAGATCAATATTAAAGTCCCCTGCGATAATTAGATGGTTTTTGTTCAGTCTGTTATCGAGTATTAAATTACTAAGGTTTGAATTGAATTCGGACACATCAGTGTTAGGAATTCTATAGACTGCACCCACAGACAGGATAGACTCGGCACCCTTGACTCTGAAACTGGCGAAGATATACTCCCCACAGCAGTCTCTAGTTCTAATTACTTTTAAGCATGTTAGTTCATGGTGGTAGTAAAGAGCAGTACCACCACCTCTCTGAATTTGACGACAGTTGTGAATTGCCGAGTAGTTAGGCATGTTAAAGAGTTGAGTAGTATCCTCTTTCAACCACGTTTCAGTAGGTATAATAAAAGTGAATTTGTTGTCAATAGTTTCAATCAAGGCACTAACATCATCGAAGTGTTTACCTAGGGATCTAACATATAAGTTGATTACAGAGATATTGTGATTATGTGTTAATACATTGTTTACATCATGTGCTGTAAAATATCTGCAGTTCAGATCATTAAAGTGATGATTGTCATAGATAGTGGATAAGAGGTTTAGTTCAGGGTCTAAACTTGCCTGCATAAAAAGGCTGGTTGCAAAAAAAAAAACAAGGCAAGAATGGCAGAATACAAAATAGAATTATGATATAAAAGGGAATAAAATATATAAGCAAGTCTATACAAAATACAAACAAAATGAACAAGAAAAGAAAAAAATGAGGTAGCTTACAAGGGGCTTACAGGTACTCTCAGGTACACTGTAAGTAATAATTTGCATAATTGAGACACAGGCAAAGCCAGGGGTACAATGGAGTAAGGGAGTATGGCAAGGCAAGGCAACCTTGGTAATAAATGAAATCAAAGAAAAAAGTTGAATAATAAACATTGGCAAATTTAAGCTAAAGATAATTAACCAAAAGTAGTTTAGTTATGACCGTATACTTAAAAAGACCTGAAGAAATATTAAAGCACTCGGTTAATTATGTCCAGAAAATGACTAGTAAAAGTTAAATTTAAAGGTAATTAAAAAGTGAAACAAAGAGAAATTAGGATACCTAGCCCGCACTAGGTGACAAGGGGGGTTAATTATGTTGACTCATTGGGAGTGATAATAAGGTGAGACAGACCACATTGGTTGAGGAAAGAGTTGAAGTTATCCTCATTAGCAATTGTAAACATTTTACCTGTTGATGTTTTCCTAACTTTAATCACGCCATCTCTAACGAAGCACTGATGAATCGCGTCTGGGTTTTGTTGACGGATTTGACGCAGGTGGTAGAGGAGGTGCTGTCTTTTTCTAGTCAAGCACTCGTTTATGTAAATTCCCTTTCGTTGGGATGCAGCTGTTTGGACAAGATGAGATTTCGTGGACTGGGAGGCCAATTTTAGGCGAATTTTCCGCTGGTTTTGTCCTGTTGGGTTCGTTTTGCCTACTCTGTAGGGAGCAATAATGTCTGTTTTGTTTAGAGAGACACGCAATTCATTTTTTAAGAGATCCTGAACAATTTCAATACACTTTTCACCTTCGCTTTCCACTGGAATAGCTTGGGACGACACAACTACAGAGTCAAGCAGCTTTTGCTGATCTTGTTCATCCTGGGTGATGGAACGTTGGGCAGATAATGTATTGATACATGCAGTCATTTTGCTGAGAGCTTCCTCTTGTTTTTTTATGGCTTCATCAGATTTCAGACGAATGTTTTCCTCACGGAGACCATTCAAGTCATGCTGGAGTTGATCACGGCTAGCCCTTAAGTTTCTATTATCATCCTGGAGGAGGGTTATTTCTTGTTGTTGTTGCTGGAGGTTCGAGCAGTTTGCTTGATTTTCGGATTGAAGACTATTGAAGGGCTATTCAAAGGCTATTGAATTCAATAGATTCTTTTCATCCATTGGTACATCCCTTGCTCATGATATTCCGTCTTCACTCACTAATATTAAAGAATACCTTACAGGTAACTATCCAGAGTCTCTGTACCTAGCTTCCGCTAATTCCTCTGATGTTAATGAGGTAATCCTTTCCCTTAAAACTAAGTCAAGCACCCTTGATGAGATACCATCTCTAATTTACAAAAAAAAATTCAGATTTCAAGCTCCTGCCATTGCATTGCTCTTCAACAAATCACTTGAACTCTAAACCTTTCCGGATCTCCACAAATGTGGTGATCTCACTGATGTCAACAATTACAGACCTATCTCAATTCTGCCAACCATGTAAAAAATATTTGAAAAGCTAATCTACAAGCAGCTTTACTCATATTTAGCCAAACTCAATATACTTAGCTCTTGCCAATATGGTTTCAGACCCAATAAAACCTCTAACGGTGCACTTATTAGTATGATTAATTTGATGCATACAGCTCTTGATAAAAATGAGTTCCCTGTTGGGTTATTTGTGGACCTACGTAAGGCTTTTGACACTGTCAACTACCAAAACCTTCTTCTTAAATTACATCATTATGGAGTCAGAGGTCACTCCCTGCAATACCTTCAGTCTTACCTTACTGACAGCCTCCAGTATGTTTCTGTGAATAATTTCATTTCTCCTACACTACCCATAAATATTGGTGTTCCACAGGGCAGCATACTTATACAAAAATATAAAAAGTTTTGTCAATGTTAAGGGTGAGTTTGTTACAAGTTAGCCAAAGATGGACTTTATTTAATTCAGTATTCACAGTGACATTTAGAGCAAGGGGGTCAGGACTGGAGTAAATGAAGGTTGTGTCGTCAGCAAATAGAATTGGTTTGAGGTGTTGGGAGGCATTTGGAAGGTCATTAATGTAGATGAGAAAGAGGAGAGGGCCAAGTATGCTGCCCTGAGGAACACCAATGTTGATGGGTAGGGTGGGAGAAATAGTATTATTCACAGAAACATACTGGAGCCTGTCAGTAAGATAAGATTTGAGGTATTGCAAGGAGTGTCCTCTGACTCCATAATGATGTAATTTAAGAAGAAGGTTTTGATGATTGACAGTGTCAAAAGCCTTACGCAGGTCCACAAATAACCCAACAGGAAACTCCTTTTTATCAAGAGCTGCGTGAATTAAGTTAATCATACTAATAAGTGCATCGTTAGTGCTTTTTTGGGTCTGAAGCCATATTGATAAGAGCTAAGTATAATGTGTTTGGCTAGAAAAGAGTAAAGCTGCTTGTAGATTAGTTTTTCAAAGATTTTTGACAAGTTAGGCAGGATTCATATAGGTCTGTGGTTGTTAACATCTGTGAGATCACCACATTTGTGTACAGGGGTTACTCTCGCTTTTTTTAGGATATCTGAAAAGGTTTGGAGTTCAAGTGACTTGTTGAAAAGCAATGCAATAGCAGGGGCTAAAGTTCTGGAGGCTTTTTTGTAAATTAAAGTTGGTATCTCCTCAAGGGCACTAGACTTGGTTTTAAGGGAAAGGATTATCTCATTGACGTCAGTGGAATTAATAGGCTTTAGGTACAGAGACTGTGGATAGTTACCTGTAAGATAGTCCTTAACATCAGTACTGGAAGATGGAATATCATTTGCAAGGGATGACCCAATGGAAGAGAAGAACCTATTGAACTCAATAGCAGAATCAGAGGCTGAAAGCTGACCATCGTTATTGGACAGGAGTGTTGGTTTGATATTTTAAATTTTCTTTGATCCCAATATTTGTGAAATTGTGCTCCAAGTTTTTTTAATGTTGCTCTTTATTTTGGTAAATTTATCTTCGTAGTATTTAGTTTTGGCTCGTCTAATTATCTTAGATAGCAATAACGAGTAATTCTTTGAGAATTCTTTGGAGACAATTCCTAACCTATAATTCTTCTCAAGGTCATGTTTTTTATTATATATATTTATTATATATATATATATATATATATATATATATATATATATATATATATATATATATATATATATATATATATATATATATATATATATATATATATATATATATATATTGTGACGATAATCTCTTTCAAGAGAGATTGAGCCTGCTCTTCCCTACATAAGTACGTCAATATACAAGATAATATAGAAGATACGTCCAGCAAGTATCGCCAAACGTTTTGCCCAGAGAGCAAATCGTACCCAGCACACAGTGACACCTGCTACCTACCACCGCTGTAACCAGCAAACTGCTCATCCTTTGCCTGCCTGTCGCTGATTGGCTGGTGTCCCGTCGCACCTGCCCTCCGCCCTCCACCACAAGTCGATGTCTGGGCTGCAGTGCGCTAATATTGTCAGAATATCTCAGTGCTCCAAGCAGTTGACATCTCTCGCTGGTAGACTAAGCCTTGGCTTTCGTGTACTAAGGGAGGTGGCAGCTCGAAGCCGGTATTCCAGCACCACTAATACTTTATTTTGCTATCACTGTAACTCACTTGTCTTCACGTAACTTTTCATTTGCCAGTGATTATTCATATTATTTTGTTTGTTGACTTGTCTTTCATATTTTATGTGCTTAACTTTATTCATGTCTTGTTTTTCTAAAGTAATTAAAATTTCATTGTTAATTTACTTCTGTTTTGTGTGTCTTCCCATTACCTTACCACAGACGAAAGCTCCAGCTTTTCTCTTTTTTTTCTATTATGTGACGAGGCCCTGCCCCTAGCTTTTGAAACAGCCGAACACCAACGCTTTACCGTCATAATATATATATATATATTGTGACGATAATCTCCTTCAAGAGATTGAGCCTGCTCTTCCCTCCAAAAATACGTCGTTACAAATATATAAAACTACTATGGAAGAAATGTCCAACAACGACAACAACATCTCCAAGGTTTGCCAGAGCGCAAAACGTATGCAGCCAGGGACACCTGCTTCACCTCAAACCGCCAAACTACCTGTCTTGTTGCCGGCTCCTCGCTGATTGGCCGCTGGTCTGGCTGCAACTGCACTCCACCCACCATACTACTCGATGTCTGGGGCCGCCACGACCTCAGTCCTCAGAATATTCAGTGCTTTCATACGGTTAATACTTCTTCCTGGTAGACTGAGCTTTGGCTTACGTGTACTAAGAGAGGTGATAGCTTGAAGCCAATATTCCTGCACCTCTCATTTTATTGTATATTGCACAGCTTGTTATTGCTCACTTGTCTTAACGTAACTTTTCATTTTGCCATTTAATTATTCTTATTATTTTGATTGATTGATTTTATTATACGAATTTGTATGTCCATTTTATTCATGTTTTGTTTATCTAACGTAATTAAAATTGCATTGTTAAAATTTACTTGTGTTTTGTGTGTCTTCTCCTTACCTTACCACAGACGAAGTTCCAGATTTTCCATTTTTTTTTTAATTCTATGTGACGAGGCCATACCCCTAGCTTTGAACAGCCGAACACCAACGCGTTACCGTCACATATTATATGGGGGCCTGTCCTAGGAGCTTCACTCAGGTACTGGTGCCAAGTGGTAATTAATGGTAAGCCTATTTAACTTTGTTAACGTAGCTTTTACTATTTTTCATATTCAATTTCATTTTTCTATGGTGCGGTGTATTGTGCATTACGAGAGTAACATATGGTGAAGGTGAGACAACTTTGGATTACGTGGTGACTGTAGGCCTCAGTCATACTCTTAATTGGTCATCTCTCCCTCCGTGTTATTACTCGTGTTTACCATCTTTGTCCCTTGGATATTTCTCATTTTGACAGATCATCATATTGGTACCCTGGTACTGTGGTCTGCCCCGGGTCAAGAGCACCCAATCTTCTGCAATCTGACTGTAGGAGGACAAAGAGGGCCATAGTTCCTCTAGCTCGAACTTTAGTTGCTGAATTGGGACCTCAGCAGCAGTTCTCGTCACCAGTTGACACCTCGCACCCCTACACGTCAGTCAGAGATGATGATACATACAACGGTAGGGAATTAGCTTACTTTTTCAGTCACAAAAGTTCGCTATTTCTGTAAGTATCATATTAAATTCAGTAGGAAAAACTTGCTTTGTCCTATAGAGACTTGGCAAGGTATGCCTACATCCTTGGACTACCAATTTTACTTTTGAGGCAATTAACTGTTTCATTTGTTTCGAAACACTTGTTTCATTTGTTAGTAGGATTTTCTTGCCCTTATCCTCTTACATGAGTACCGGGTACAAGATTTCCTGCGCCTTTGATTTAAATTAATCATTTAACATCTTGTTCTTAACTTTAATTGTTAAAGATCCCACAGGATAGGTACCAGTTGCCACGTTGTCCTGTTTCTGACATTCACTATAACTGAATATTCGTTGTACCTTTATTTGCTAATTTCACCATGTTTCGTCTCCAAGCTTTCCGTGCAGATCCAGCAGGTGCAATTGGGACTTTAAGTCATGCCAAGAAGACTGAATTACAAACTCTTGCATACGAGTATCAGCTAACAGTTCCCTACCAAGCCAACAAGAGTGAAATACACAATCTGTTGCTGGATCATTTCTTAGAACAAGGTAAGATAGACTCTGAAACTCATGAAACTTACTATATTGCAGATAAAACTGATTTGGCGACGATGAAACTCAAACTAGAGCTGGCCAAGATTGAAGAACGAACAGCTGCCATACGGAGGGAAGAACAAGAACGAGAAATCACCCTCAGAGAACGCGAAGCTGCTTTGAGGAGAGAAGAACAAGAACGCGAAGCTGCCTTGAGGAGAGAGGAACACGAACGTGAGGTCGCAATACTCCGTGAACGTGAACGAGTACAGCTTGAAACCAAACGACGCGAGTTGGAGATGCAACGTGAACATGACAAGCAACAAGCGACTCTGGCTCTAGAGTGTCGTCAACGAGAATATACGTTGGAAACTTCACACCTCGCTCAACGCCAGCAAGCTACTGCCAATCTTCCCGTCAGTTTTAATATATCACATGCAAGTAAGTTAATGCCATCCTTTGTAGAAGCAGAAGTTGATGTGTTTTTCACCACCTTTGAAACCCTTGCTAATCAACTCAGTTGGCCTGTCGACCAATGGGCCACACTTCTCAGAGTCCATCTTACAGGTAGAGCTGCAGTCACACTCAGTACTCTGGCGTCTGAGAATGACTACCAGACTCTGAAACAAGCAGTGTTGGACGCCTACCTCCTTTCCACGGAAAGTTATAGAAGGAAATTCCGTGACCACCTGAAGGCAAGTACCACTACCTTCCTTGAGTTTGCTAACACAAAACGGAGGTATTTCATGAAATGGCTGGAAGCAGCACATGTCACTACTTTTACAGAACTCGTCAACCTGATGCTTGTTGAAGAATTCTTGAGACGTGTGCCGCCTCCTGTCCGTCTCTACTTAGCAGATAAAGAAGAAACCGACTACCTGAAGTGTGCTAAGTCGGCTGACACTTACAGCCTCATCCACCGGCTGACACCCGAACCATCCACCAGTAAGAAGTCGTGGTCCAGTTACGAGAAAGTGAGCACCGATCAAGCTGGCTCGCAATTGTACTGCAAGTATTGTAGACTCTATGTACATACCATAGACAAGTGTGGTAAGTCTCAATACAAGGGAACCACTGACCCACAGAAACCCAAACCAACTCCTCCTAAGTCCAGTAAGCCTGTGATGAATGTTGGTGTTAATGTTAATGATCTTTCTCTTTTCAGTAACCACCTGTATACTGGAACTGTCTCTGCCAACAGTTCAAATCCGGAGGGACGTTTCAAATTGAAGATCTTGAGGGACACAGCGGCTCTTCAATCGATCATCTTGAAGTCGGCTGTGCCCAACATCGTCTACACCGGAGAAACTGTCTTCATCACTGACCTCACTGCTACCACTCCATACCCTCTCGCCAGAGTCCACCTGGATTGTCCCTACGTGAACGGAGAAGTCCAAGTCGCCGTCAGGGAAAAGCCTTTTCCCATGCCTGGAGTGCAACTTCTCCTAGGCAACGACTTGGCAGAAGACCTGCAACCGACCAACCTGATCGTCATGGACAAACCCCAGGTGTGTAACTCTGTGCCAAGTAACCCTATTCTAGAGTATGTTCCAGCAGAGGTTCAAGAGAGTGATGAAGTTTCTCCTCCGGTTCTCGTGACCACCCGTGCACAAGCCGCACGTCCACAGCCAGTTGACTCTACTGCTACCGCTGTCCCTCAAGACCCTCAGAAACTACCCCCGCATCTGACCAAGTTGGAGTTCCGTAAGTTGCAGAGGGAAGATCTTACTTTAACACCATTGTTTTTCCAGGCTGAGACTCAACCCGACAGTATTCCTGGGTTCTTCCTAGAGAACGACTTGCTCTACCGCAGATATAGACCCAGTAAACTGAAGGAGGAGGACGATTGGGCCAACATCGAACAACTTGTGATTCCTACCAGCCTGCGGCCCACTATTCTACTCCTGGCCCACGGAGCACTCTCCCACTACGGCTTCAACAAGACTTACCATGGAATTCGTCAAGACTACTACTGGCCAGGTATGGTAAATAGCGTCAAACAGTACGTAAAACAGTGTCATACATGTCAGATGGCAGGCAAACCGAACATCTCTATTCCCAGAGCGCCACTGATTCCCATACAGGTGCCTGCGGAACCTTTCCACAGACTCATAATAGACTGTGTTGGTCCTTTACCTCGGACCAGTTCGGGTAACGCCTATATCTTAACCATCCTGTGTCCTACCACCAGATTTCCCATAGCAGTTCCAGTGAAGAACATCACGGCTGCTACGGTTGTAAAACATCTATTGAAGATCTTCACTCAATACGGATTTCCTAGGGAGATTCAGAGCGACTGTGGTACCAACTTCACCAGTGATCTCTTCAAAAGGACACTGGAGGAGTTCAACATCAAACAGGTATTGTCCAGCCCCTATCATCCTGCTTCACAGGGTTCTCTTGAACGTAGTCATCAGACTATCAAAGCACTCTTGAAAAAGTTTTGTAGTGAAACCTCTAAGGATTGGGATAAGCAAATCGACCTTATAATGTGTATTTACAGAAGTCTCCCCAATGAGTCCCTAGGAGTATCTCCTTATGAGATGCTCTACGGCCGTAAGTGCCGTACTCCCCTTAAGGCTTTCAAAGACTCTCTCAGAGATGCCACCCTCAGTGAGCATCAGAATGTGCCCCAGTTTCTTCAAAACCTTCAACACATTCTAGAGAGAGTCCACCGTTTTGCCCATGATAATCTATTGAAAGCCCAGGAGAGGATGAAGACTCATTACGACCAGACCAGCAAAGTACGAAAATTTAAGCCAGGAGACTTCATTCTAGCATACTTCCCTATCCCAGGTTCACCTTTACAAAACAGGTTTTCAGGACCCTACCGCGTCAAAGAGTGCAGAAATAACAACAACTACGTTATAGAGACTCCAGATAGGCGGCGGAAGACCCAGCTGTGCCACGTCAACCTCCTGAAGCAATATAATGGTACTCCTCCCACTGTCCTGACTAACTGTTCTACCTTCACAGAACCCTACATCCACAGTGAGACCTTCCCAGCTTCTCCTCCCGAAAGCACTGACAAGGAGTCAGCGCTTTCTAATTCTGAAATCCTTAATGATCTTCCCAAATACTTTCAGGATAATAATCGTGCTCCTTTGCCCTATTCTAATTCCACTCTCACCTCGTCAGATAAGCCCTTCATCCTCCATGTCGACGCCAGTGGTACCGACGTTGGTGGTGTCGTGATGCAGCAACGAGGCGAGAAAAATACACCTGTCAGCGACTACTGCTACAAGGAACTACGGAACAATTGGCAAGGAACTACTCTTCATCATCCTGAAGCTCCAGCACTTCACTCCACACCTGCAAAGTGCTTGGTCTACCATCAACACGGACCACACCACCCTACACCTCCTGCAGCATGCCCACTTCTCATCTCAACGTCTTCTACTATGGGCTTGCTAACTGCAGAAATTCAACCTGGAGACACGCTATACCAAGATTCCGACAACATCTTAGCCCATGATCTCTCCAGAGTTTATGAAGTAGAAGCGACTCCATCTATTACTCCACCACATAACGACGTACTTCTTCCAGAACCGCAGGCTTCGGGGGAGAGTTGTGACGATAATCTCCTTCAAGAGATTGAGCCTGCTCTTCCCTCCAAAAATACGTCGATACATCTATATAAAACTACTATGGAAGAAATGTCCAACAACGACAACAACATCTCCAAGGTTTGCCAGAGAGCAAAACGTATGCAGCCAGGAACACCTGCTTCACCTCAAACCGCCAAACTACCTGTCTTGTTGCCGGCTCCTCGCTGATTGGCCGCCGGTCTGGCTGCAACTGCACTCCACCCACCATACTACTTGATGTCTGGGGCCGCCACGACCTCAGTCTTCAGAATATTCAGTGCTTTCATACGGTTAACACTTCTTCCTGGTAGACTAAGCTTTGGCTTACGTGTACTAAGAGAGGTGATAGCTTAAAGCCAATATTCCTGCACCTCTCATTTTATTGTATATTGCACAGCTTGTTATTGCTCACTTGTCTTAACGTAACTTTTCATTTTGTCATTTACTTATTCTTATTATTTTGATTGATTGATTTTATTATACGAATTTGTATGTCCATTTTATTCATGTTTTGTTTATCTAACGTAATTAAAATTCCATTGTTAAAATTTACTTGTGTTTTGTGTGTCTTCTCCTTACCTTACCACAGACGAAGTTCCAGATTTTCTATTTTTTTTTTATTCTATTTGACGAGGCCATACCCCTAGCTTTGAACAGCCGAACACCAACGCGTTACCGTCACAATATATATATATATATATATATATATATATATATATATATATATATATATATATATATATATATATATATATATATATATATATATAGATGCGAACAAGTCTGAATGGTCCCCAGGACTATATGTGACTGAAAACTCACACCCCAGAAGTGACTCGAACCCATACTCCCAGGAGCAACGCAACTGGTAACTACAGGACACCTTAATCTGCTTGACCATCATGACCGGACATAAGGAAGTGATAGCCGAAGCTATTTGAACCACTTCCCCGCCGGCACTCGGATGGTAATTTTGGGCATAGCATTTTATCAAATCACCTCATTCTTTGGGGCACACGTGCGGAACACAAATGTGAACAAGCCTGAATGGTCCCCAGGACTATATGCGACTGAAAACTCACACCCCAGAAGTGACTCGAACCCATGCTCCCAGGAGCAACGCAACTGGTAACTACAGGACGCCTTAATCCGCTTGACCATCACAACCTGACATAAGAAAGTGATAGCCGAAGCTATTTGAACCACTTTCCCCGCCGGCACTCGGATGGTAATCTTGGGCATAGCATTTTATCAAATCACCTCATTCTTTGGGGCACACGTGAGGAACACAAATGCAAACAAGCCTGAATGGTCCCCAGGACTATATGCAACTGAATGAGGTGATTTGATAAAATGCTATGCTATGCCAACACAAATCTATCACACCAACAGTGGAAAAAGCTTGAAGTTGCCCAAAACAATGCTATGAGAGCCGCACTGGGAGCCCCCATGTGGACCAAGCTTGAAACTCTTAGACTGGAGACGGGTTTGCCCTCTCTACAAGAAAGAATATCACAAAGGACAGCTACAATTGTCAGTAAGATAATTATTTTTTCTGATCCAATCCCAGTACGGCAGGCCTTGGTGGTTGGACTAGGCCAAAACAATGGAAACTCTTGGGTTGCAAGAGCAGGAAAAGTCGTAAACAGACTACATTTAAAAAGCATGATTCTTGATAGAGAGGGTGATCATCCACACCCAAATTACACTCCTTCCGCACCGTGGGAAGAGCCTACTTTCAAAATAGTAATAGAATGTCTCCCAATGAAAAAGGCTGCCTATGATCCGACAATCCTAAGGCGCATAATAGAAGAGCAAATGTATAGCATAGCAGTAGCAGGAGCCACCCACATCTTCACAGACGGATCGGTGGGCACAGAATATGAGAGTGCTGGCGCTGCTCTTTGCACGGCCAGCGTACAGGCATATTGGAGACTGGGAGGACTAGTATCATCAACCCAAACTGAGCTGTTTGCCATACAACAGGCATTCACATATGTGATTGCACAAAACACTCAAAATGCAATCATACACACAGACTCAAAAGCTGCACTTCAAATACTAGGACAAAAACAGTGGAAAGATAACGTGGAAATAATTACCACCATTTTGTATCTTGGAGCAGTCGCTAAAGGCAAAGGACTCAACATAACTTTAAACTGGATCCCATCCCATATTGGAATCCCATTAAATGAAAATGCTGATGAAATTGCTAAATTGGCAACTCGTCATCCAGTGATACATAAAACAACTCAACCCAGCCTAGAGAACATAAAAAACATCATCACCAAAAAACTCTCACATCTCAACAAAGCCTACCTGCACCAGAGAATAGCTGAAGGTTCGCCATCTGCAACATGGTATCTTCAGGCAACCAAATTAGAATGGTTAAATATCCCAAAAGGAATCCACAGGGAAATAGCAGTTAGGTTATATAGACTACGTCTAGGTTACAGATGCAACTGGGAGATTGGTGAACCCCAACAGAGAGAGTGCATCTTCTGCCAAACTGTCACAGAAAAGCCATTACTTCACTATCTTCTGGAATGTGAAGCAACCAATGACCTTAGAAGAGCTTTAAGAGTTCCTGAATCATGCAGTGGGCACCCTGAAGCCATCAACACAGCCACTCTCCTGGTCAACAAAGGTGTTCAGCAGCTGGACACCCTCATAAAGACTGTGAAGCAGTATCCTCCCCCGCGATAACAGCTTGATGGTTAAATGCAACCTCAGAATACTGATAAAAAAATTGTACCACTTACGGGCTATTCATGCCCGTGCCACCTCTTGGGTGGCTTAATCTTCATCAATCAATCAACCTAAAATCTCTTCACTTGAGAATGAACCATGGAGGTTCGAAACGTTGTGCAAATTGTATAAATAAGTGTAATACATTCTATAGTAATTCACTTCTTTTCTTCACCTTAACATTACGAAAATGAGTTTTGGAGAACTCCTATTTCAGCTAAGCCCTGATGCTAAGAAAATAGTTAGAAGGATAGAAGCCCTAAACCAGAAAATAATAAATACAGAATATGCGGTCATATTCAATGAAATATATATATATATATATATAATATATATATATATATATATATATATATATATATATATATATATATATATATATATATATATATATATATATATATATATATATATATATATATATATATATATGTCGTACCTAGCAGCCAGAACGCACTTCTCGGCCTAATATGCAAGGCCCGATTTGCCTAATAAGCCAAGTTTTCCTGAATTAATATATTTTCTCTAACGTTTTTCTTATGAAATGATAAAGCTACCTGTTATAAATAATGGTGTATTGGCTTCTATGGGGGACTTGGTACTATTAAGGGGTAAGGGTAGTTAGAAGACAGAGTATCAAATATGGGAGAGCTAAAAGGCCCGGCCCCCAAAATAAACTATCCACAGTAGTAATAACTTGCTACTAGACCATATATGTTAGTCTAAGGGTTGATCAATGCGCTCCCACATAGGAAGAAGGGATACTCTGTAATTCATGTACTTATTTATTAACCCCTTAACAACCCCCCATATACACTCACACCAATAACAATAATAATAATAACTTTACCACACTATCTTACGTTAAAAGCCTTGGTCCACATAGGCAGGATACAAGGTTTACACTAATAACAAGCTAGGGTAAAGTTCTACTGGATAAGCACTGAAGCTGATGCAGCTTAGAGTAGTGAGACCATGTGGTACCCTAATACAAAACACAACACTTAGGGTTACCCAAAACACTGGCAACTACTACCCCCAGGTCTCACCAATCGTTACTACCAGAGTAGGTACACTTAGAAATCATACAATACTTAACTTCATGGTACAGGAACTTAAGGTAAGGGAAATAAGTGAGAGGAGAAGGGAGGAGATTAGGGGTGCAGCCACAGAGTAGGTCTCGTCCGCACGAACGCCAGCCAGAGAATGGACCTCCTAGCGACCAGCTAGGCCTCCCATGTCGTGGTGCCGGAAGGAGCCTAATTGATCGTGCAGCTAAGCACATTAAAGATCTTCCCCTATGCAATGTATTGTTACTTTACAAATGATTAGAAAGTATTAGTAAGCAAAGTTGGTGCCTATGTTATTATTTAATAATCAACCCCCAGCTCAGTCTTTAAATGCTCTTTGAGAAACAATAATAGTCTTACATCTGGCAGGGAAGATACAAACAATTGCCGCTCGCGATGCACTCAACTGTACTACCAGAAAGTTTAATAGCTCAATTTTGACCTTTGGTTTCCACTGGAGAACCCAGGGTCGTAACACTACCCATTTCATTATGTATGAGGTCAATTTTGTTTTATTGGAGTTAAAATTAACGTAGATATATGACCGAACCTAACCAACCCTACCTAACCTAACCTAACCTATCTTTATAGGTTAGGTTAGGTTAGGTAGCCGAAAAAGGTACGTTAGGTTAGGTTAGGTAGGTTAGGTAGACGAAAAACAATTAATTCATGAAAATTTGGCTTATTAGGCAAATCGGACCTTGCATAGTAGGCAGAGAAGTGCGTTCTGGCTACTAGGTACGACATATATATATATATATATATATATATATATATATATATATATATATATATATATATATATATATATATATATATGTCGTACCTAGTAGCCAGAACGCACTTTTCTGCCTACTATGCAATGCCCGATTGAGCACCACACCAGAAATAAATACAGTTTTGATATTCCTAGAGTACGACTTAATCAAACCAGAAATGCCCTAACCTGGACCTATTCCATCTATCGTATGTGGTCCAAGAGCACGGGGAGGGGTTGATCATGATCACCCCTGGACGGGCATGGGTGGACTTCCCTTGTGCCCCGAATCCCAAAGGTATCAGGGTGAGTGGACTCCGGGCTAAGCCTACGGACGTCATCTTGGGGTACCACTTCCCCAGTGGCTTTATTCTGGAGATGGTGAGTGGCTTGACCGAACCCGTGAGAGGATAAGCTACGGCTGGAGGGACGCATGTGCGCATGTGTTCTTGTCTTCTCCGGGGACTTGACTAGTTCAAGCCAGGCATGCCCTCCCCGTGACTTATTTTGTTCATGCGCGCATGACATTAAAGTTGATCCTCTCCTTGTGAGAGGAATTCATTCTTTTAGTGGCATGCCATTTTATGTTATTTGTGTTATATTTTTATACCATCCTCTTTTTTTATATCTCCAGGTGCATTTATTTTTATTTTTGTTTAGCACATAAGTAGGCCACGACATTAGTTTTATTTTGTTTTAGTTGTAATATGTTTTTAGGGTTAGATGCTGCGGGGCCTCGCGGCCCATGCCTTGTGGCTGGGTCGTGGGGCTCTATAGCTAGAATAAAACCCTTTTCCCCCCCGAAGTGGCAAGGGGAGTAAAAGGGGACAAAAAAAAAAAATAAAAACGAAGCTATACCTAATAAATTCCCTGTAACCTACCTTACCCCTCTATTGTCAACCCATGTATGTTTTTTGTTTTTTTTTTTTGTTTTTCAAATCAACGCTGTTTTAATGTAATTATCTGTAATAATTTGTAATTGTATTTGTGCTGTTTTTTCAACAATGTTCCCCCCTCTTTTACCCCTATTTTTATTTGTACTCAACGCATTTTTTTCTTTTTACCCATTAGTTTTAAGCTTTAGTCAGTAGTGTTTTTTCCTGCCCGAAACGCTTTGCGTAATAGTGGCTTTAGGCATTGTATGTACTAGCTCTATCTATAAAGCCAACAAACTTTGTAAAATCTCTTTATGTATGTACCTTTACCTAAATAAAAATTATTATTATTATTATTATTATTACAATAAAAGATAAGTCCGGGAGGTCATTATGTCCTGCCCAGACACAAGGAAACTTGTGTAATTATATTGTGTAATAACTTATTACTTTATGTTATTATTTTGTCATAATTCTTCACTGATCTTGAAAGTTCACACAATTGACTTCTATATCTCAACCATAGGTTTTAGTTCTCGTAAATAATTATTTGTAAAGTGCATTGATACAATGCCTTCAAGTGCTCATGGTGTAGTGGTTATCACATCTGTCTAACACACAGAAGGTCCCAGGTTCGATCCCTGGTGAGCACAGTGTTTTCTATCCATGCTCTTAAAAATTATTCTGTAATAAAGCAGCAATATTGAAAGAGGCTTAACAAAGGAAAAGTGACAGATATTAAATTTCAATCAAACTATATTAACTAGGTATATGAAGAGGGCTCCAACTGGTCCAAGTTTTTAGCATCGCAGCCTAAATAGAAAAAGATAAAATAATACAACACTTATTATTCAACGAATTTTCAACATTTTCAAAATTACTCTGCAAACACAAGCGTCAACTTAAATAATTCCCATAAAACTCAGCTAACACAATAGCATATAATAAGTTATTTTTTAGAATTTTTATCCAAAATAAGTTTAGTTTTATTATTAAAAGTTTTCCCAAATTCCCCCAAAACTTATGCAAGAATGTTAGGTTCATAAATATTTATAAAATCAATAAAAGGATTTTGAAATAAAACACTGCTCTTAATTGTAGAGACATAAACACTACATATGTAGACATCTTAAACACTCCATGGCTTACAAAGGTATACTTAAATCTATTAATAAAAAACATGACCTTGAACAGAAGTATAGGTTAGGAGTCGTCTCCAGAAAAATTTCAAAGATTTACTCATCCATGCTATCTAAAATAATTAGAAGAGACAAAATAAAATACTACGAAAATATATTTATCCAACTTAAGGGCAACATTAAGAAAACATGGAGCACTATCTCCGAAATATTAGGTTCAAAAAAGATTTTAAATAAAAAACCAATTCTCCTATCCAATGACGATGGTGTGCTTTCGGCCTCAGACACTGCTATTGAATTCAATAGATTCTTTTCATCCATTGGTACATCCCTTGCTCATGATATTCCGTCTTCACTCACTAATATTAAAGAATACCTTACAGGCAACTATCCAGAGTCTCTGTACCTAGCTCCCGCTAATTCCTCTGATGTTAATGAGGTAATCCTTTCCCTTAAAACTAAGTCAAGCACCCTTGATGAGATACCATCTCTAATTTACAAAAAAAAACTTCAGATTTCAAGCTCCTGCCATTGCATTGCTCTTCAACAAATCACGTGAACTCTAAACCTTTCCGGATCTCCACAAATGTGGTGATCTCACTGATGTCAACAATTACAGACCTATCTCAATTCTGCCAACCATGTAAAAAATATTTGAAAAGCTAATCTACAAGCAGCTTTACTCATATTTAGCCAAACTCAATATACTTAGCTCTTGCCAATATGGTTTCAGACCCAATAAAACCTCTAACGGTGCACTTATTAGTATGATTAATTTGATGCATACAGCT
Source organism: Procambarus clarkii (assembly GCF_040958095.1). Lineage (NCBI taxonomy): Eukaryota > Metazoa > Arthropoda > Malacostraca > Decapoda > Cambaridae > Procambarus > Procambarus clarkii. Next base: position 18,032,608 of record NC_091151.1, on the reverse strand, counting down.
CTTGATAAAAATGAGTTCCCTGTTGGGTTATTTGTGGACCTACGTAACGCTTTTGACACTGTCAACTACCAAAACCTTCTTCTTAAATTACATCATTATGGAGTCAGAGGTCACTCCCTGCAATACCTTCAGTCTTACCTTACTGAGAGGCTCCAGTATGTTTCTGTGAATAATTTCATTTCTCCTACACTACCCATAAACATTGGTGTTCCACAGGGCAGCATACTTGGCCCTCTCCACTTTCTCATCTACATTAATGACCTTCCAAATGCCTCTCAACACCTCAAACCACTCTTATTTGTTGATGACATAACTTTCATTTTCTCCAGTCCTGACCCGCTTGCTCTAAATGTCACTGTGAATACTGAATTAAATAAAGTCCATCTTTGGCTAACTTGTAACAAACTCACCCTTAACATTGACAAAACTTTTTATATTTTGTTTGGTAATAAATCCTCAAATGAAATTAATCTAAGAATACACAAAATACAAATCAGTAGTAAAGTTAAAGGTAAATTCCTTGGTGTCCTCATCGAAAACAAGCTAAATTTCTAGGGACAATTTCAAAACATAGCAAAAAAAATTCTAAAATTGTTGGCATTCTTTTCAGGACCAGATATTATGTACCCGCCCTGCCCTGGTGACGCTCTGTTACTCTCTCATCTATCCTTATCTCAACTATGGTATTTGTGCTTAGGGTTCTACTACCCAAAATCATTTACGTCCTATAATTACCCAATACAAAGCTTCTATTAGAACAGTATCTAACTCTGGTCCCAGACAGCACTCTGCACCCTTACTCAAATCTCTGAATATGTTAGATATTAAGTCACTGCACATCCTCTCATGTGTACTCTATATATTTAAAACTCTGAATTGTAATGTCAATCCTGACCTTAAAAGCGTCTTAGAAGGTTGTAATAGAACCCATGGGCACCACACCAGAAACAAATACCTATTTAATATTTCAAGAGTAAGATTTAATCAAACTAGAAATGCTCTACAAATCAAGGGACCCAGAATGAGGAATGACCTTCCCAATCGTGTCAAAGGCTGTACCTCTCTCAACCAGTTTAAGATGAAAACTAAGTACTGTACAGTAAAATAACAACGTACTGGAGTGAACGACATGGAAGAAAATGCAGAATAGAACCAGTGAAGAGCAGAGGTGCCATGTGCAATCACAGAACACTGTATGAACATCAGAGGTCCACAGTTGTTCAACGTCCTACCAGCAAGGTTACCTACCTTGAGGTTACCTTGAGGTGCTTCCGGGGCTTAGCGTCCCCGCGGCCCGGTCGTCGACCAGGCCTCCTGGTTGCTAGACTGATCAACCAGGCTGTTGGACGCGGCTGCTCGCAGCCTGACGCATGAGTCACAGCCTGGTTGATCAGGTATCCTTTGGAGGTGCTTATCCAGTTCTCTCTTGAACACTGTGAGGGGTCGGCCAGTTATGCCCCTTATGCGAGCATCACAAATATTACAGGAACAACCGTAGACATCTTCAAGAGGAAAACTAGATTGTTTCCTCCAAGGAGTGCCGGACCAACTGGGCTGTGGTGGGTATGTGGGCCTGCGGGCCGCTCCAAGCAACAGCCTGGTGGACCAAACTCTCACAAGTCAAGTCTGGCCTCGGGCCGGGCTTGGGGAGTAGAAGAACTCCCAGAACCCCATCAACCAGGTATATGTGGGCCTGCGGGCCGCTCCAAGCAACAGCCTGGTGGACCAAACTCTCACAAGTCAAGTCTGGCCTCGGGCCGGGCTTGGGGAGTAGAAGAACTCCCAGAACCCCATCAACCAGGTATCAACCAAGTACTACCTAATTAACTCCATGTAACCTACCTTACCCCTAAATCTTGTTCTAAATCTTATTAATCTTGTTCTAAATCTTGTTTAAATTACCAATCAAGATGTCAATGTAATCAGAGCTTTAATATATCAATGTGCTCTAATATACTTATTAATCTCTCTCATCTCATTTTTTATCGCATTGTATTTGTTATCATTTTATAAATAATAAATAAATAAATAAATAAATAAATAAATAAATAAATAAATAAATAAATAAATAAATAAATAAATAAATATATGTTTATTTAGGTAAGGTACATACAAGAGATTTTACAAAGTTTGTTGGATTAATAGATAGAGCTAGTACATACAATGCCTAAAGCCACTATTACGCAAAGCGTTTCGGGCAGGAAAAACATTAATGACTAAAGCTTAATACTAATGGGTAAAAAGAATAAAATGTGTTGAGAACAAATAAAAATAGAGGTAAAAGAGGGGGGAACATGGCTGAAAAAGCAGCACAAATACAATTACAAATTATTACAGACAATTACATTCAAACAGCGTTGTTTTGAAAAAAAAAAACAGACATGGGTTGACAACAGAGGGGTAAGGTAGGTTACAGGGAATTTATTAGGTAGTGCTTCGTTTTTATCTTAAACTGGTTGAGAGAGGTACAGTCTTTAACATGGTTGGGAAGATCATTCCACATTCTGGGCCCCTTGATTTGTAGAGCATTTCTAGTATGATTAAGTCGTACTCTAGGAATATCAAAACTGTATTTATTTCTGGTGTGGTGCTCATGGGTTCTGTTACAACCTTCAATGAATCTTTGAGGTCAGGATTGGCATTACAGTTCAGCGTTTTATATATGTATAATACACATGAGAGAATGGGCAGTGACTTAATATCTAACATATTCAGAGATTTCAGTAAGGGTACCGAGTGATGTCTGGGGGCTAGAGTTGGATATTGTCCTAATACCAGCTTTGTGTTGAGTAATTAGAGGACGTAAATGATTTTGGGTAGTAGAACCCCAAGCACAAATACCATAGTTGAGATATGGATAGATGAGGGAGTAATAGAGAGTCACCAGGGCAGGGCGGGGTACATAATATCTGATCTTAAAAAGAATGCCAACAGTTTTTGAAACTTTTTTTTATATATTTAGAATGTGTCCCTGGAAATTCAGCTTGCGGTCGATGAGAACGCCAAGGAATTTGCCATCTAATTTGTTGCAAATTTGGGTATTGTTTATTTTGAGATTTATTTGATTAGAGGATTTATTGCCAAACAGAATATAGAACGTTTTGTCAATGTTAAGGTTGAGTTTATTGGCAGTTAGCCAAAGATGGACTTTATTTAGCTCAGTATTTACTGTGGCATTTAGAGCAAGGGGGTCAGGACTGGAGTAAATAAAGGTTGTAGTCGTCAGCAAATAGAATTGGTTTGAGGTGTTGGGAGACATTTGGAAGGTCATTAATGTAGATGAGAAAGAGGAGAGGGCCAAGTATGCTGCCCTGAGGAACACCAATGTTGATGGGTAGGGTGGGAGAAATTGTATTATTCACAGAAACATACTGGAGCCTGTCAGTAAGGTAAGATTTGAGGTATTGCAGGGAGTGTCCTCTGACTCCATAATGATGTAATTTAAGAAGAAGGTTTTGGTGGCTGACAGTGTCAAAAACCTTACGCAGGTCCACAAATAACCCAACAGGGAACTCCTTTTTATCAAGAGCTGCGTGAATCAAGTTAATCATACTAATAAGTGCATCGTTAGTGCTTTTTTTTGGGTCTGAAGCCATATTGATAAGAGCTAAGTATATTGTGTTTGGCTAGAAAAGAGTAAAGCTGCTTGTAGATTAGTTTTTCAAATATTTTTAACAAGTTAGGCAGGATTGATATAGGTCTGTAGTTGTTAACATCTGTGAGATCACCACATTTGTGGACAGGGGTTACTCTTGCTTTTTTTAGAATGTCTGGAAAGGTTTGGAGTTCAAGTGACTTGTTGAAGAGCAATGCAATAGCAGGGGCTAAAGATCTGGAGGCTTTTTTGTAAATTAAAGTTGGTATCTCCTCGAGAGCACCAGACTTGGTTTTAAGGGAAAGGATTATCTCATTGACATCAGTGGAATTAGTTGGCTTTAGGTACAGAGACTGTGGATAGTTACCTGTAAGATAGTCCTTAACATCAGTACATGGAAGATGGAATATCATTTGCAAGGGATGACCCAATGGAAGAGAAGAACCTATTGAACTCAAGAGCAGAATCAGAGGCTGAAAGCTGACCATCGTTATTGGACAGGAGTGTTGGTTTGTTATTTAAAATCTTCTTTGATCCCAATATTTGTGAAATTGTGCTTCAAGTTTTTTTAATGTTGCTCTTTATTTGGGTAAATTTATCTTCATAGTATTTAGTTTTGGCTCGTCTAATTATCTTAGATAGCAATAACGAGTAATTCTTTGAGAATTCTTTGGAGACATGTTCCTAACCTATACTTCTTCTCAAGGTCATGTTTTTTGTTAATGGATTTAAGTATTCCCTTTGTAAGCAGGGATTGTTAAGCCTTTTGTTTGTGACTTGTTTTGTAAGCATAGGACAGTGGGTGTTATAAAGGCTAAGAGTTGTTTGAAGAAAAGATTGCACTGCTAGGTTGATGTCCCCTATGTTACCTAACTCGGACTCCCAGTTGACATTATCAGCAGCAGTTATAAAATTGTTTATAGCAGTTTCATTGTGCAGCCTAAAACTTAACTCCCTTGGCTCAAGAGGTGGTTTGATAATGTTAGTTAAGAGAAATGTGGGGTAATGGTCTGTAGTGCTATCGGTGATTATACCTGAAGTAAGCGGAGAGGTTATGTTGGTCCAGATGTGATCTAGAGTCGTGGCAGTACTATCAGTGATTCTAGTTAGTCTAGTGATTATAAGGGTATGATGAAGCAGGAATTCATACAGTTGAGGAAGCTAACAGCAGTAGGGTGCTCAGGCTCGCAGAGGTCAATATTAAAGTCCCCTGCGATAATTAGATGGTTTTTGTTCAGTCTCTTATCGAGTATTAGATTACTAAGGTTTGAATTGAATTCTGACACATCAGTGTTAGGAATTCTATAGACTGCACCCACAGACAGGACAGACTCGGCACCCTTGACTCCGAAACTGGCGAAGATATACTCCCCACAGTAGTCTCTAGTTCTAATTATTTTTAAGCATGTTAGTTCTTGGTGGTAGTAAAGAGCAGTACCACCACCTCTCTGAATTTGACGACAGTTGTGAATTGCCGAGTAGTTAGGCATGTTAAAGAGTTGAGTAGGGCAGCATATCATTATGAATGAAGTACTTACACATTTCTTGGACACTATTGACGGTGTTATCTCTAAATTCCGCGATTTTTTCACATTCCATTATATAATGACGCAAAGTATGCGGAATGGTTCTGCTAACAGAGTTTACATTTAGTCAAATCTACATCAGCAGATGTTACAAACTCCTAGAGGTACTTGTAGCCGAGCCTAAGCCTAGCAGTGATAACATTTAGAAGTCTGCTAACATTATTGGATGACCCATAGATGTGCGGTTCTTCCTGCATAATAGAATGATGATAGATGGAGTAACTGGTGTGAATGTAACTAGGCCAATTCTATTTTTTTCATATTCATGTTTCTTGTTAATTGCTTTATTTATTTATTTATTTATTTATTTATATATATACAAGAAGGTACATTGGGTTTGTGAGAATACATTGGATAGTACAGTATTTACATTCTTGTAAAGCCACTAGTACGCGCAGCAGTTTCGGGCAGGTCCTTAATCTAGCAGATAATTTTAAGTAGGTAATTTCAATCAGAATTGATAAATGATAAAGATACATTACAAGAGAAAAATGAGATGAGAGAGATAAGTAGGTATATTAAAGCACATTGTTATATTAAAGCTCTGATTGATTACATTGACAGCTTGATTAGTAATTTAAACAAGGTTAATAGACACCATACAGCAGATTGACAGCACATATAAGACAGCAATGATCACAATGGTAAAGATGTTCAGATTGGGTACATAAAGATTGGGAGACTGGGTAGCAAAAGATACAGATAAACAAGATTTATAAACACCATACAACAGATTGGCAGCACATATAAGAAAACAGCAATGGTCACAATGGTAAAGATGTTCAAATTGGGAACATAAAGGTTGGGAGATTGGGTAGCAATTGATACAGTGCAATTTTAAGGCAAAAAGTGAAAAACTATGAAGATGAAATTAGGTACTTTTTAGTATTGATTATGAATGATGTAAAAGTTGGACAGCTTTTCAATTCAGTAGGGAGTGAGTTCCATAAACTGGGTCCCTTTATTTGCATAGAGTGTTTACACAGATTAAGTTTAACTCTGGGGATATCAAAGAGATATTTATTTCTGGTGTGGTGATAATGGGTCCTAGTACATCTGTCCAAGAAGAGTTTCAGACAAGGATTTGCATTTAAGAACAGAGTTTTGTAAATGTAGTTGACACAAGAGAATTTGTGGAGTGAGATTATGTTTAGCATGTTTAGGGAGTTAAACAAGGGGGCTGTGTGTTGTCTGAAAGCAGAATTTGATATTATTCTGATAGCAGATTTTTGCTGGGTGATGATGGACTTGAGGTGGTTTGCAGTGGTTGAACCCCATGCACAGATACCATAGTTGAGATAGGGATAGATTAGTGCATAATATAGAGAGATGAGAGCAGAGTTAGGAACATAATATCTGATTTTGGAGAGTATACCAACTGTTTTAGAGACTTTCTTAGTTATGTGTTGTATGTGGGTACTGACGTTGAGTCTCTTGTCTAGGAATATGCCAAGTATGCTATGCTTTAAGTATGCTACTTGTGAGCCAGGGGTTGTTTAATCTTTTGGCAGTTACTGGCTTAGTGAAGAGAGGACAGTGTGTGTGGTAGAGGCTTAGAGTTTTGGAGAAACCTTATCTGATAGATTAAGGACCTACCCGAAACGCTATGCGTGTTTGTGGCTTTGCAAGAATGTTACACTCAATCACCAATAAACGTACTTTCTCAACCCAATGTACCTTTTCATATATAAATAAATAATTAAAAAAAAAACAGTCTCCGTGGTGTAGTGGTAAAACAATCGCCCGGCGCTTCGCGAAAGCTTTGGCCTGGGTTCCCATCCTGGCCGGGAAGGATTGACTGGAAGCCAATCCTTAACTGTAGTCTCTGTTCACCCAGCAGTGAATGAGTACCTGGTTGTTAAATTATTTGGCGGGCCATATTCTTGGGAAAATTTGGATTAAGAACCTGCCCGAAACGCTATGCGTGCTAGTGGCTTTACACGAATATAAGAACTCTTGTATATATGAAAAAAAGAATATAAATGAAAATAAGCATATCCAGTATAAGATATAAGATAGTGTGTCCTGGGAGGCGGCGGCTGTCCGCTGCCAGGTTTGGAGGGGGGACTTGGCTGTCCTGTTGTCACCTTGATCTATCAGGACTTATCTCAAACTCTGCGAGTCATGGCACATAGTTACATTATGGTGCTTAATTATTCCCATAACATTGAGAGTCTGTGTGTTATCGAGGGAGCTCCAGACAAATTAAGGGACAATCAAAGATGAGTCCGGGAGGAATACATGCCCAGACACAAGGAAACTTAATTACCTTATTTTGTGTAATAATTTATTACTTTATGTTATTATTTTGTCATATTTCTTCACTGATCTTGAAAGTGCACACAACTGACTTCTTTATGTCATCTGTTGGTTTTAGTCCTCATAAATAATTATTTGTAAAGTGCATTGATAAATTATCTTCAGGTGCTCATGGTGTAGTGGTTATCACATCTGTCTAACACACAGAAGGTCCCAGGTTCGATCCCTGGTGAGCACAGTGTTTTCCATCCTGGTGTTCTCACATGAATTATACTGTAATAAAGCAGCAATAATTGCAACACATTTAAGGGCAACACGCTGGGTGTACAGTGTTCCATAGTTTGAGATTAGTTTTTCTCAACTGTTCAACGTGCAACAGTCTCATTAGGTTCTAGGCGTCAGACTATAAATAAACAACAACAGTCTCCGTGGTGTAGTGGTAAGACACTCGCCTGGCGTTCCGCGAGCGCTATGTCATGGGTTCGTATCCTGGCCGGGGAGGATTTACTGGGCGCAATTCCTTAACTGTAGCCTCTGTTTAACGCAACAGTAGAATGTGTACTTGAATGAAAAAACGATTCTTCGCGGCAGTGGATCGTGTTCCAGGGACCTGCCCGAAACGCTACGCGTACTAGTGGCTGTACAAGAATGTAACAACTCTTGTATATATCTCAAAAAAAAAAAAAAAAAACGTTTTTGACTCAAATAAATTACATCCAGCGGTCGACCCCACAGACGCAGTCATCAATTTTAACATGCTGTTCATTCAAAATGAAAATTTTCTCAAATATAAATTAATATTATAATATATTAGCATATTGTGCATATATTGGTATAGGTTAGGTTAGGCTAGGTGTTTAGGTTCTGTTGGCGATTATTTGTATTTGTAGTACGTGGGTGAAGCATTTATAGCGTTGTGATTCGAACAAAATTCGTCAGTGAAGCACTTGTTCCGGATATGTTCGAACGTCAGAAGTTGTGAGTCGTGTGTAAACCGCTTTTCATTCATAAACAGGGGGTTTGGCGTGTGCATGGAATCACTTTTGGATCTTTGTTTGGAGGACGGGCTGTTTATAGCGTTGTGGTTCAAACAAAATTAGTCAGTGAAGCACTTGTTCCTGAAATATTTGAACGCCAACAGCTGTGAGTCGTGTGTGAAACGTTTTTCATTCATAAACAGGGGGTTTGGCGGGTGCATGGAATTATTTTTGGGTCTTTGTTTGGAGGTCGGGGTGTTACACACGACTCAAAACAGATTTCGTTCGAACATTTCCGGAACAAGTGCTTCACTGACTAATTTTGTTTGAACCACAACGCTATAAATGCTTCACCCACGTACTACAAATACAAATAATCGCCAACAGAACCTAAACACCTAACCTAACCTATCCTATGCCTATATATACACAATATGCCAATATATTATAATATTAATTTATACTTGAGAAAATTCCCGTTTTGAATGAACAGCATGTTAAAATATATTAATGCGTCTGTGGGGTCGACCGCTGAATGTAATGGACTTGAGTCGAGGACGGGTTGTTTATTTATAGTCTGACGCCTAGAACCAAATGAGACTGTTGCACGTTGAACAGTTGAGAAAAACTAATCTCAAACTATGGAACACTGTACACCCAGCGTGTTGCCCTTAAATGTGTTGCAATTATTGCTGCTTTATTACAGTATAATTCATGTGAGAACACCAGGATGGAAAACACTGTGCTCACCAGGGATCGAACCTGGGACCTTCTGTGTGTTAGACAGATGTGATAACCACTACACCATGAGCACCTGAAGATAATTTATCAATGCACTTTACAAATAATTATTTATGAGGACTAAAACCAACAGATGACATATAGAAGTCAGTTGTGTGCACTTTCAAGATCAGTGAAGAAATATGACAAAATAATAACATAAAGTAATAAATTATTACACAAAATAAGGTAATTAAGTTTCCTTGTGTCTGAGCATGTATTCCTCCCGGACTCATCTTTGATTGTCCCTTAATTTGTCTGGAGCTCCCTCGATAACACACAGACTCTCAATGTTATGGGAATAATTAAGCACCATAATGTAACTATGTGCCATGACTCGCAGAGTTTGAGATAAGTCCTGATAGATCAAGGTGACAACAGGACAGCCAAGTCCCCCCTCCAAACCTGGCAGCGGACAGCCGCCGCCTCCCAGGACACACTATCTTATATCTTATACTGGATATGCTTATTTTCATTTATATTCTTTTTTTCATATATACAAGAGTTCTTATATTCGTGTAAAGCCACTAGCACGCATAGCGTTTCGGGCAGGTTCTTAATCCAAATTTTCCCAAGAATATGGCCCGCCAAATAATTTAACAACCAGGTACTCATTCACTGCTGGGTGAACAGAGACTACAGTTAAGGATTGGCTTCCAGTCAATCCTTCCCGGCCAGGATGGGAACCCAGGCCAAAGCTTTCGCGAAGCGCCGGGCGAGTGTTTTACCACTACGCCACGGAGACTGTTTTTTTTTTAATTATTTATTTATATATGAAAAGGTACATTGGGTTGAGAAAGTACGTTTATTCCCAGCAAACACAGAACGTTTGTGGACGTTTTTAAATGGTTCCACAAAGGTAATACTGTAACTTTTGACATAAATACGTATATCTGATGTTCTTAAAACCAAAGGATATAACTAAAAACATATATTCTTGAGACACAGTTTTTTAAGATTTATGTAAAAATTTAAAAATAATAGTGAATGCTATGGTATTATAATGTTTTCATGCTTTATATTTAAGAATAAATAATTTTCAGTCAACATTTAGTTTTTTTTGTTTACTTTCTGTAAAGCTATCCAATTTACGTTCTTATAACATAAATATAACATTTATATGACGTCAGTATAACGTTATTTACACGACATCATTACGTTATTATGATGTTATATTAACGTATAATTCCTGTGTGAAAACCAGAATATATATTGAACTTTATGTTTTAAACCTTGTAAAGTTATCATAAAACTTGGAATAAGACGGTAAGCATGCTTTACTTATGAAAATATACAAACAAATCAACAAAAACATTTTAACATAAAAAACATAAACATAACATAAATTAATTGCATGCATGGGAGTTAACTGGAACTCTGTAATATTGCATACATGAACCTTAAGGTACAAACCCAGTGTATTTACTCATGCAGTTCTTTCCTAAATCTAAATTTTTCCAATTTTTACACTTTGTTTCGAGTTCTGTCTTGTGTTGCTACTTTTAATACCCCATTAATGTCCCCTTTGTTATGTCCATTCATCCCATTGTGCACCTCTACCATATGTCACTCCTAATTCTTTGCTTTTCTAGAGAATGTAATATAAGCTTTGACAATCTTTCTTCATATGACAGGTTAACAGGTAGAACAAAGATTACCATTTATATATGGATAACTATTATAAGTCGGTTTGAATGAGTGAATTGCTGCTTGAAGATAGGTATATACACCTGTGGTACTATCAGATTGCATCGTGGTGAGCCTAAAACCCTTCAGATCCAAGCAAAGGGTAAAATGCCAGCAGATACAATTGCGAACACATTGATACCAAAATGAAAGACATATGACGAGAATTGAGGTAACCAAAGTGAAAAGAGTGTTCACATTACATTGCACTAGAGTGCTCCCGGGTTACTTTCTCTCACTTTCTCTGTTTTGTGCGGATGGTACACCTTGCTTTTGGAGTTTATATGCATTTAAACCTGTAGATAATTCTATTGCTAACACATTGATACCAAAATGAAAGACCTAGGATGACAATTGGGGTGACCAAAATGAAAAGAGTGTATACATTTTATCGCTCTTGTGCGCTCCCTGGTAACACACTCTCGCTTACTCTGTTTGTTGCGGATGGTAAGCCGGGCTTTTGGAGTTTATATGCCTTTAGTCCTGTAGAGAATTCTATTGCGAACACATTGATGCCAAATTGAAAAAACTAGGATGAGAATTGAGGTAACAAAGTTGAAAAGGGTATACACTTTTCAGTATATTATCACGCTCTCTAATGTAATGAGAGTTGCCTGAGGGTGGCTCAGCTTTCTTTTTCTGGTACCCTTGGCCTACATTCATCTTGTCGGCGGGTGGAGCGCGCTGCTGTCTTTGACATTATATGCACATAGTTCTGTTGGGAATTCTATTGCGAACGCATTGATACCAAAATGAAAGACATAGGACGAGAATTAAGGTGACAAAGTTGAAAAGAGTATACACTTTTCAGTATTTCCGCGCACTGCCAGGGAATGTCCAAACAAAAATGGAGAGAGTGGAGGGGTAACTTGCCCAAAACGCGAAAGTGTTTGGGGAGATTAACTTTCGTTCAATACTATTATGCAAAAGGAGCCACACATCTATGGTTCATCCAATAAAATCAGCAGACTTCTAGATGTTACTACTGCTCGGCTTAGACTCGGTTACAAGTATTTCTGGGAATTCTCATTATCTGCCGATGTAGACCTGACCAAATGTTAACTGTCAACAAAATTATTTGCACACCCCTCCGTCACTATGTGATAGTGAATTCAGAGACAATTCTATAACCAATGTACCAACGATGTGTCAATATTTCATTCAAAATGATCTGGTACCAGAAATTTTAGCCAAATATCCCCAGTTTGCTAACTGTAAGTAGTAACTGATTGTAACCTATCCACCGCTGCCCACTGGATGAGGGGCGGTGTGCAGGACAAACATATCAATTGTGACACTAGCTCTCCACATATGTCAGTTGCTTAATTTAGAAACTGTACTTGTGATCGATCTCGAACCTATTGTTGATGTGACGACTTATACTGAATTTTGTAACTAGCTCATCAAGATTGTAACTTGCTTAGCTAAATGAATTGTTGGGTTCAGTCCCTGAGCCCATTATGTGCCTCTGCAACCCTTTCCACTACCGCCCACAAGATGGGTATGGGGTGCATAATAAATGAACTAAACTAACTTTAAGGCATCCTGAAAGAAAGCTTGGAGGGCTTGAAAAATTGCAGAACGAAGCCTTGAGGATAATCCTTGGGTGCCTTCGTACCACAAAGATACTTAATATGAGAAAGGAACTTAATATTCCGAGCGTTGTTTATCGTGTTACTGAAAATAACTGTCAAATTGGTATAAAAATGCTTAGGCTAGCTCATCCTAACCCTTGCACAGAAGCCCTCCAGAATTTCTTTATTGAATGTAAACATTGTTTCAAATAGATAAATAAAATTGGAACTGAACTCAGAAAGTATCAGATTTATAATTTGTACCAAGAGAGACAACAATAGCACTTTCCTGCACTGTAGGAAATTACACCCTTTTCAATTTTAATCCCTCCCTTTCCATCAAAGGAGCAAATTAGAGATCAGTCCCAGCTTTGTCTTGAGGCAAAGCTCAACGTCTTAAGCCATATTGATGCTCTGTCCACAGAGCATTCTCTCTCTCAAATCATATACACTGAAGGTTTCCTACAGCGCCCAACGGGTGCAGCTGGAAGTGCAGTTGTCCTGGCAATAGGATATGACTTATATTTTGAGTGGGGAGTCCGTATAAACAACTGGGCCTCTACCCTTCAGACTGAACTATTTGCCTTGCTCCTTGCACTGAAATGTGTACAAGTATCCAAACTTGATACATTAGTTGTAAGTGACTCTTTATCATCCTTAATTGCTCTCAACTCTTTAAGACATAACTGTAACATGCTTGTGTCTGAAGCTAGACACAAATACAATAACAACTTGAGGAACCTTATCATAAACAATAATCTCAACAAAAATCACATAGTTCTCAGAGGTGATTTCAATATTGACCTAGGGCTACAAAATAACCCTCAAGTAGACTGTTTCCTCAACAGCATGAATTCCTGTATGCTCATCCCCGCAATCACCAGGCCCACCCGAGTCACTCAAACATCTGCGACTACCCTGGATCACTGATGGACCAACATAACAGCTCCTCTTACATCAAGTATAATCACTGACAGAACAACTGACCACTATCCTACCTTCCTTGTAGCGAACATGGCCATAACACCACCAGGTAACAAGAAAATTACCTTTAGGTTACAATGTGAAGCGGCAATAGGCAATCTCACAAATGCCCTCCACAATGTAAACTGGGAATCTAAATTTATCAATACACAGGATAATAATTCGTTAACTAGCCTCTTTCCAAAATTTAAAGCCTTTACAATACTTATTGTCCTCTCCTCACCAAGCAAGTAACTGGCAAAAAGGTTAAATAATCCCTGGCTCACTAATGGCATACTTAAAGCAATCGACAAGAAACATGAATATGAAAAAAAAACTTAGGATTGGCCTAGTTGGAAAAGAAGTAGTTAAGAGGTATTCATCAGTGCTTACCAGTATAATAAGAGCAAAGCGTTCCTATTACGAGAATAGATTCAAAGAAGCAAAAGGCAACATAAAAAGCACATGGAGAGCCATCTCTACCATCCTAGGAGCTAAACAACATTCACATAATAAGATAAAAATCTCCAAGGATGGTTATACACCTGCAACAGATCTTGAAACAGCAACTGAATTTAATAGCTTCTTTTCATCGTTTGGTGCTCACCTTGCCCGAAAAATCCCAGAGACTCAGACATATGTTACCACATATCTTTCACGCAGCTATCCAAACTCTCTTCTCCTCTCTCCGGTCAGCCCTACAGATGTTGTGTCCATCATTCACTCGCTAAAAACCAAAGCTGGGAACATTAGTGAAATACCATCGATGGTACACAGGCGTGCCTCCCATGCCCTTGCACCATCCATAGCACTGCTGTTCAACAAATCCCTAGAGTGTCATACCTTCCCTGATATCCTTAAAAAAGCAAGAGTAACGCCAGTTCATAAAGGAGGTAACACGGCAGACATAAATAATTACAGACCCATATCGAATCTACCTATATTATCAAAATTATTTTTTTTTTTTTACAAACAGCTCTACTCCAATCTTGTAAAATTCAATATACTAAGTCCCTGTCAGTTTGGCTTCCGCTCCCAAAAGAGTACCAATGATGCTATTGTTAGTCTGCTTGACTTAATCTTCTCAGCCCTTGACAAAAGTGAGTTTCCAATTGAACTCTTCATCGGCCTGAGAAAGGCCTTTGATACTGTTAACCATAACTACCTCTTACTTAAATTCCACCATTATGGAATCCGTGGCCTTGCCCTAAACTATATCCGATCCTATCTTAGTAACAGACACCAATATGAAGCCATCAATGATATAACCTCTCCCACTCTACCACTTAATTACCGTAAAGGTGCCACAGAGCAGCATCCTAGGACCCTCCTGTTTCTTATATACATCAATGATCTCCCTAATGTCTCTAACATACTTAAACCTATATTGTTGGCTGATGATACTACTCATCTACTCTGACCCCAACCCACTCCTGTTAAATAATGTTGTAAACAATTAATTAAAAAAAGTCTACTTGTGGATGTCAACCAACAAACCTCACACAAAACATAGAAAAGACCTACTATATCTTATTTGGAAACAAATCAACAAATGCAATTCAGCTTCAGATAGATAATGTAAACATTAGCAATAAAAATGATGGAAAGTTTCTTAGCCTATACTTAGACAAGAGACTCAACTTCCGCACCCATATACAACACATAACTAAAAAGGTTTCTAAAACAGTTGGTATACTGTTTAAGATCAGATATTATGTACCCTACTCTGCTCTCCTCTCACTCTATTATGCACTTATCTATCCCTATCATTCTTATGGCGTTTGTGCTTGGGGTTCAACCTCTGCAAACTACCTCAAGCCCATCATCATCCAGTAAAAATCTGCTATCAGGACAATAAATAACTCTACCTTCAGACAACACACAGCTCCCTTGTTCAAATCCTTAAACATGCTAAACAAATTCACTCCATACATTCTCCTGTGTAAATTACGTTTATAAAGCCCTTTTTCTAACTGCAAACCCTGTTCTGAAACTCTTCCTGGACAGATGTAATAGAACACATGGCCACGTCCCCACCAGACATAAATATCTCTTTGATATCCCCAGAGTCAAACTTAATCTATGTAAACACTCTATGTAAATAAAGGGACCTAGTCTATGGAACTCACTCCCTTATAATGATTTGAAAAGCTGTCCAACTTCTGCCATATTCAAAAATAAAACCAAAAAGTACCTGTAGTACTTTTTAAGTACGAGGGAGTAATGCGCAAAGCGTCCCTCACCTGTGACGTCACAGCGTCACCTGACGCCATATCAACACATCGGCCATTTTGTCGTCAGTTCAGTCATGGCGAGGACTAACCCTTCATGCAAACTGCACCTACTATCAAGAAGAAGAAGATTTTGTGTTCCACCGATAGTATTATCGTAAGTAAGCACTTATATTTTATATTTTATTAAATTAATTGATTCTATTTTTCTGTAATAAAGGTCCAAAGGGTTGTTAAGGAACAAGGGTGTAGCGATACCGACGCTCAGTGCGCTCAACTCACACCAAAGTATCACCTGTGTAGCTTCTGTAATTAGTGTTAATTAGTTATGCTATAAGATAATGAAGCGAGTATAAGATTAACTCGCTACAAGGGTACTGTGTTGGGAGGTGAGGGCTGTTACTGGTGTCTGTGGGGATGTGAGGACTTGTACCAACCACTATCACCACCAGTACCTTGTCTTGCATCCTGCTTAGTATTCCTATTGAGATATGAAGTATTATTGCATTCATATAATTATTCATTCATTGTCATTACTATTTTTATGGGCTATGTTCTGTTACCCTAATGCTTTTTACCCCTGGGCATGTCCATTTACTCTCCAGCCCTTCACAAGCCACTGCTGCACCCCCTCCATGCCCATACTTACTGTGCTTATTCTTACAGGACTGCACTGCATTATGTGGTGCTCACTGCCTGGACACCTTGATACATGCATTATAGGGTTCTGGTAGTTGTTCTACTCACCAAGCCCTTCCAAGGCCAGGCTTGACATGTGAGAGCTTGGTCCAACAGGCTGTTGCTTGGACAGGCCCCTCAGGCCCACATATCCACCACAGCCTTGTTTGTCCGGCACTTCAAAATCAAATGTTTATTTACGTAAGGTACATACATATTTTTAGGTAAGGTACTCTTTATTTGGGTAAATTTATCTTCGTAGTATTTAGCTTTGGCTCGTCTAATTATCTTGGATAGCAATAACGAGTAATTCTTTGAGAATTCTTTGGAGACAATTCCTAACCTATACTTCTCCCAACCTATACTTCTTCTCAAGGTCATCTTCACTTCTTGAAGATGTTCAGGTTTTCTCTTGAAGATGTCGACGGTTGTTCCAGCAATACTGTATTTCTTTTATTGCTGAAAACCTGTTTTCAGCCATAAAAAAATAATCCTGAATCCAGAAAAAAATCCCTTTTGTATCGTCTGGAAATTTTCAAATATTGCTGATCAAACCTGAGTCTAAATTATTTGTATATATTATGAATTACAGAGGTCCCAGGACAGGGTTTTTAGGCACTCCACTTACATTTTCCCACTCTGACTTAACCCCCATTTATACAAACTCAGTCTTATCTTTTAGCTAATAATTTATTGTACACACCATACTCAGCCTGTGTAGGGTAGTTTATTGTGCATGTGTAGTATATATATTTGTGTAGTATATTTGGTATATTTAATGCCTCTAACCTCTCCTCATAGTTCTTGTCCTTCAGTTCTGGGAGCCACTTAGTAGCATGTCTTTGCACCTTTTCCAGTTTGTTTATGTGCTTCTTAAGATATGGGCACCATACAACCGCTGCATATTCCAACTTTGGTGTAACAAAAGTCGTGAACAATTTCTTGAGTATTTCGCCATCCATGCATTTAAAAGCTCTGAATATTATCCTTTACCTGCAATTGGTTGTTGCTGTATTTATAGAATATGATTTGTTCTACTTTACATTTGTTTGTTCCTTTTTTTCAAAATTTCTTTCTGCCTCTCTCCTCACTGCCGTGTAGTTGTTTCTCTTTGTATTACTGGTATGTTTGGGGGTTTGGCCTCTTCGTATATTGATTCCATTTTTGTGTCTTTTGGTCTCTGTCCGTCTTGAAATTTCAGTTGAACAAATCCTGTTTCCTAGTTCTGCATCTTTGTTTTGGTATAAATGTTTTTGTTCCTTTATCATATATTTCACAAAATTGACATACTGTGCATTAATTCATCTCAATTACTTCCTTTCCTAACAGCAAGCCTTTCCAGTAAAATTCTTTGAATTCTTTTCTGACTTCTGGCCTAATGTTTGTTTTATCCTAGTGTGTATGATGCCTAGCGTGTGTCTGGTGCCTGTTGTGTTAAACCGAAGATAAATGCATAAGTATAGGTCAGTAATTTCTCCAGCTTTGAAAGGGGCTTTCATTATGCAGCAGTATTCCACTCTAGAGAGCACTAGCGTCTTGAAAACTATCATCATCGGTATAGCATCTCTAGTGTGAAAAGTTCTTGTTATCTATCCTGTCATTTTTCTTGCAGTTGTGACGGCTACTTTATTGTTCTTTAAATGTAAGGCCTTCTGACATCAGTACACCCAAATCCTTTACGTTGCTTTTCCGTTCAATGTTATGATTTGACTGAGTTTTGTAAGTGGTTTCCGTTTTTATATTTTTTATTTTTTCCGTAGCGCATGAGCTGAAACTTATGTTCGTTAATCACCATGTTATTTTCTGTAGCCCATAGAAAGACCTGATTTACATCTGATTGGAGGTTTGCCGTGTCCTCTATGTTGCCTACTCTCGTGAAGATTCTAGTGTCATCTGCAAAGGATGATCAAGTACTATAGGTTGTGTCCTTGTCTATGTCCGATATGAGGATGAGAAAAAGTATTGGAGCAAGCACAGTACGCTTGGGGACTGAGCTCTTTACGGTTGATGGTCCAGATTTTATTTTGTTGACTACTACACATTGGGTTCTATTAGTCAGGAAGTTGTATATCCATCTGCCTATTTTTCCGGTAATTCCTTTTGAACGCATTTTATGTGCAATAACACAATGGTCACATTTGTCAAAGGCTTTTTTTTGTCAAAGCGTTTTGTTTGTCTTCCATGGCATCTAGTGCCATGTCAGAGTGGTCCAGCAACTGTGATAGGCAAGAGCGCCCTGTTCTGAAACCATGTTGTCTGGGGTTATGGAGATGCTGTGATTCCATGTATTTTGTGATCTTACTTCTTAGCATTCTCTCAAAGATTTTTATGATGTGCGATGTTAGTGCTATCGGTCTGTAGTTTTTTGCCTCTGCCTTATTTCCTCCTTTATGGGGCGGTGCTATCTCTGCTGTTTTTAGTATGTCAGGGACAATGCCAGTATCTTGGCTTTGTCTCCAAAGAATGTGAAGGGCCTGCGATAACGTTTTTTACAGTTCTTGATGAATATAGAGTTCCAAGAGTCAGGGCCTGGTGCAGAGTGCATAGGCATACTGTCTATGGCTTCTTCAAAATCCAGTGGGGATAGGATCACATCTGATTTATGATTTGATGTTGGTATCATATCCATGAAAAATTCATTTGGGTTATCAATCAGATGGATGGAGAGCTACACTCGTGGTGTCCCATTTTCCCAGCACTCTTTGTCATATAATGCTTTGAAACTTTTGACGGATTTGGCCTCCACCACCTTCTCACCTAACATGTTCCAACCGTTTACCATTCTGTTTGCAAAAGTGAATTGTCTTACATTTCTTCGGCATCTTTGTTTAGTTCGTTTAAATCTATAACCTCTTGTTCTTGAAATTCCAGGTCTCGGGAAATCTTCCCTATCAAGTTTATCAATTCCTGTTACTGTTTTGTACGTAGTGATCATATCTCCTCTTTTCCTTCTGTCTTCTAGTTTGGAATATTTAATGCCTCTAATGTCTCCTCATAAATCCTGCCCTTCAGTTTTGGCATGAATGTTTGTGTGCCTTCATCGTATATTTTGCAAAATATGGAATACATCTCATTTACTTTACTTTAAGAATATGGTTCGATCAATTAAAAACCCTCTTGTTCAAATTGCAAAGAGACTGAAAGAGATGCAGCATGCTCAATGGATTATATATTAGTGATTATTATTAGGATTATATATTAGTGAATCATATTAGTGATTCAATTATTATGGTCATAAAACAATAAACAAATAGTTTTGGTGTTATTACACTCTATTCACAGGTTATATATAAGTATCTGCATGTTTTGTTCACCATTACAAACCACTAAGTTGGTTTGATTTTTGTTGAGATTGTTATTTATGATAAGATTCCTTACGTTATCTGAGAATGAAGCTATGTCGGTATTGGGAAATCTATAGATGGCACTTATAGTCAAGGAGGATTTAAGGGATTTACTGGAGAACTTGGCAAAGGTATATTCACAATAGTCGTCTCTATTACTAATGAGACTATTGCAGATGAAGGTATCTTTGTAAGATATTGCTATGCCACCTCCTTTTTTTATTAGGCCTGCAGTTGTGAATGGCTTTATTATCAGCCAAGTTGTAGCATACAACATAGCATATATATGTATATGGCATACATATATATATATATATATATATATATATATATATATATATGTCGTACCTAGTAGCCAGAACTCACTTCTCAGCCTACTATTCAAGGCCCGATTTGCCTAATAAGCCAAGTTTTCCTGAATTAATATATTTACTATAATTTTTTTCTTATGAAATGATAAAGCAACCCTTTTCTCTATGTATGAGGTCAATTTTTTTTTATTGGAGTTAAAATTAACGTAGATATATGACCGAACCTAACCAACCCTACCTAACCTAACCTAACCTATATTTATAGGTAAGGTTAGGTTAGGTAGCCAAAAAAAGCTAGGTTAGGTTAGGTTAGGTAGGTTAGGTAGACGAAAAAACATTAATTCATGAAAACTTGGCTTATTAGGCAAATCGGGCCTTGAATAGTAGGCTGAGAAGTGCGTTTTGGCTATTAGGTACGACATATATATATATATATATATATATATATATATATATATATATATATATATATATATATATATATATATATATATATATATATATATATATATATATATTAGTTGATTTTATACCCGCATTAGGTCAGGTGATAATACAATGAAGGTGAAAACATGGGGGGATACATAAGGGATAAACATAGGGGCTGCAGAAGGCTTATTGGCCCATACGAGGCATCTCCTATCTAAACACAAAGATTAATCCAGTGTAATTGGCCTGTTATGTTGTAACATAACATATATATATATATATATATATATATATATATATATATATATGTTATGTTACAACATAACAGGCCAATTACACTGGATTAATCTTTGTGTTTAGATAGGAGATGCCTCGTATGGGCCAATAAGCCTTCTGCAGCCCCTATGTTTATCCCTTATGTATCCCCCCATGTTTTCACCTTCATTGTATTATCACCTGACCTAATGCGGGTATAAAATCAACTAATATATATATATATATATATATATATATATATATATATATATATATATATATAAAGTTTAAAATTCACTTAAAAATGTAAATTTTAAGTTAACAAATTTTAACCAAAAAACTTGATATTTTTCATATTTGGAACCATTCCATAATCCCAAGCATAAATGATTATATTTCTATCACTTGCTCTTAAGATTGTTTCATTTAATAGAGGTTGGGCATAATTGTTCTCTGCTGCTAATAGAACTGACTGACTTAGCTATAGGAAAATGTAAAATTAATTGGTTTATCCATTACAGTATTTTGCAGTTTATTTCATGATCCTGTGCTTAATACTTGCATAAATAGTAGATTACAAAATGCATTTTTATATCATTAGTATTGAATAATAATAATGCAAATAATTGACTTATAAATGATGTACAATTAATTGGTAGGTGATATTATATTATTAATATTTTTTCATTCTTGCAAAGCCTTAACAAAGTCATTAACATGTTAATATAAACTTGATCACCTTCCACTTATTTTCTCATGTGCTACCTACATGTACAAAACCTTATTCCTAAATGCATATTTTGTTCTGAAACTTGTCCTTTATATGTTGTGTATCACCATCTCTGGAGAGTTTTATCTGATTGATGTATAAATTACTTTTAATTTTACAGAATATTATTGTTATACTGAATTTATTATTATATAAATAACTTAATTTTACAGAATCATCTATCAACGCACATCCACAAGTTGAGGAGGAGGATGTGACCTTCCAGATGTCTGAAGTACTGAAACAGGCACCAAACAGGCCTGGTGGATCTAGGTACAAGGTAAAATAATTTAAATTTTTTTTTTTTTTTTTTACTAATTGTCCGATATATATATATATATATATATGTATATATATATATATATATATATATATATATATATAAATATATATATAATGTGTCGTACCTAGTAGCCAGAACGCACATCTCAGCCTACTATGCAAGGCCCGATTTGCCTAATAAGCCAAGTTTTCTTGAATTAATGTTTTTTCGACTACCTAACCTAACATTTTCAGCTACCTAACCTAACCTATAAAGATAGGTTAGGTTCGGTCATATATCTCTATTAATTTTAACTCCAATAAAAAAAGAATTGACCTCATGCATAATGAAATGGATAGCTTTATCATTTCATAAGAAAAAAAATAGAGAAAATATATTAATTCATGAAAACTTGGCTTATTAGGCAAATCGGGCCTTGCATAGTAGGCTGAAAAGTGCGTTCTGGCGACTAGGTACGACATATATATATATATATATATATATATATATATATATATATATATATATATATATATATATATATATATATATATATATATATATAATATAATATGTATGTGTGTGTGTGTGTGTGTAATTACCTAAGTGTAGTTAAAGGATGAGACCGTCTTCCCAGCACTCTTTGTCATATAACGCTTTGAAACTACTGACAGTCTTGGCCTCCACCACCTTCTCACCTAACTTGTTCCAACCGTCTACCACTCTATTTGCGAAAGTGAATTTTCTTATATTTCTTTAGCATCTGTGTTAAGCTAGTTTCAATCTATGACCTCCTGTTCTTGAAGTTCCAGGTCTCAGGAAATCTTCCCTGTCGATTTTATCAATTCCTGTTACTATTTTGTATGTAGTGATCATATCACCTCTTCTGTCTTTTAGTTTTGGCATATTTAATGCCTCTAACGTCTCCTCGTAGCTCTTGCCCTTCAGTTCTGGGAGCCACTTAGTAGCATGTCTTTGCACCTTTTCCAGTTTGTTGATGTGCTTCTTAAGATATGGGCCAACTTCTGTTGTTGGGCACCACACAACAGCTGCATATTCTAGCTTTGGCGTAACAAAAGTCATGAACAATTTCTTTAGTATATCACCATCCATGTATTTAAACGCAATTCTAAAGTTAGAAAGCGTAGCATAGGCTCCTCGCACAATATTCTTTATGTGGTCCTCAGGTGATAGTTTTCTATCTAGAACCACCCCTAGATCTCTTT